>NW_027491325.1:0-605785 GCF_021521415.1 Bidens hawaiensis
ACTGGGCTGTATAACTAATCTGGGTGTAGCTGGAATGCCCAGAAAGTGGCAATAGGCTTAGGTTGTGATGTTGTTCAATGTCTAATACTTAAAACCGAACTTGGCTCAGACTCCCGATTTCCCAGCTGGGCCAAGTTGCTCGTTTACGCGTTCAGAAAACACTTATGGGAAAAATAAGCTTGAGTAAATGTATTGGCTAATAAAATGATTAAATTATAAAGAAGGATCACATACTGGGGTCCCGGATTAGCCACGGGGCCCGTTTCTGTTTATACAGTTTGATTTAAGAAGAAACGCCCACAATCCATCTGGATTGTCCAGGTTTCTCATAGAAAAGTTCGTTTTTACTTAATTAATTCAAAAATATAATTTTTGATCACTCTTGGTGTCTTGATTTTCCCGCAGGTTCACCAGTCGCGAACTTGCCGGTTGTTGTAAAAACAGAATTTGTTTAATATTCAGATTAGCATAATTAATTAACCGTTAATCATTAATTTATGAAAATATAACCACTTGTCAATTAAAATATGTAGATTTTTATAAAAATATTTCTGGAATTTATTTACTGATTTATTAATTTATAAAAATTCATTTTATCAGCTATATTTTGCCTGAAAATCGTCCGTTTACCCCAAACAATTTCCAAAAATTCACCAATAATTCATGAATACTCAAATCATGTCCCAAAACAACTTGTATTAGTTCCAAAATGTAAAAAGTTCGTGCAATATTCTTTTCGGCCCAAATTCGGCTGTAAAAATTCACACGAACGCAAATAAACAAAACACCTTTAAACTTCTCCAAATGATCCCAAAATTCATATGTGAACAAAATACATAAAATATGAGTTCCTAGAAAAATTTCATAATTTTTGAAGTATTTTAGCTATTTTTCCCAAATAAATGTTCCAATTCGGTAATAAATTCGCCAAATATTCTCGGATGGTCGAAAAATTACCAAATTTAAACAGGGACTCACTGACATGATCCCTGATGTCCCTGCAAAATTTCAAGTCCTAAAAATATACACATCACAACCTTAACCTAAATAGCCCGTAAGCGAGTGTTTCGGCAATACCTTAGCGGGTTTGGCTCGTTTCCGACCTTTTAATCAAGTTTTCAGGTTCTTGTGCTTCTAAGCAAGATAGATACAAGTCCTATATGACAAACCAAGCAATATTTCATCAACATAACAGCCCTTAAGTTAGGGTTCCGGCTAGTGAACAAAAACGAACTTTTGAACCGTAAAAACGTCGTTTCAACCCTTTAATCCGTGTTTATGGCCAAAAAAACTATCAAAACAGGTTCCTTACCATGTGTATGATCAAAATATGTTTATGGACCATTTTTAGGATTTTTACACGGTTAGGAATGATTTTTAGTAACCAAGACATGTTTTTATGGTAATAAACAAGTTTAAACAAGTAAAAAAGCTACTTATTTAAGCTCTTACCTTAGGGTTTCTTGAGTTTTTTGGCTGGAGAAGAAGGTGTGTCCAGAATTTTCAAGAAATTAGGCTGAAAATATCAAGGATCTAGTTTAAATGTGAAAGAATAAAAAGGGGGGGGGGGGTTTGCTGATTGCGATCGGACCATCATGGGCCCACTTTGGGCCCATTTTGGCCCAAGTTTCTGATTTCTCAAGCCCAAATACGAAAATCCCGGTCCAAATTTAGTTCGGCTTCAGTTTTTGGCTCGAAAAACTTATCGGGTGCGTTAAACAACGCGAAAACAAGTGTTTTTCGGCTAGTTTTGTGTAAAATTATAAAAACATACTATATGTTTGTAAAAATCAAAAATATTTTCACGGATTGCTTAAAACATTTCAAATAAGTGTTTGGTAAGTCTTTTTCGGCTTAACGGATGATACAATGCTTGGTTTGTAACTATCTTTCGCGTTTAAATCTATAGCGGGTGGTTAAACGAGCATGTTTTCGTTTAACTTGTTTGCTATCAAACTAAGGCCATATTTCTAATATTTTAGCTTGTATAGATCGTATATCACTTATAAATGCCCCCCCGAGATATCTGGGTCATAACCCGACCCGTTCGGTTAATCGTTCGTTTGTTACGCAAAAGGCGTTTATTTGCTTAATCGGTAAATACGTACTGAGGTGTACCTTGTTTTGGCTCAAATATCACAGACCGGGACCATTGCCCTCTCTCTATTTCCTTCTTTAGCCGGGTTTGTACATTCACAAGCAAAATGACCCAGCTCATGACAATTCTGATTTGCAGGCACATTCCATTTGTTCCTACCTGTCCTTTTGGTGAATTTCTTGGCCTTGAAAACAGCCATGGCTATTTGCCATGAAATGTCCGTTTCTTCCACATCATCAGGGTGTATCTAATCCAATTCAGTAGCCACAACGGGTTGTACCAAGTCTCCAGCAAGAAAAGCATTATAGCAGTTCATGAAACCTGCCATTAAAGCTATGTTCTCTTGAGTCTCTTTGGAAATAGTAGGAATTTGAGTGTGAGACTGGCTGGAGGTGGTTATACGAACTTGTGATTTCAGTGCAGGTGTTAGTTGTGGAAAGAAGACATTAGTAGCTGGAGTAGGTTAAGGAGTCATTTGACCTTGTGATAATTTGAACATGGAGAAGTTCTGCTGAGGTTGGGCTGGCTGACTCTTGAACAAGGAGAAGCTTTCTTGTGAAACTAAAGCATTATTTGCTGGAAAGCCATAACCAGCAGTGTTGTAGGTGCTAGCATGATTGATGGCATGCTGCTTGTCGTCCATATCACATGCCTTGATAATTGCCATCACCTCCGAAAGTGTCAATCTAAACAAATCCTTGGTCTTCTTAATGACAGCCACATTCAAATCCCAGCTCTGAGGCAGTGAGTTAACTAGCTTTTTGTTGATTTCAGCAGATGTTAGGTTTATATTTGCAGACTTAATCTCCGTGATCAACGAGATGACCGGTGAAGCTCTTTCTCAAGGGACTCTCCCAATACATGGTTGAACATATTGAATTGTTGTCTTAGGAGATCTTGCCTACTTCCCCTCATGTCTTCATTTCCCTCAAATACTTCAATGAGGGCCTCCCAGAGAGCTTTGGCAAATTTCAGTTCCCTAAATCCCAAGGCAATTTCAGGTGAAAGTGCCATGCTCAATGTAGCTAGAGCCTTCTCATCTTGCTCCATGATGTCAAAATCAGCATCTGTGTATGACTCAACTAGTTTGGTCTCAACTTCTTGAGAGCCTTATTTCTGATAAGTGATAACTTGAGGACCTCTAACTATGCTTCTCCACAGCTTTGCATCTTTTGCTTTCACGTACTTCTCGAATCTAAATTTCATTCAGCAAACCCTTCAGATTTCAATAATCGTGGTACACGAGTGGTGGTCCCCATGATGGAGTCAAGTTCTTGATGAAGAGTGGCATTGGAAGACGTAATAACATCTGATTGATCCATAACGTTCTGAACCGAGAACCTGACAAAACAACCGAGAACCATAAAATTTTTCCGAGAACTCAGAAAGTTGACCGAGAACGATGAAATGTGCCCGAAAACACCGAAGACTGCCCGAGAACGACGAATTTAACCCGAGAACCACGAATTCAACTAGAAAACTTTTAAATACTCCCGAAACCCTTGAATGTTGAGCGTGAAACTTGGGATTTTCCCAAGAACTTCAAAATCAACCCGAGAGCTGAGAATAGTTAAAGATATGGTAGATCTTGAATATTTAACTAAATCCCGAGAAAGATGAGATTCAAATTAAATGTAAGATACACCAAAATCTACTTCGAATTAAACCTTCACCAGCCGAAGAACATGAAGAAAAATCTTCTTCAAGCTCCAGAAACCTTTGACCAAACGATACCCCGTAAGTCGAAGATAGAATCCTTGATATCACAAATAACCGAGCCTAGAATAGGTCTATAGGCTCTGATACCAATTGTAAGTACCGTGACGGATCTTTCAATGTGATATCAATATACTCGATGATTAGGCGGAAACTAATCACCAAGCCGATTCAATAAAGCAACCAAGAACACAAGCAAAACACACAAAATAGCTTCAAAACACGCGTATATTATACGTCGGGTGCTTAAGCCCTTAACTTACACGGTTGAATGATAAGAACGAACAACCTAATATCGTTAACATAAGTTCTATATATATCCTACCAACTAGGCCCAAACACAACTAAAGACCACCGAGATCAACAGATCTCGGTTTACATACAAAAGCCCAACCCAACAAAACCAAACCCAAAACCACAAGCATAAACCACAAAATACAACCCAACAAATAATTTATTTGGTTTTTTATAATAAAAGAAAAAGGTTTGAAAAATAAAACAATAAAACTGTGCTGACTCGGGTCTCATGGCTCAAACTCAAATGAACAAACCAATTGATCTAACCTGCTTGTTGTTTTAAGAATAGAAAGAAAAAGATATATATATATATATATATATATATATATATATATATATATTAAAGCACATGTTCATCATCTTCTTCATTCATACCGTAGGTTTCAATCCATTAATTCTTTCCATGTTTGTCCAAATTAGTTTAGAGGTTTTATTAATCATGTAAAAACTATTCAAATGCATGTAATTGTTACATGTAGACGTTCTTGTTTGACGACGAACGGAGACTCATCGGAAAATGACTTTGACGGATTAATTATTAGTGATCATAGGGAGTGCTTTAGATGTAAATGAAGTTTGGAATGAGTTTAGTTGCAGCCTATGGTCCTATTTATAGTGCCAATAACAACTTTTTGATGTAAATTACTTGTTAATGCATTTTTAAAATATTCCAGCCGTTATTTCGGGTTTAATTCGCACTAATAATGATGTTGTTACACATTATTTATCGTTGATTATGATCCGTCATTATGGTTTATGGGTTTTCACACCCCAACTTAAGGCAGAAATGCCGGGGTGTGAACCATTGGTTCACAGATCACAATGTACTATCATAATATATAAAATATGACAGTATCTATTAATTCATTTATTTCAAATTTCAATTCAAGTGCACAGGTTTCCAAACGTGAAAAATATAACCCAACACAAATAAATAATCCACAAAAAAATAATGATGCAAATATTTCTTGTTTTTATTTTCTAAGGTCTTTCTACGCGTCCTTCACCTTAGCTTCAAATCAACTGGTAACCTGTATATGCGTTGAAAATAAACAGAGATTTGTCAACAACACATGTTGAGTGAGATGATCACCAATTTCGACACTAATAGTATTAATTAATGATAAATGATAAATACGCAAACAAAATAATGTGAGTAATAATTCAATCAAACCGTGAGCAAATAATGTGTCAGTTGACCGTTGCCTTGCGAATCGGGCAATTGCTACTATGACTAGTATAAAAATATGATTATCGGTTGACCATCGCCATGCGAATGTGTAACATTCGTTACTTTTCAACCCCGAAAACCCGACCCATTTTGAATTTTCGGTTTTGTTTATATATATATATATATCATTAATATCCTCAAGTTTCATTCTTTAACGTTTATTTAAATTCGAATTTTAGCAATTGTATTTGTTAAGTCGATCTACTTTGGCGTTTCAAGGTATTCGTGTTCATCGTTTATCGTTAATTTATTATTCACGATGATTTACGGTTATTATTCGTTCGTTTATTATTCATTTTGAAACTCCGGGATTTACAGTGTTTATTAAAGTTAAACAATTTACAACATCCGGGTATAATATGAGAAATATCTAAATCCATTAATTTTCAAGCTATTCTTATAAAAACTCGAAGTTGAGGGTTCAGTTTGTAAATTATATATTATTTTCTGAATTAAAAAGGTTTGAAAACACAAGGGCCAGAGTGTAAAATACTTAAATTAATATAATTTCAATCCTAAACCTTTCCTGCTGGCTACCATCATGTTTTTCAAGTTAACCGGATTCCGGCAAACCCGACGGCTCCGGCTAGAGTTCAAAAAGCAGTCAAACGCGTATATTATTTCAATTAAATGCTCGAAACAACCATAGAACATAACGTAAGTCCGTGTCACACCCCAACCTAAGGTGGAAATGTCGGGTCGTGATCCGATTGCTCACAGCTCGAAGATTCTATCATATATAAAATGTGACAATATCTAATTAATTATATAATTCAAATAATACACAATATTCAATTACAACAATACAATTCAAATAAATAAATACAATCAATTAAATTTAAGTTTGTCTTCAATATAACCCTAGGGTCTTTCTAAGTATCCATCCTTCAACTCAGCCAACCTGCATATGTGTGGAAAATGGAGTTTTGGTCAACAACACATGTTGAGTGAGTTTACAACCAGTTTTGCAATAAATAAAGATAATATAATAAATAAGCAAAATGTAATAAATGCGGTAATGAAATCAAACCATAAGCATGTAAGTTGTCGATTAAACTATTGCCAAGCGAATCGGGCGCCGGTAAATCAACGATAAGCAAATAAGACCGTTGCCAAGCGAATCGGGCGGTGGTCAATAGAATGAGAACCCTCTCCAAGGGGATATGTCAAACGAATGAATACAATCACATAAGAAAGGGGATATGTCAAACGAATGAATACAATAACACATAAGCACATAACAAATAGATTTGATTAATCACACACAATTACACGTTTGCTATTTTTGATATGTATGTATAGTATTATATACGTATATGCCCCCAAAACGTTTATGGAAATTGAGTAAAATAGGGGGATGATAAAACTCACCTGATCAAATAAGCCAAACGGAAATGTTTATGACAAGCACGATAATCACGCTCTTCGAGCGACAAGGATTCTAATTAAATAATATTATAAGTGAATTATAATGATATAATATGTATAACGAATTTAGGATTTCGATGTGATTTGAGTTACAATTATGATTTGGTATGTTACGGATTGAACGATTGATCTCTACGGTTTATGGTTATCGTTTAATTATGAAATCATTGTTTATCGTATATTCGAACTTACAAATAATTAGTTTTAATAACTATAAGTTGAGATCTATTATAATAATAATCGTTTATATATGTAATTATAGTAAGATTTATATCTTGGACTTCTTAACGAAAGCCGGTGGTAAAAATATATTTAATACGTTTTATCATGTTAAATATGTTTATTAGAATTTTGTTTAAAATAATAATACATACATATACATACATACGTTTATTAGAATTTTGTTTAAAATAATAATACACACACACCAGCCAACTGAGCTGGTGTGTCAGTTGGTTATAGAATATAAACAACTCAATATATACAGAAACAGTTTAAACCAAATTTTGATTCATAAACCTTAGAGTCTCAATTGTTAAATCTTTTTAATGTTCGTTGGATTAAAGTTAGGGTTAATGATCATCACTGTTGATACATGTTTTGTCCGTCTCGGTCTTTTTTGACTGATAATGTAATAGTTTAATGTTATAGAGGTTATTAATGTAAATATGCCTAAGTGTAAGGCACATTCGTTACTCCGTAACGAATGTGTTACATTCGTCTTAATGTAAGTCCCATTCATTAATGAAGATTAACGAATGGAACATAGCGAATGTGGGCTATTCACTATCATTAAAGTATTAACGAATAAGCTTGTTTATTCGTTAAGTAAGTGTAACGAATGACTCATTCGTTAAGTCTATCTTAACGAATGAGGTCATCTCCTATATATACCCCCTGTAAGTTATTCGAATGTAACAGTTCTGATCATATTCGTCATTCCTCTCGTTACTCTGCCCAATTGTTCTCTCAACACACACACTACACATACTAACGTAATCCTCGCCTAATTGTATACATAATCAACAATAAAATCGATGTCATCATAGATCTAGATCCGTGAATGCTCTCTCAAGTGGTATCAGAGCCATTTGATCTGATCTTCGAGGTTATTTGTTGTAGAATTGTATTGATTGATCAAGGAATGAATCAATTTCGGTATGAAGTGATCTAATTAGTGATTAGTTAAGTTCCGTTGATACAGAGGTTTCTAGATGAACTGTAATTAGACTGTTCTAAGTGTAATGGATTGAGATATAAGGTAATTGAGACTGATTGTGGAAGTTTAAGTTCGGATTTGACGTGATTCAGATGGTGAATTGATAGAATTTGATTTGAATGTTCATGGCGGTACACGGAGATATACGGACTGGTTAATTAGGTCTGAGATTTAGGGTTTGTGATTACGAACTAGTATAGTAAGGATTGGATTTGGATTACGAGTCATTTAATATAAGTTTGATTGATTTCGGACGAGTATGGACTAAGGTTTGAATGTTTGAAGATATGAAGACTGATTCATTATTTCTTAACTGATCATTCGCTACTCCTTCACATTTGCTTATACCTCATTCGTTATTCAATCAACATTCGTTACTAAACCACATTCGTTAAACCTCACAATCATTCAGTAGTTCAAAACACATTCGCTCCATCACATTCGTTAAAATCACATTCGCTATTCATTCACAACCTTCACATTCGTTATCCCTCACATTCGCTTGAATTCACTTGAATTGATAACGAATATCATCCCATTCGTTATATCATCCCATTAGTTATATCATCCCATTCGTTGCTCGTTGAACCTCACATTCATTATTGTTCTCATTCGTTTGAACAGTAACTCATTCGTTTGAACAAATAACCATAAGTTTTTAGTTTTTACAAGTTTAGTCCTCTAAGTTTCAACAAGTGTTATCATGGCTTCTCAGAACGCCTCGTTCTATGCTTTAGCTTCCCAAAATGCTCTAATGCAGCAAATGCTTACCATGGACAATGAAATTGGGAGTCACAACAAGTGTCCAAAATTGCTGAAATTATCCGATTTTGCTTGGTGGGAACCGAGGTTTCGTGCTCACTTGGAATCCGTTCATCCAAGTAGTGTACGTTATCTTGATGTTGTGTATGCTGCACCGTTGGTTGGAAGTGACAATCTCGGCCGGACTCCTAAGGAATTCAAGAATTATGAAACTCAAGAGTTGAAAGATTTTGAGAGTGAGACTAAAGCTTATTCAACTCTCACTATGGCATTACCTGAACAAATCTTTCATCAATGCAGCACCATAAAGATTTGTGCATCATTATTCGATACCCTGAAAAGAAGAAGCCTAGGTAATACACTAGAAAGCAAGAAAACGCTTGTGAAGTTTCAATTCAGAAACTTTATCTTAATGAAGAATGAAATGGTTGAAGAGATGATAAATCGTTTTAGTCATCTAGTGGTTGAAATGGCCAGCGTTAACCTTGAGCCAACTGAAACTAACAAGATCGATACGTTGAAGAATGCATTGCCTTTGTCATATTTGACTTTTCTCTTTGTGTTGAAAGAAAACGGTTTCTTTCGTAACCCAGAACTTACTGCAGTGCAGTTTATCAACAAAATTGAGGAAAGAGAATTTGAGTTAAAGTGTCAAACGTCATTGAAGGACAATCAAAACCAGAATCCTTCAATTTATGGTGGAGCAATGCCAGCAAACAATTCTTCAAGTCAAAATTCTGTCCCAATCACTGCTTTCTTTACTCAAGCTCAAGATGAGACTCCTAATGTAAACAACTCACCTAATGCATGCTTTATGGCATCAGGTGCAAAATCTGAGTCTACCGCCAATGCTTCAAGTTCATTACCAAAAGTAAATCTTCACAAAGCTGAACAACAGTTTGCTTTTGTATGTGCTTTCATGACATCATACGAACAATTGGTAGGTAGCAAAATTGCCACTAGTGAGTTAACCGATGAAGATTATGATCAAATCGATCCTGATGATCTTGAACTGATGGTTATCAAATGGAATATGGCTATGATTGTTACAAAGGTCAAGAAGTTCATGCAAAGAATAGGAAAAGACCTTCCAACTCTGAATAAACGAGTTGGTTTTGATAAATTGAATGTTAAATGTTACAGCTGCGGGGACTTTGGCCATTTTGCCAAAGAATGTGACAAGCCAAGAAAAGAATATTCCGGTGTACGTAATACTGAGAGATCACAAGGAAAGAATTCATCGGGTAATGATCAAAGCAAAAGGAGTTCGTCTGAAGGAGAGAAGAATAAGTCAAACAACAATCAAGCTCTTGTCGCTAACGAAGGGGTTGATTGGTCGCAAAGGTTGTTGGGGAATCAGGCCAATCTTGCGGTATTTGAACCAGTTGATCAATTTGAAGATGCAAGTAGTGATCAAGTATCTGAAGAGAGCGATACATCAGACTCTGAAACTGATTCTTATCAGATTTTGTCTGATAACTCATCTGTGCAAGCCAAATCTGACACTTCAAATCCTGATCACATTGAATCTTATGCTTGCATGGCTAAGATTGAGGAGGTATGTTCTAAACCTCAAGTTAATGCAACTGAATCTTCAACTGTTGTGTTAGAGTGTACTGAATGTGCTGAAATCAAATCCAAACTCGAAACAGCCTTAACTTAGAACACCTCTCTCATAAAAAAGCTTTTTATGATTAATGAGTGTTATCGACAGAAATCTAAATTGCTGGAACAATCGACTTTAAAAATCCAAAATCTGTCTGAAAGCAATCATGATCTAAAAGCTGAGGTTCAATGTAAGATTATTGTGGTTGAACGACATTTTCAGGAGATTCTCAAACTCCGAACCTGCATTTCTAAACTGGAAAATGAAATTCTGGAATTGAAAAATAAACTTGGAAAATTTCGAGATTCCTCGTTTTTGTTAAATGAAATAATTGAAGTAAACAATTCCCATAAGAAAACTGGGAAGTAGGTTTAGGGTTTGTGGAGATTCCTCATCCCTTTAAAGGAGATTACTGTAGTATTCCGGATGTTAAACAATGTCATGAAGTGCTTACAGTTGAACCTGAAATTGTTGATCAAAACAAATCAACTCAAGAACCGATTCACATAAAAAATAACTCCATTTTTACCAAAATTGAATTAGATGGTTCTATTGAGTAGTTAGTTGAACAAGATGAGATTGTTAAAAACAAGAATATTCCTACTGACAATCACATCTTATGTGAACCTGAAGAATTTGAACAGGCTGTTTATGGTTCAAAATCTTTGGGTGAAACTTCTAAATCTCCTAAGGTATCACCTAATGTGTCTCAATCAGACCAACCTTTGGTGTCTGATGAGGAGTTGATGAGATTCATAAATCATCAACCAAAATCTTCAAGCGGGAAGATATTTAAATTAAAAGGTCTTTCAAAGGTTTTTTTGGATAAGGAAGTTCCTCTTAATCTTCTTAATCCAGAATTAATTGATAGTGTCTTTCAGGATGACACTTTAGAAGTCACTAAACTTGAAGAACAATTTAACAAATCTAAATTCAAAAATGTTCAAGAAAAAGCAAAGAACACCACATTTAAACCCATAAAATTTGTCAAATCTTCTGGGATGGAGAATTCATCTAATTCTACCAACCTAGATTTTTCAAAAATAAAAAGGGATTTAAATCTGCCAGTACAAAGAAAGTGTCTTTTGAAGAATTCAAAACTAAGGCTCAACCTGTGTATGAAAGTCAATCAAGTGGCTTACTATGTAAGTCTTTAGGTTCACGCTTATGTTTTAAATGTGGTGAACCGGGATATGTGTCTAGAAAATGTAGAGCAAAGGTTGATGAGATCAAAGTGTCATCAAATTGTAAGACTGAACTGAATGTAAAACCAAAAGAAAAACAAGTTGATGAGAGTGTTATAATGTATTCTGATGTCAATCCAAGAAAAGTTGTTAGGATTGAATCATTTAATGTAACAAACAAATGTGTTGACCGTGCTCAACCAATTTGTTCAATTACTGATTTGGGTATTATACGTGACGAGTACTTAAAGAAGAAAAACAAGAAACCGGTCACCTATTCTCAAGTACCGAATACTAGTGTTAAGTTATCCTTTACTCCGAAAGTATCAAAGGGAGAGCCCAAGACTGAGGCTTGGGCTGCCTTTTTGAACTAATCAATTACTTGTTTGTGCAGAGTTCATCCAGGTCCGGGTCTACTCACAAATGGATTTTGGATAGTGGATGTTCTAGGCATATTACTGGCAACCTAGATCTTCTGAATAATGTTAAAGATATTCAAGGAGGTTATGTTGCGTTTGCTGGTAACAAATAAGGGAATGATTACAAAGGAGGGAGAAGTTTCAAACGGGAAAGTGACGTTTCTCAGATATGTGATAAAAAGTTTACCACCGTTTTCACAGACAAGGAATGTATTATCCTTCAACCGGGATACACGATTCCTGAAGATATGGTTGTCATGAGATCACCTCGATCGAATGATATTTATGTACTGGATATGAGTTACGATGTAAATGTTTCACCCTCAGCTACATGTTTTGTGTCTAAAGCTACCGAAAAGGAGTCTATCCTTTGGCATCGACGCATGAGACACATTCACATACGCAAGATGAATTTTTTTATTTCAAATGAGTTGGTGGATGGTGTATCCCTGAAGAATTTCAAGATCAATGATCATTGCATTGCGTGCAAGAAGGGGAATCAGAAGAAGAAATCACATCCAAGCAAGTCACTCAACACGATTGTTACACCACTGGAACGACTTCATACGGATCTCTTCGGTCCAGTGAATCGTGCAATATTGCTGGTGACTTGTACTTCTTGGTGGTGACTGATGATTTCTCACGTTACTCATGGGTGTTATTTATGGGATCGAAAGATCAGACCCCTATCTTAATTCAGAATCTGATTACGAAGATCGAATCACTTTACAAACTGAAAGTGAGACGAATTCGTAGTGACAATGGAACTGAATTTAAGAATAATGTATTGGATTTCTTCTGCATAGAGAAAGGAATTCATCAGGAATTCAGTGCGCCTTATGTTCCTCAACAGAATGGTGCATCTGAAAGAAAGAATCGTACGTTGATTGAAGCTGCGAGAACGATGCTTGCTGATTCAAAGCTACCTGTTCAATTCTGGAACGAAGCTGTGAACACAGCATGTTATACTTTTAATCGCGTACTAACAGTAAAGAAGTTCAAGAAGACGAGTTACGAGCTTCTGAACAATCGTAAGCCGAACTTAAAGTACTTGGAACCATTCGGGTGTCCGTGTACTGTTTTGAAGAGAGTTGCTGGAAAGTTTGATGAAAAAGCGTTTGAGGGTTATTTCTTGGGATACAGTTCCCCTAAGAAACGATTCTTCAATATCTCTTCGGGTTGTGTGGAAGAAGGGTATCATGTTGATTGCCAAAGTTATACTACTCTGTAAGGCCCCGAACCCCAGGAACCCCACAATTGGTAATCATACAAAACACTTAAGAAAATAATTAAACTTGAAAACGGTTTCTTCTATTAAAACAAACATCTCAGAGTATAATTCAGCGGAAAACATAAATAATAAAATAAGTTCCCAAAACCCGGGAATTTTGCCCAAAATCAACATAGTTATCTTTAAATAAAAACTTTTAATAATAAATGTTTAATAGTAAAACTTCAGTTCCCGTATGCCCTTCACCGTCCAAGTAGCTTCGTGCACGTCCAAGCGATAAGGCATCCTCTTCCTAACTTGAAACTCACATTAACATGCACACAAAGTCAGCTTGAGCTGAGTGAGTTCAAGTTTTAAGTAAATAACATCAGTAGTAATAGTTAAGATAGTCAAACCAAAAGTTTTAAAAAGTAAAAGGGTACATCCATCAAATCCTCATTACCGAGAACTAAACATCCTCATACATACATATACAAAATGTATATGTAAACATTCTTTCAATTACATCTCTATATATATCACAGTATATATATATATAACATCCACGTATAACATCAGGGTCGAGCAAACGTAAAACCCAAACACGTAACATCAGTGCATGCAAACACAAAGTAGGCATACACAACAACAGTAGTCGAAACGACTACAACATCGCCAGATATAGGCCAAGCAATAATGTATATACATATATATATATATATATATATATATTTAACATCCCAAGGCCTACCATATGCTAGCAAGCCTATATAAATCGTTTAAAACATTTAATCCAGTAGGAAAACACTTAGGTGTGCATGCTAGCCCAAAAGTTAAAAGAGTTAAAAAGGGGCATCATGAACTCACCTGAAATGAATCGAACACCTGCAACGAGCTAGGAGAATCCTAAGTACACGATCACAAGCAGGGGCCTGTAATTATACACAACACATTACTAGACTGAACCATAAGAACACTCTTGCCTAATGGGCTGTTCAAGCCCAACACTCTGGCCTAAGGCCCAACAACTTGGCCCAAGGCCCAACACTTGGCCCGAGGTCCAACCCTTGGCCCAAGGCCCAACAACTTGGCCCAAGGCCCAACCACTTGGCCCAAGGCCCAACAACTTGGCCCAATGCCCAACCCTTGGCCCAAGCTCAACCACTTAGCCCAAGACCCAACAACTTGGCCCAAGGCCCAAGGACAATCAAATCGGGTTGAATGCGCGTGTAATAAACCTTAAAACCATTTATTAACAAATCATCCCCGAATGGACCAAATTCCATTTTAAATCTTTTCATTCATCAAGATTATGTCACCCGAGTTGATAGGGTTGACGGTTCCTTTTTACAACTCTTACTTTATGTCACCCGATCAATTAACGCATCAAACTCAACAATTTGCAATTCTACACCCGATAAACCCTAGTTTTCGAACTAAAATCGATTGACCGACCTAAACACCTCCAATGACCACGAAATTTTAATATGATGTAAATGCCATACCTGGGGATCTTTCTACACCCGAAAATCTAATTTTTATCCACGGGAAGTGGGTCAATTACACCTTGGCCGAAATCTGTCCAACGAAAAGTTTCAGCAAAATTGAGCATCAAAACGATCAGGGGTGAACAAAAAGAGTGTTGGGGATTGTATTACATACCTTGAACTACTTCTAGGAGCTTGGAATCGATCAAAAAGTCGAAGCAATGGAAGGGGGGGGGGGCTGGAACCTGCCGATCGCAGCTGCAGCTGTGGTTAGGGTTTAGGTTTTTTTTTATGTTATAATAATAAAACATTTTCATTCTAGCCCCCGGAATTTAATAATAATGCAACTTGGAAGAAATGTTAAGCGATTAGGCGTACCGGGATGACGTAAAGGCTTCCGAGAAACGTCGGATAAATCCCGAGAATTGTACATACTCAACAATCTTTAACTCTTGAAATCGGAATCAACGGGCGTTACATACTCCGCCAACTGGTACAAGTTCCGACTGGATGTTCGATTACAACGGCTTATTTAATTCGATTACGTCAGTGGTTGAAGAAGGACATGACGATCTCATTAGATCTTATTTGGAAGATCAATGTCTTCCTATTCCAAGATCTTCTTCGGTTGATGTACATGACTCTCCTAATGTATCTGAAACATCAAATGAAGTTTCTGAATCTTTTGATGATGCTGCTTTTGTTGATTCATCATCTATTTCTTTTGATGAAGCTCCAAACACAAACGAGCCAACTCAACTTTTTGATGAATCACCAACTATCTCTTTAGACACAGCGGAGGAAAATATCACCAATTTGGGTGATAATGTATCTGTACATGCTAAACCTTCCTTAAGGATTCATTCTAATCATCCGCAGGAACAGATAATTGGTGATGTGAACGATGGGGTTTGTTCAAGACACCAATTAGCTAATGCATGTGATGATACCGTTGATTGTAACTTAACTCCTACTGAAGATTTGATAGTTTGTGCTTATGCAGATTTGCATTCTTCGGGTATCCTCAGTATTGCACAATACACCTGCTTCTTATCACAGATAGAACCAACAAGTGTCACAATGGCACTCAAGGAACCGTCTTGGGTTGAAGCTATGCAGGAGGAGCTGCAACAGTTTATTCGACTGGGTGAATGGGACTTAATTGATAAACCCGACCGTGTGAAAAAGGCTATTATGACCAAATGGGTTTTTAAGTGCAAAAAGGATGATTGTGGGGTAATCGTGAGAAACAAGGCACGATTGGTCGTTATTGGGTACAATAAACAAGAAGGCATCGATTACACAGAAGTATATGCTCCGGTTGCACGACTGGAAGCTATACGTATCTTTCTTGCCTATGCAACCTATAAAAACTTCAAGGTTTATCAAATGGACGTGAAATCAGCGTTCTTGAACGGAGCTATTCATGAGGAAGTGTATGTGAAACAGCCTCCCGGTTTCGAGGATCCAGACTTTCCAGAGCGTGTTTACCGATTAAACAAGGCTCTTTATGGTTTACACCAGGCCCCGAGAGCCTGGTACAGCACGTTGGCTGACCATCTGATAGAAAGTGAATTAAAGAGAGGGACTGTTGATTGTACGTTATTTTATAAGAACGTGGGTGATGATTTGCTCCTCGTCCAAATCTATGTGGACGACATCATTTTTGGTTCGACGAACGACAGCTTGTGTAAAGACTTTGAAAAGACGATGCAAACCAAATTCGAGATGAGCTCGATGGGAGAGAGGAACTTTTTTTAGGATTGCAAGTTCACCAGTCTGATTCCGGGATCTTTATCCATCAGATGAAGTATGTGAACGATGTCTTGAGCCGATTCAAGATATCCGACGGCAAAATTCCTTCGACACCTCTTCCCGTGAGTCACAATTTATCACCGGACGAATTGGAGGATACCGTAGATCCAACCCTCTATCGAGCTATGATCGGGTCTCTTATGTATTTGACTGCATCGCAACCTGATATTATGTTTTCTGTTTGTTTGTGTGCTAGGTACCAATCGAGTCCCCGAGTGACTCACCTGGCGGCAGTAAAGCGCATCTTACATTATCTGAGGGAAAATCCAGACCTTGGATTATGGTACCCCAAAGACGATAAGTTCAATCTCACCGCTTTTACTGATTCGAACTACGGAGGGTGCAAAATCAACTTCAAGTCTACAACAGTGGGTTGTCAATTCTTAGGAAACCGGCTTGTTTCCTAGCAATGTAAGAAGCAGACAACGGTATCAACTTCAATAACCGAAGCGGAGTATGTGGCGGCCTCGAGTTGCTGCTCACAGGTTCTCTGGATCCAGCAACACTTGCAGGATTACGGTTTGAAGTTTCTTACTACTCCCATTTATATTGATAATTCTACTGCAATTTCAATCACCAAAAATCCGGTTCACCATTCGAAAACCAAACACATTGAAATCCGTTATCACTTCATACGTGATTGTTTTAAAAAGAATTTAATATCAATTGAGAAAATTCACACGGATTTTCAAAAAGCTGACCTTTACCAAGGCGTTTGACAAAACATGTTTTCAAAATCTGCTGGGTATAAATGGTTTAAAAAGATTAAAAGATATTCAAAATCTTGGTTAAATCATTTTATTTCTTGTTTTATTTCGATTTTTGTTGTTTTTAGGGGGAGAAAATATAAAATCCAAAAATATTGTGTTTTCAGTTTGTACAAAGAAATTTAAAAACTCCAAAAACATTCAAATATTGAAATATATCAAAAACATTGAAAAATGCTCCTCAAAATGAGTTTTGAAGCAAAAAGGGAAAATGATAGTACATTGACGGGATTGATCTAGTACATGAATAAACTAGATTAAAAATTACCGTAAGGCCAACAATATGATATGCGAAGATAGGCTTGACAGACTATATAGGGACATATAAGATATAAAGATAATGATTGCCGAACCTAGTGGAATTACATCTTGAAAGATTGATACTATATCTGATTTAAAGAAAAGTCAAAAGTCAAAATGATTACTGTGTGTGCATACTTTCATTTTTGAAGAAAATTCTGCTTTATTTTTATTTTATTTTGCAAAGAAATTCAACTTTATTTTTTCTTTATTTTTATTCAAATATTGGATCCTCTCCTGCGCGATAAGATTATCCGACCTGAGGGTTAATATTTGAGTATTCTGCTTTATTTTCTTGGTGTTTAGTACAAGCCTTTGAACTTCTCCGCGTATACTATAAGAACAAATGTGTGAAAGTCATGTATCGAACTGGGGGTTAAGGCCTGTACAACTTCAACTTATTTTTATCTTTTTATTTTGTTGAAATGGAACCTTATCTGCGTGTAGTAATACCGATCTTAAGGGAAATTTTGACGTTCTGCTTTATTTTCCTTTTATTATTTTTGCATGAGTCACAGTTAATCAAAATTTGGAAAAATCAAAGTAAAACGTACATGTGAAATTCACTGTATAAGAGATAGAAATGTTATATATGATTGATGGGGTCCACATATGGTTTCGTGCCTAATTGAACCAAATTAAAGCATATCGTAAAGTTTTCGACAAGTCTGTGAAAAGTTTAAGAGGACAATTATATCTGCAATCATCGTTGGGTTACGTGTATAATAATCATCGAAATTGAAGTGTTACTTAGTGAAATTTTCGTCAATATTATTCCCTGCTCAACTCACAAAATATGTACTACTTTGATAGTTTAGCTGTTTACTATTTTTCTTTGTCATTTGTTCATTGAAAATCTTCTAAAATCCAAAAAGATTTTTCTTTCTTTTTCGCTTCTGCTTTAGTTCTGATTTACCAAGCTAGCGAATAATTCAAAAGAAAAAGAAAAGAGATTGATCCCCAAAAATTTTTAAGTTAATCGTGCTTAATGTATTTACAATTGGTATCAGTTGTGATTTAACGTAAAAATTCGTTTAATTTAAACATTACCGATCCTTGGTTGATCGGGTATAGTTAATGTATTCAATCAAACACTAATTGGATGTGATTGATTATTTTATTATTTGATTAAAACCCTAAATTGGTTTTAATATTCTTTAATTCCTTAATGAGATTTTTGTCTCATTCGCTAAGGAAAAATGGTGATTCGTTGATTGGTTTAACGAATGTGAAGCCTTTCTTTATTTAAAGACTAACGAATGAGATTTCCCCTTCGTTATAATGACATTCTCTTCCGTTGTGCATAACGAATGGAAGACATTCGTGTGACCATTAACGAATGGAATGATTTTAAAGTATCATTCGTTAAGATTTTAACTAATGGCACTTACATTTGTTAGAAACATTAACGAATAATGTATATTCGTTAAAGTTTGACGAATGAATCCTTATTCGTTTTAAAGAATTGACGAATCAGGATTAATAAGTTAACGAATGAGGCCATTCGTTAGTTAAATTTGAACGAATGACCTCGGGTTTGTGTGAAATCTGAGGGTTTATAATCCCAAGGACAGACGAATGGTCTCTCATTCGCCTGTTCCTATTCCTTTATCTTCCTAACCAAACTCTTACAAATTTTTCTCAAAATCTGTTGATTGCTTATTAGACCAATTGATTAATATCATCGTGTTCTACAGGTACAGACGATCTCAGACGTATATTTGTATAGATGTTAATTGGATGTTTAAGGTTTTACGGGTTTGGTTTATTATTGCATGATTAACCGAACAGTTAATGAATGTTAAAACTTTAAATCAAATCGATTCTTGAACAGATAATGTGTTTCAGTACATTTAATCGATACTCGATCATTGGTGTTAAGTGAAATGGTTAAAATTGATGGGTAATCAAAGGTTTCGACTATAATGTTCGTCGTCTTTGACTTCACTAAGTCAAAATAATATATAAGGTGGACTCCTGATAGTCAAAGTGACAATTTAGGACAGATTTGCTATTTGTTAACGAATGAACTATTATTCGTTAATCCGTTAGCGAATGATTATATGATTCGTTATAGATAACGAATAGATATTAGTCTGATAACGAATAGGGTAACGAATTAGAATTAATTCGTTAATGAAATTCAAGTCAGATTCGTTATCATAACGAATGAGTTAATGTATAAGTTTGATTCGTTACTTTTAACGAATGTTATCTTTTTAATATATAACGAATGTCTTATTCGTTTTAAATCATTTAACGAATGAGATAGCCATTTGTTATTCAGAATGTAATATTTAAATATCATTCTAATGTTTATGTATGATTTTAACAGAAATGGCAGACGAAAACGTTCAGAATCCTGATCAAGATGTACCTGAACAAGCACCTGTACTGTTATCATGGAATGAAAGTCATAATATCTGTGCCTATCTCGAGCCGAAATTTGATGATACACCTATCTTTGGCGGAATGATCAGCTTCTTAACTCGTTCAAGAATTTACAAAGCCATATCTACTCGCACAGTGGTTTATCAGAAGATTATTCGTGCGTTCTGGGATATAACTAGATTGAATGAGACTGAGAATCAGATAGAGGCTGTTATTCAAGACAAACGAGTAGTGATTGATGTTGGAGTGATTTGAGACTCGTTAGGCTTTATTGATACTATTGACGATCGGTGTGAGTTCGAGAAAGATTTGATTAGAGGGTTATTCAACCGGGTAAAGTATAATGGTGATTTGGGTAGATCTATGTGCAACAAGGCAAACTTGTGTGAGCAATACAAGTACTTATTGCATGTGTTGATACACTGTCTTGGAGGTCGTAAAGGTGGATTTGATGAATGTCGATCGATGCTTCAATCTGATTTCGTTGCCTTAGTGTTAAATAAACCATTCAATTTCTCTGAAATGGTTTATTATCACTTGAAGGAAAATTTGACGAGCCGCCATAAGTTTCTAATGTATCCAAGATTTCTACAGATGATAATCAATGATCTACAGCCTGACTTGATTAAAGATTAAGATGATCTTATGAGGCTGAAGCACATGGATGACGAGACAATGAGACGTTTGAGATTGTACAGAGGTCAGAGTCTTGCGGATCGACCAAAGTTCAAACGTTTGATTGGTCATTTGGTGAATATAGATTATGTTGCACCGCCTAATGATCGTTGGATTCATGATGACTCCAACTCTGAACGTGAAGGTGGTGGTGATGGAAATGGTGGAGATGATGGTGGTAATGGTGGTCCAGGACCACAAGCGGGGTTAAGTTATGAATAGAAACGTAAACGTAAAGGGAAGGAACCGATGGTGGAGAAGAGTGATAAAGTAAAGAAGCAATGGGTTAGACGTGGTTCAGGGATTGAGATTCCTAGTCAACCGTTTGTTCGTTCGACTCCTCCTATATCTATTTCAGATCCTATTTCCATATCTCCTATGCCTCAACAGATTCCAAGGTCACCGACTCCGGTTCATAGGCCAGTATCTCCGGTACCTCCGTCTATGACTTTGATTACTACTGCACGACTAGATCCTGTTTTTGGTGACATTCTTCAGACTGTTTTGGCTCGTATGCCTACACCAGATCCTACTACTCTAGTGACTCCTGTTACACCTACACACTTGCCGAGACCTGAGCATTCATTTATGATATTTATTCGCCCTCAGGGTCCGTTGCAACCAATTCATCCTAATTTCTTCGGTTTGAATCTTCAAACTCAATGGTTTCATATGATGAATATGTTGCACCTTCAGTAGACTCAAATGCAAGCTGACAGAGCTGCCCATGAGCTAGCGCAAAGGATTTTGTTGCGACATATTCAGTTCACTCAACGTGAAAACAGGGAACTTAGAGCCCTTGTTGCTGCTCAGGGGGAGAGATTGGACAAATAGGATGAGATCATTCTTCAGTTGACTTGTAAAGATGATGAGTTGAAGAAATTAAAGAACGATGAAGATGATCAAGATGGAACAGGTGGTGTGGTAGATCAGCAACCGGGCGACAGTTCTGCACCGTCGGCAGGTAATAAGACTCATTCGAGTACTGGTGGTGGGTCTGGTGATAGTCAGTTGCAGATTGTTCCATACAAGGATTACACGAGAGCTAAACTGATTGATGTCATTCCAGCAAATATGATTTTATTTGTGGGGATGAACGGAGTAGTGTATAGTATGGTGAACGCGGACGAGATCAAAGAAGGTGAATTTGTTGATCATTCATTAACAAAAGAACAAATTGCCTTGCTTTTGGATCTTAATGAAGATGAGGTGGATGTTTTGGGTATGACTGTAGACGTGGATATTGAAATAGAGGAAAGTACTAATACAGGCATCCACACGGGAATATGCCTGATTTTGATGAGGTAGAGGTCGAAGACGTCACTGCTGAGGAGTACCCTGAGTTCTACATAGAAAACAACAACAACAACGACTCAGGTATTCTGTTTGTCACTACCGAGTATTTTGATTCAGCAGAACGTCGATTGCGTGAAGAGATTGAGATGTGAAACAAAGCTGGTGAAACAAATCACCTAACAGCGAAAGAAATAAAACAGAAGCGTGCTTTGGAGGGTATTTGGTGGTGGCTTGGCAATTTGATTCGGAACTTAAGGTATATATCGTTAAGTGGGAACATGGTATTTATTATTTCAAACGCCCACACGATATCTTATCTATGCCTAGATGGGATGTGAGAACACTAGCAAACCGACCGTTTGTGAATCGTGGGAACGATCAGTGGGCTGGGTGGTTCTATAAGCAGTTATTACATGAAACCCGTTTCGGTTTCAAGTTCTTCAAGCCGCAGGTGACGACTCACAAGTATATTGATGAGATTGATACACGCACAGGCTGGAGGAAGATGATATTACAAGTGAAGCCGCCAAAGACAATGAAGAGGGCTCCAATGAAGATCTTTCCTCAGAGTCTATTCACCTCGTTTAATTATTGGTACTACGACAATCATACAAGTGAAGCAGTTATTGTATTAAGTCATGGTTCAAACACGAAGATGATACACGTGATTGATCCGATGTGGCTGGTTAACTTATTTGAGGCTGACAACGATGCGTTATTTACAAGTCAGATCAGGTTTGCTAACGTATGCGACTACGAGCTTGCTATGCAGTTTCAGAAGGTCGTTTGAGTCTGTTACGCATACAAGATTCACAGTTGTGTAGACTGAAAGACCAAGATGTTCTAGAAATGAAAGATAAAGAGCTCGAGACGAGGGGGAGTTTGTTGATACATGTTTTGTCCGTCTCGGTCTTTATTGACTGATAATGTAATAGTTTAATGTTATAGGGGTTATTAATGTAAATATGCCTAAGCGTAAGGCACATTCGTTACTCCGTAACGAATGTGTCACATTCGTCTTAATGTAAGTCCCATTCGTTAACCAAGATTAACGAATGGAACATAACGAATGTGGGCTATTCGCTATCATTAAAGTATTAATTAATAAGCCTGTGTATTCGTTAAGTAAGTTTAACGAATGACTCATTTGTTAAGTCTATCTTAACGAATGAGGTCATCTCCTATATATACCCCCTGTAAGTTATTCTAATGTAACAGTTCTGATCATATTCGTCATTCCTCTCATTACTCTGTCCAATTGTTCTCTCAACACACACACTACACACACTAACGTAATCCTCGCCTAATTGTATACATAATCAACAATAACATCGATGTCATCATAGATCTAGATCCGTGAATGCTCTCTCAATCACATCACGACGAAGCTATTCATATAATTTATTACCTGGATTGTTGATTAAGAACGGTCAATTACGAGACAACAGGGCCGGCAATAGGAAATGACAGACGAGGTAGGAGGAGACGATGATAATCCAATTCAATATAGGGCTACTGAGGTAGGAGGAGACGATGATAATCCAATTCTATATATATATATAGGGCTATATATATAGATGTCTAATTAAGTAATTTCATGAGGTACTTTAACAACGAGAAGCCTTAGTATTAATTAATGTCGATTATTAATAAAATAATAATGATTTATTATTAATAATAAAATATACATATATATATATATATGTTATATATATATATACATACATACATACATAAACGAAAACTTGTAATGAAACAAGTCGCCACGAACATTTAACTTTTATAATGTCAGTTTTAAAGAAATATTTGTTTAATTAATATTTAATATTAATCATAATATATTATAAATAATTAAAAACATGTTTAAACAATGAAAATAAAATAAAAACAACAAAAGGGAGCTGCTGGGACTCGAACCCGGGTATACGGCCGACCAGAATGTTTTGAACACATACACACACCAACCAACTGGGTTGGTGTGTCAGTTGGTTATAGAATAAAAACAACTCAATATACACAGAAAGAGTTTAAACCAAATTTTGATTCATAAACCCTAGATTATCTATCGTTAAATCTGTTTAATGTTTGTTGGATTAAAGTTAGGGTTAATGATCATCACATCATGACGAAGCTATTCATATAATTTATTACCTGGATTGTTGATTAAGAACGGTCAATTACGAGACAACAGGGCCGGCAATAGGAAATGACAGACGAGGTAGGAGGAGACGATGATAATCCAATTCAATATAGGGCTACAGATCGCGTTGGTATTAGGGAGTTTCAGACGGGATTAATTGGATTATTATGAAGCCTATGCTATATAATTAATTTTAGGTCAAGGCGGTTTGGTTAATAAATCAATTACTTATTATAGATGATCGGGTTTCCTAATTAATATAGTTGTTTAGGCCGAAAATAGTATTAATAATCAGAAACACGATTAAATTCTGAGTTTAGAACAATAATTGTGGCTCAAGGAAATTAAACGGGTTAACGGTTACGGGTAAACGGATCTTGGTTAACGGGTTGGGTAATGGGTTATGAAGATTTTATGCAGAAATTGCTCTTTGGTCCCTGTAGATTGAAGGTGGAAACATTAGAGGGTTAAAGTTTTAGTTTCGAGTTAAAAAACGTATATCTTTCAAAGTTAAGTATATATTAAATCAATATAATAAATAAATATAAATTGTATAATATTTTATTGATAAACGTGATACTTTTCAAGGTTAAAAAACTACCCGAATCATAAAACGAGTCGGGTTATGGATATAAGTCGTATGTGGAATACCCGAGTTGTTACAGTCTCCCCTACTTTAGGGAATTTCGTCCCGAAATTAAGAAAAACCACAACATCATCATTTTGAAAACAATTACTCTTTTAATGAAAATAATCATAACATAGAACTTGTAATAACCGAAGCGACGCTTCAAACGACAATCCAATAAGGGCACTTATATATAGGATGTACCAGCGGCGTATCCACCATGTCCTTATCATATCCTCATTTGTACCGCTACCCAAGCTACCTTAGGTTCTAGATCATGACTCATAATTGTACGTATTATGATTTCCATGCGAGGACTTGGATACTTATGTATGCGTCCATAATTACTTTTATCGTCGGATGGTCCGCATAATCCGTCCCATCATGTGGGTTATAAAACATAAAATTTTTAAGAGAAAACAAATGTTTTGATAATTCTAAATACAATTTCAATTGATAATTAATAAATATTTATTTGAATTAATAAAACCATGATATTTTGAGAACCTCCTTTGCTTTTAAAAGTATAATTTTGTAAATTGAAGAAAATAGATTTGGTGATTTAGATGTTATTAAGATAATCGAGAATAAGGTAATGAGATAGAGATACAAGATCCTAATAGTTTAATTTTGATAAAGGAAACTTTATTCATGAAATGAAATACTTAAATAGTTCAAATTAAAATCATCAAATGTCGCGAATAACTAAAGAGTCGATACAATACAATAATGAAAAGATAATAACTTAAGATAGGAAAGCAACAAAAATCTTCAGAGTCTTTAAGCATCTTCAGTTACGGTAGAGGTGATTCACTTGACTTGGAGTACCTGAGGTAGCTGGATCCATAATAACTTGAGCAGTCGATGCAGGTGGATATGGAGTAGGTTGAGCTTGGAAAGACGACACTAGTGAGGTTTGGGTGGTGTAGGCTTGGTAAACTTGAACTTGCGGGTACGGGTTCTGATAAGGTGAAACTAAGTAGGAGGGATCTTGGTTGATAGGAAGAGTTTAGAGAGTGTAGGAGTTATGGGTTTGGACTTGATAAGCATTGGCGGTGTAGTAGGGTGCAGTTCTATCTTGAGATTGGTGAACACGGGTTCGGTGAGGGAAAATATTGCGAAAATGACTAGGATCTCCACAATATTAGCAAACACGGGTAGTATGGGGTTTAGGAGTAGATGGTGTACGACAAACATTTGCAAGGTGGCCATAACGATTGCATTGGATGCATAGACGGCACAAGGATTGGGTCGGATGATGATAGTTACAAGTAGAGCATAACGGAAAAGGTTCGGTATAGGGTTTCTTGTTAGGAGCCTTTTGGGTGGAGGGTGAAAGGTTGGTTTGGTTAGTAGAGTTGAATTTACGTTTGTGGGTTTGGGTTCAGCCTTAGCATTAGTTGAGGATTTGGTCTTGGAGTTTTCAGAGGTAGGGTTAGAGTCCGCGCGAGGTAGCGTCCCATCTTCAACAGGGTCATTGGGACGTGAGGCAGCAAGAGCAATCGCTTCCTTGAATTCCTCCCATGGCATACTCGTAGCAATCCCAAGCATAGCAGCAGCAATTTCCTTAGTGATCCTAGCAGTCAAACGGTGATCGCAGGTAGTCGACGGAAGGCGTTGATTACGACTATGATTTCCTAAGGAAGACATTCTATGAGTACCAAGGATGAAAATGTGTAAGATGACAGGTGAGTTGTAGGAATGAGTTGATATGAAATTATGGGGATGCGTATATGTATGTATATGTATATATATTATAAATCAGTACTAGTGAAGACTCGAGGACGAGTCAAGAATCAAAATAATATGTATGAGTTTGAAGTATTTAAGTAAATGAACAATGTTTAATAAAATTTTCCAAGAATAAAATGATCAAGCATATCAAACGAGTTGACCTCCCATAAGCTTTCCATGGCAATTTGAATGGCCCAACTAAATAAACAACATAAAGTTTGTGAATTGGCCTTCCATGAGCGTTCCATGGCAATTTGTTGGCCCAATTCAAATAACGTGTAATAAACAATTGAGTTGTTCAGCCCATGTTTGTGTACATGGCATTTAACTGACCCAACTAATTATCGAATCAATGGAGTTGTTTGGACCATGAGCGTTACATGGCATTTAACCGACTCAACTAATTATCAAATCAACGAATCAAATATAAGTAGTTGGTGTATCTCGGGAACCACCCCGGACGATACGTTCCAATCCAAAAATCAAACCGAAAATTGTTTAAGAAATGAATAGTTGGAGTGCCCATGGATTTCCATGGATTTTTTACCCAACTAAGCATTTAAAATAATTTAAAACAAAAATTTGGAAGTATAACCGTTTAGCCAGTTATGTTTACCACGTAACCGTTTAGCCGATTACGGGTACCACTTGAAGTTATGTGGTTGTACGAGATTTGTCATACCCCCACGCTTCAAGGTGAAAAAGCAAAACACGGGAATTCTTAGGGAATTTCCCACAAAAAAATATAATATACCAAAAATTAAGAGGATTAAAAATATTTTGAAAGTTGAGGCATAACCTCGGATTTGTGTGTGTGTGGAATACATAAACAACATAAATACAATTTAAATAATTAATCCAAGCAAGCTGTAAACAATTTATTAAATAGCACATAATGCAATTTAGATAAGCACGTATAGGGTTCCTAACATATGTTTAGGACCATTTCTAACGACCTATCTTATAACCTTCGGCTCTGATACCAATCTGTCACACCCCAACCTAAGACGGAAATGCCGGGGTGTGATCCGATTGCTCACAGCTCGAAGATACTATCATATATAAAATGTGACAATATCTAATTAATTATTTAATTCAAATAATACACAAGATTCAATTACAACAATACAATTCAAATAAATAAATACAATCAATTAAATTTAAGTTTGTCTTCAATATAAGCCTAAGGTCTTTCTAAGTGTCCATCCTTCAACTCAGTCAACCTGCATATGCGTAGAAAATGGAGTTTTGGTCAACAACACATGTTGAGTGAGTTTACCACTAGTTTTGCAATAAAATAAGGATAATATAATAAATAAGCAAAACATAATAAATGCGGTAATGAAATCAAACCATAAGCATGTAAGTTGTCGATTAAACCATTGCCAAGCGAATCGGGCGCCGGTAAGTCAACCATAAGCATATAAGAATAAGACCGTTGCCAAGCGAATCGGGCGGTGGTCAATAGAATTAGAACCCTCTCCAAGGGGATATGTCAAACGAATGAATACAATAACACATAAGCACATAACAAGTAGATTTGATTAATCACACACAATTATACGTTTGCTATTTTTGATATGTATGTATATATTGATATGTATGTATAGTATTATATACGCATATGTCCCCAAAAAGTTTATGGAATCGAGTAAAATAGGGGAATGATAAAACTCACCTGATCAAATAAGCCAAACGGAAATGTTTATGACAAGCACGATAATCACGCTCTTCGAGCGACAAGGATCCTAATTAAATAATATTATAAGTGAATTATAATGATATAATATGTATAACGAATTTAGGATTTCGATGTGATTTGAGTTACAATAATGATTTGGTATGTTACGGATTGACCGATTGATCTCTACGGATTATGGTTATCGTTTAATTATGAAATCATTGTTTATTGTATAATCGAACTTACAAATAATTAGTTTTAATAACTATAAGTTGAGATCTATTATAATAATAATCGTTTATATATGTAATTATAGTAAGATTTATATCTTGGACTTCTTAACGAAAGCCGGTGGTAAAAATATATTTAATATGTTTTATCATGTTAAATATGTTTATTAGGATTTTGTTTAAAATAACAATACATACATATACATACATACATACATACATACACACACACACACACACACACACACACACATATATATATATATATAGATGTCTAATTAAGTAATTTCATGAGGTACTTTAACAACGAGAAGCCTTAGTATTAATTAATGTCGATTATTAATAAAATAATAATGATTTATTATTAATAATAAAATATACATATATATATACGTTATATATATATATATACATACATACATAAATGAAAACTTGTAATGAAACAAGTCGCCACGAACGTTTAACTTTTATAATATCAGTTTTAAAGAAATATTTGTTTAATTAATATTTAATATTAATCATAATATATTAAAAATAATTAAAAACATGTTTAAACAATGAAAATAAAATAAAAACAACAAAAGGGAGCTGTTGGGACTCGAACCCGGGTATACGGCCGACCAGAATGTTTTGAACACATACACACACCAACCAACTGGGCTGGTGTGTCAGTTGGTTATAGAATAGAATCAACTCAATATACACAGAAAGAGTTTAAACCAAATTTTGATTCATAAACCCTAGATTATCTATCGTGAAATCTGTTTAATGTTTGTTGGATTAAAGTTAGGGTTAATGATCATCACATCATGACGAAGCTATTCATATAATTTATTACCTGGATTGTTGATTAAGAACGGTTAATTATGAGACAACAAGGCCGACAATAGGAAATGACAGACGAGGTAGGAGGAGACGATGATAATCCAATTCAATATAGGGCTATAGATCGTGATGGTATTAGGGAGTTTCAGACGGGATTAATTGGATTATTATGAAGCCTACACTAAATAATCAATTTTAGGTCATGGCGGTTTGGTTAATAAATCAATTACGTATTGTAGATGATCGGGTTTCCTAATTAATATAGTTGTTTAGGCCGAAAATAGTATTAATAATCAGAAACCCGATTAAATTCCGAGTTTAGAACGATAATTGTGGCTCAAAGAAATTAAACGGGTTAACGGTTACGGGTAAACGGATCTGGGTTAACGGGTTGGGTAATGGGTTATGAAGATTTTATGCAGAAATTGCTCTTTGGTCCCTGTAGATTGAAGGTGGAAACATTAGAGGGTTAAAGTTTTAGTTTCGGGTTAAAAAACGTATATCTTTCAAAGTTAAGTATATATTAAATCAATATAATAAATAAATATAAATTGTATAATATTTTATCGATAAACGTGATACTTTTCAAGGTTAAAAAACTACTTGAATCATAAAACGAGTCGGGTTATGGATATAAGTCGTATGTGGAAAACTCGAGTTGTTACAGTCTGTAATCAACAATATTAACTCGCTATAACGTCCGAATTTTTTTTTTTTGATCTTGTAACCGGCCGGCATTATTATAAACTGCAATAACGCGAAATTAAACCAAAGCGTTTCAATTAAACTTATAAATAGGTCAAAGATTAGTGTTTAAACTTGTCCCAATACTCATTCTAATCTAATATCTTCTTTAAATCATGTAATAATCCGTCAAATATGTTTTCTGGCCAAGTCGTCGTTCTCCGCCAACCCGTAAGCAATCCAGGTAATTTTTATATGCATTTGATTCTTTTTGAGCCGTAGAACAACCCCCCCCCCCCCCCAACTTAATTTTATCAAACTGTAAACGGAATTGCAGATTGATATCTAGGGTTTTGGTTAGGATGAAGATGAACATAAGATATTGTTTAATTATAACTACTTCCACTCATGTTACAAATATACAGTTAGACCAATTGGTTAGTACTTGTGAGTGTAGATTTCAAGACCCGGGTTCGAACCCTGGCCAGTACCTTTTTATTTGTTTCTTTTTTTAACTTTTACTTCTTTATTTATAACTAAACTAAATTAATATAAATTATGTATTAAATCAATTAAATCAATAAAAATTATTATTTTTTAAATAAAAATTATTATAAACTAACTTCCATCCTAAGACCCAATTTTATTTTCATATTCTTGACGTTCGTTAAAATCCGGTTAAAATATTTAATTAACTTTGCTTTTCGCTTAAATAATCGTTTCAGGTTAATTTCTGAGAATAGAATCCGTAATCCATAAACATCATAATTTCCCTTATTAAATAATAAATTAGTTTATATTTCTTTAACTTTAATCCGTTAACTTTAATTTCATTATCTTTTATTTCGTTAACTTTAAATCAATGATTTAACTATAATCGTTCAAGAGAAAATTCTCATTTAATCCGTACAATGTAATATAGTAACTCTCACATTAGTGTTAAAAGTATAATATTAAAATAATGTAACCGTTAAATTTCGTTAAGCTTAGAATAATATTAAAATAATCCACGCCTTAAAATAATAAAATATAACACGCCATTCTTAAAACTAAATAATTAACCTGTTTAATCCCGTAAGTTAATCTTTAAATTTTCGTATTTATTTTATTTATAGTTCGAGAAGTTCAATCGTTTCGGGTTCTTTAATGAACTTTCGGTTGCTTCGGTTTCATTATCATGCTTTCGGTTTTCGTTGAAATGTTTGTCTTCAATTTCAAGGTGAGTTTCTCACACCCCATTTTTAAACGTTTTTACATTTTGGGGGTAGCATATATATCCTATTCAACACAACTGTTTATTATATTCGATTATAAAACTGCGATTCATATCATGCACTTGTGTATTTACGCGCTTACTTGATCATTTTCTCAGCTCATAGTTGCCTCAATAAGTATGATCATATGCCCCCCTTTGCACTCAGGACCATTTTGTTATGAGTTGAAAAGGGAACCCCGATCCGAGTACGTTTGTTGTTACCGACTGGAAAAGACATTGCATGCGAAGTAGTATAATTTTCACAAGTTTCATGGAATTGCATGGTTTTTACATATTTATATGTTGAGTTGGATATTTGCAAAGGAAGATTGGAATCTTCTTAACCTCCTTAAAGAGTCGGCTACGTATGGACTACGAGCAAGCTTAGACCATCGAGCATGATTTTACTACCTCGAGCTTGGTGTCTCATGAAGATGTGACTTACTTCATTGAATTCTTCTAAGTGATTAAGGCTTCGAGTAAGCTACACTTCTTCAAGCAAGAATGTTCTTCGTCGAGTATGGATTGCCAATCGAGCAAACAACTTGATCTATCCAACTTAAACCAAGTGTTCCGAGCACATTGGTGGGTCGAGCATGGATGAAATAAAGAAAGGTATCAAATGCTCTAAGTATAAACTTCGAGCATGGTTCAGTTCCGAGCAAGCTTTGCATCCAAGTATGCTGAAGATTGTTCCAATAAGTCACTAAGGCAGGATTGAAGATATCTAGAAGAACAAGCTTGCTCGAGGGACTCATTCGAGCAAAGCAAGGATTAGTCAAGAAGATTGAAGTGTGCTGGAGGAGAATATTTTCTATCTGAAAATATTCTAAGTAAAGTCTGCTCGAAGACTTGCATCGAGCATGCTGTGCATATCAAGTCTGCTCGACCAAAGACTTATCATACTCGAAGACTTGTTTACACTTGTATTTATTTTTTCATTCATTATGTAATGATTAGTCAAGAAGAGTTATCATACTCGAAGACTTACCGTCGCCGCCGCCTTCACGAAACCCTAGACATTCCTTTCACTGTTCCATTAATAATACATTCAATATAGTGAATCTTTGTCTTTGATTCCTGTTCTTACTGATTATCTATTACTATCTAATCCCTTCACTCCCATCCCCTGAATATACTGATTCCGCCAGAATATTCAGAAGGCCTTTGGGTTTATTAGATCTGTGTGTTCTTGTCAACCTACTAAGGTTTTCACTAGGTCCGGTCCTAACAAGTTGTATCAGAGCTTTGGAAGCTCACTGAAGGCCACGAGACTGAAGGTTTTGAGATAAAGCTTGAAAGCGTTAAAGGGTTGCTGAGTCCAGATCTGAAGAAATGGATGATCAAGAAGTATCTACAAACAAAATACCAAGGTTACTCGGTCAAGAAAACTTCATATAATGGAAAGTGTTATTTGAAGCCGCTGTCAACTATAATGACACTAAGCTATGGAACTCAATCAGAGATGGACAATATATCCCTTCCCATGCAGCAAACAACAATGCCGCCATTGAAAGACAAATGAAGAAACAAGATGACAAGGCATTGTCAATGCTGAAACTGGGTCTCTCATGGGAAATATTGACCAGTGTGAATCACCACAAGACTGCAAAAGAGATGTATGATGCAGTTATCGAAATGTTTGAAGGAAACATTGAGCTCAGAGACATAAAGAAAGACAGATTGAAACAGCAACTTGACCGATTCAAGTTCAAAGAAGGTGAAAGATTGAAATCAATTTTACAAAGATTTATGACTATTGTCAATCAAATCAGAACCACCGATTTACAAATCTCTGACTTTGAACTGAACAAGAAATTACTGTCTTCTTTATCTGGTGAATGGTATACTGCAAGCAAGTTCATAAAGGAAAAGGTGAATTTTCCCAACTTCAAGTTGGATGATGTTATATCATTTCTGCAAGCTGCTGAGCATGAGATGATTGAGAACAACATGATCAGAGAAGAAAAGCTTAGTTTACCAGTGACAAATGCACTAGTTGCACCAATGGGCAATCTCTCTGTCAAATCTTAGCAACAGCCAATTGTGGAAGAACCATCTGAAATTGGATCACTGTGTGGAGTAGGCCAGTTAAGATTCAATATTCAAATGATTGAAGATAATGATTGTGCATCAACAGCAAGTGGACATCCTCCATATGCTCAGAATTCTGGACAAGGAACTGACTATCAGGCATTGTTCTCCATGTTCACAGATTCTTATAATGCATTTTTGGCAAGGAATCTAATTCATAGAAGTGTGGTGCAAGAAGACTTAGAACAAATTGATGCAGATGATCTTGAAGACATGGATCTTAAGTGTCAGGCTGCCGTGTTGGCTGTGAGAAGCAAGAGGCTATACAATAGGACTGGGAGATCAACCTTCTCAGGACCTAATGAAAGAATTGGATTTGACAAGTCAAAAGCCATCTGCTACAATTGTCAACAGCCAGGACACTTTGCAAGAGAATGCAATCAACCTATGCAGTTTGGAAACCAAATGAATCAAAATCAATTTTACCAGAACCAACATCAGAATTACCAAGGGGTTCAACAGAGAAATCAGCCCATGAACCATAATCCCTATCAACATCAAAACAGGTCCCAACAATAACAACCCCAGCCTCAGCAAAGAAACAACCAGCTGCAGATATAGGGGAACCAGAATAGGGGAGCTGCTAATGCTGTAAACCAGATCAGGGATCAGGGGAATGTTGCTGTAACAATGTTGCCACAAGATGGTAATTTTGATTGGAGCAATCATGCTACAGAAATTGAAAAGGCTAATGTGGCATACATGGCAAAAGTGCATGAAAAGGGAGAATATTCAAACTCACAGGTACACACTGAACTTTCTATTTTCGAACTTCTATTGATAATTGATGATCTCAACAAAGAGGTTGGAAAATGGAAAACTGAGTGTGGTAGAAAGGAAGCCATGCTAAATGTCTATGAAGTTAGTGAAGCTACCTATGACAGTCAAATTAAAAGTTTGGAAGAGTTTGTGTGCAAGCTTATATGACTCAATCAAAGACGATGTTGAAATTGAGGGACTAAAGAAAATGTATACTGAAGAGAAGCTCAAGATCTCAGAATTGTTGATTCAAATGGAATTCTTGAAGAATCTTGTGTCAACAGGAAACATAGTTGGATATTTGGAAAAGATGAGTCCTGAAACAATTCAAGTATCCACTTAAAGTTGACAAAGAGCAAAGAGAGGAGTACTTGAAGCAATTCAAGGGTGTTTTTGAAGATAAGAAAGAGTTTGTAAAGATGTATGAAGATGTGATTGTTGATAAAAATTGTAAGTTTGTGATGAATGAAAGTGCTGCTGCAGAAAAGAAAGAAATGAAACATGCTGAATCTAAGAAGAAATGGAGTGAATATTCAAGTGAAGGAAGCACTTGCAGTTGCAGAAGTGATAAATCATTTGAGGACAAGAAAAAGAAGAAGCCTGCAAAGAAGAAAGTTGAAAAACAAATACCAATGGTTCCCAAGGCAAATCAGAGAATGAGGAAACATTATGAACAAATGAGAAGGGAACACAAAGTATTTGATATATGTGAGAGATCTCAATCCAGGAACAAGAGTGACCTATCAGGAAGCTACTCAAATGATCAAGTTTATGCTCCAATCTATCCTGTATTCTCCAATCATGAGCTTTTTGATAAGGACATGTTGAATTTATGCCTAGGAGAAGGTTTGTGAATGAAGAAAAAGGAAGTTCATCAAACTCATCTACAAAGTTGAAGAAGATAAAGTTTGTAAAAGAGAAGTATCCACAAAAGCTTGAAGTGAATAAACCAATCAAGATGGACTTTAGTGGATCTTTATATTCAAAAACCTCTTTAGGTTTTGACTTTCCAAGACCTAGTGAAAGAATTAAAGACAAACAAATACTAGAAGATCTTGGAAGTTTTGATAAAGTATGGTGCAAGAAGTGTGATTCCTATGGACATCACACTGATTTATGTTGGGTTGAAGAAGAAAAGGAATATGAAATTCCTGATACATTCTGTGGTCTAAACATGAAGGCATACGAGCAGATGTATGAAAGATACTTGAATGAAGAAAAGAGTCCATCAGATGCTGAAGATCACAGACTCAAGTTAGAGAAAAGATTGAAGATAGTCTTGAAATTTGAATGAAGGATCAAGTGAATCAGACAATACTGTTAGGGGTAAGAGACCAAGCTTGAAGCCAAAGGATAAAGTAAGACCTGAATTTTTAAATGGAGATGAAAAATTCCTCCTGAAGCAAGGTTTTGAACCTAGAGGTTTTCAATGGAAAACAAAAGAGAAAGAGGTAGAAATGAAGGAGTCTGTGATTGAATAAATTAAAGTGAAAGATGTTGAAGCTACTATTGAGTATGGATATGAATCTAGTGATTAGTGTGAATTAGTACATGAAGATCCAGTTCAAACCTCTGTTGAAGTCTTAATAGATTCTGATTTGCAAATCGATGAAGTTTGTAACTCAGAAAGTAACTGATCTTCTTGTGTTTAAATGTGCAGGAACAGTCCTCAAATGGAAATGATATATGATATATGGACAATAGGTGTTCCAGGCACATGACTTGTGATAGAGAAGCACTTATGAATTATGAACAAAAGTTTGAAGGACCAGTTGCCTTTGGGAGAGATGAAAATGGAAGGAAAATTGTTGGAACAAGCACTCTTATAAATGGCAAAGTATCCTTTGAGAATGTACTGCATGTTGAAGGACTACAATACAAGCTGCTCAGCATTTCTCAAGTTTGTGATAAAGGATACAAGGTCGGATTTGATGATGAATATTGCTTCATTTTGTCATTCCACCTTAAATGATAATGATGATGGCACCTAGGAATGGAAACCTCTATGAACTTAGAATGAAGAATACAATCTTTAGAGGTGGTTCTTGCTTTGTGTCCAAGGCTACTGAAAATGAAACAAAGATGTGGCATAGATAGATGTGTCATGTAAATCTCAAAAACATGAACAAGCTTGTGTAAGGGGAGCATGTGGTGAGTCTTCCTATAAAAGAGTTCAAGTTAGAAGAAAAATTGTCACACCCCGACTAGCACAATGCGGAAGCGTAAAACGGGAATGTAACAGACACCTCTGATATCAACACATTGTTTATAAAGAAACATTACAAACTAATTTACAATATATTACATTTCTTTGTTCTATCATTGTTTTACGGTCTAGGTGATACAAACAAAACTAGTTCGTTAACTATACATTCTTACTACTAACTCCCTTGCCTCTATTCACATAGCATCAACCACACACTTCAGGCAAGTAACAGATCATCAAATTACTCTGATTTAGGTACACCTGAAAAGCAGTTTAAAACGGGTCTAACTACTAGAGTTGGTGAGTTTCACGAGTTTCAAGAAATCAGTAATGAGTATTCACAAGTCAACACTTGTAATCATGAAATAAGTATGTAAATGCTGTATGTGATGTAATTATGCTAAGCTACAGTGAAGCCTGGACTGTTCGTGCTGCGTGCTTCCATTTCCCACGCTCAATCAACCACTGTGGCCCCTTTCCGCCCACAACATGCCCCGGTAGCTATGTCTAACACTACATAGCCTGTTTGTATAAATATGGTCATGTGCAAACGGCGCTATGTGACACGGCAACCAGGCCGATTCCGTTTGGGTTTGTCAAACCAATAGTACTATTGACAAGCCACCGGCTCGAAGTTAATCACTGTGATCGTGGGGACTTTCGTGTGTTAGCACTTAGATAATTCACATCAGTACATGTTTCAGGTATGTATATGTAATCAAGCTTGCTTTTCACCCCAAAAGTTCGTAAAACAGTTTAAAAGTGGGGTTATGAAACTCACGGTTTAGTAGATAATCAGAACTGTATCGGCTCGCGGTTTGTTCGGTCCGCTATCAGTAGTTCCTATAATCAATATTATAATAATATTAATATTTTAATATTATTATAATCTCAATACTAAACTGGGCTGTATAACTAATCTGGGTGTAGCTGGAACGCCCAGAAAGTGGCAATAGGCTTAGGTTGTGATATTGTTCAATGTCTAATACTTAAAACTGAACTTGGCTCAGACTTCTGATTTCCCAGCTGGGCCAAGTTGTTCGTTTACGCGTTCAGAAAACAGTTATGGGAAAATAAGCTTGGGTAAATGTATTGGTTAATAAAATGATTAAATTATAAAGAAAGATCACATACTGGGGTCCCGGATTAGCCACGGGGCCCGTTTCCGTTTTTAGTTCCTATCATCAATATTATAATAATATTAATATTTTAATATTATTATAATCTCAATAATAAACTGGGCTGTATAACTAATCTGGGTGTAGCTGGAACGCCCAGAAAGTGGCAATAGGCTTAGGTTGTGATGTTGTTCAATGTCTAATACTTAAAACTGAACTTGGCTCAGACTCCTGATTTCCCAGCTGGGCCAAGTTGTTCGTTTACGCGTTCAGAAAACAGTTATGGGAAAATAAGCTTGGGTAAATGTATTTGTAGGTTCCCTAGACGGATCACACGAGATATCCCGGTCTACTCAGGTGCGGAATCCCTGCGTAGATCGTTACGAGCGTAGAAAGCAAATCAAACAAACACGATACGATAAACGAACACGTTATATTGATAACCGAACACGTGATACGATATCACTATTACAGACTCACGTTACCGAACAAACTGTTAACCAAAACTGCTAACAACTATCAACTCGATTCACCGAACTCACGAACAACTCTAAACCAAGCCGTAAGCTTGTATTTATATACACGACAACTTCGCCTGATATGTTCAGGCGAAGTTGTCCATAACTTCGCTTGTTAACAACTTCGCTTTAAACAAAAACATAAATAACATTACAGACTCGATTACAGACACTAGACTATGAACTACTGACATTTATGCACCAACAGACTCCCCCTTGGCAGTAGCTTCATATCTTGATCTTTAAGCACTTGTCTTGTAATCCTGTATCTTCACGCATGCACTCCTTCTCTAACACAAACTGACACGACTCTTTGATACTTCCTCGCTTCATCCTTCCAAGCAGGAATATAAAAATTTTCTTCTCATTAAGCACCTTCAGATCAGCTTGCGATAAGTTTACCAAATGCATCGGATCGTAAACTCTAAGGAGCTCTTGTTCATCCTCGTCTTCCATCACCGCCTCTGCTGTCTCACAATCCACGTACCACCACTTTAGGTCTTTAAGCACATCCTTGGGCATTAGCTTCATCGGTACTTCTTTCAGGCACCGGATCGGTTTATACTTCATTACCATCCAAGGTTTTCCATCAGTTCTTAGACCTCTATCCTTGTCCTCAACCAGTTTTCCCTTTTGAGGCTTCAACAGCTCAAACTTCTTCTCTTTTATACTCTCTCTCCAAACAATTTTCTCAATGACTCTAGCCATATTATCGTCACTTCGATTGATTAACCCCAATCTGGCTAAGTCTTTCACTTCACATTCCGGCAGTGTATTCAACGACCTTAACATTCTTTTAAAATACTGAACGCCGTCATACCGTTTGAGCACAAAGAGCTTCAACTGCTCATCATAGATCCAGCAAATAATCACTTTCTTCGCTTCAGCATAGTCTTTGATATTATAATTCTTCTTGAACATGGTTGGAACAGCAGGCTTTTTATTCTTAATAAACCAATGAGCATATCCTTCTTTCCACCTAGGCTGCTCCTCCCACTCTGTCTCATCATTCTCCATCTCAGTACCAATATCGGCTTTCTCAACATCTGGGATCTCGTGTTCAACATTTTCTTCTACTATCTCACCCTCTTCAATCTCATCTTCAATCACAATTTGTGCGCCAATCTTCTCAATCTCCTCAATCGGCAGCACATCATCATCAAACATATCATCATCTTCTAGCATATCATCATTCAATTCTTTCAACGCATCTATCACATCATCATCATCATCAACCATCACCACCTCATCACCACCAACTGCACCTGCAGACTCCCCCTGAGCTGTGGAAGTCCCAAGAGCTTGAGTAGTTCTTGGCAACTCACCACCTGCACCTTTCGGTGCATTGGGATCATCGTCTCTGTCATTTCTCTTCTTCGTCCTTAACTCGTCGCCTCTACAGCCTGTCTCCCCCTGAGATGCCAAGAACTCCTTCATAGCATCTATAATTCGCCCATGTTCAACCAGGAGGGACGACTGTAGTTGATTCTCTGCTACAAGGCGCTGAATAGCCTGGGTCTGGATAAAGTTTATCCTCGATTGCTCTGCCACGACCCGCTCAAGTGCAGCTATTCTCTCCGAGTCTGAGAGGGTTGCATCGAAATCAAACCTCATGTTAGATGTATCTTGAGTATACTCAGCTGGGATTTCGAATGTAACCGGGACATCAGAAGCAGTTGTGGACGTAACCGCAGGTGGTATCGTGACCGACAACCCTGCAGTTGCGACGACCGTCGACTCTACAAACCGTGCCACCACCTCTGAAGGAGTAAGCGTTGGAGGTGGTAACGACACAATCTCCGGAGTCGTCGTCTGTAGTGTGATGGATGGGATGCCGACAGCTGATGTAGCCACCACAGGAACATCTGCGGCGCTTGTAACCTGTACAGAAGTAGGAACAATCGACATACCTGACAGTGCGGATGGAGCAAAACGTATAACCCTTGAAGTCTCTCCAGCTCCCATACCTGCACCTGTCATCTCCCGTCTTGAACGTCTAATCAACTTGTGGATATCTTCTTCCTCTTCTTCTGATTCACTATCATCCACCGTTCTCTTTCTCTTCCCTAACGTCCTCTCTCTAGTCACCAACATCCTTCTCGCCTCATCCATAACGTCATCAAGATCTGAGTCAGCCACCGTCGTAGCTGCTCTAGTAACACGCACTTCCCTAACCTGTGCAGCAGAGACCTGCACCTCTTCTTGCGGATCAAACCGATCCATGTCGAAAAATCCTTGGCCGCCAAATGCAGCATCAAGGTCTACATCCTCCTCAGCCGACACCACAGGCACAGTAGGTACATCTCGAGTTGCTCCTGCCTGTTGTTGTTGAGGGTCTCTGAACTCATCCCCCCGAGCTGGCACATACCCCGGGTTTATTAAGAACCCAAAGAGTGGAGTTTGCCTTGGACGACGTTCAGGCTTGCTCCTCGCACTCGAAGTACGGCATTGAGCAAAGATACGTTTGCTCACACTCTCCACGTATCTTATTGGGCGTCGTTGTGGCAAATTTGGAGCCACATGGTTCAAGATCATCTGGATGAATCTTGGATACATTATGAACCGCTCACGAGCCATCGCCCTCCTCTGTCTATCAATCTCGTAAAAGACCATCTGACTGAAGCTATAACGTTTGTTATAGGTCAGAGCAGTCATTGCGGACTGCATGGTCGCACCCATACCGTCAGTACCCGCCTTCCTCCCAGACATACACATAATCATGACGTGCATGAGGAAGCGCCACTGATCGAGCAGGAACCCCTTCCGTCTCTGGGTATCTCCCAATGGACCAGAATAGCCCATCCGTAGGAATGCTCCATCACGAAACGGAGCCACAAACTCCGTAGGGTCATCCCTAGTCTCCTCACCGAAACGTAACGCCACCCGTATTTGTTCAGACAAGAACTGAACATCTTGGTTGTTGACGGTTGCTCGCATAACCGGGGGCTCTACACGGCAATCGTATTCCACCGTCTGCCAGAAATCCTCGATATTGGGTAAGGATATCGGCAGAGTCGTCGTGATTGCGTGGAATATCCTCGAGCGAAGGAGGAATGTGATTATCTCCCGGTAATCCTCCACACCACTCGCTTCCGGGTCTAAGGTGATGAACATGTTGTGACCCGGAAAGAATTGTCTCTGATTGTCTCCGTCATCGCCTCCAGCACCTCCAGCACCGGCAACAGCAGCCATCTCTGCAACAAACGAACCAAGTTAGATAAACATTAAGACATAACACAAGTTCGCTTGTTACCATGAGCGAAGTTGTGATAAAAACTGTATAGGCAAAGTTAAAGTTGGGGCGAAGTTGGGAACAACTTCGCTTCATCTTTAAGTTCGTCTAATAATTGTTAAGTTAAAAGGATCCAGGCGAAGTTAATGATAACTTCGCCTCACCACAACATCGCCTCAGGCGAATTTAAGCTTCAGGCGAAGTTGAGCATCAGGCGAAGTTACGGATAACTTCGCCTAAACCTTAAGTTCGCCTGAATATGAATCGGCGACAGTGAGTTTGATTCAAACTCGAAAATCTGGTGTTTCGGCCAATTTTGACGATTTAGGAGACTAAAACACATGGTATTAAGGCAGTCCGGACGATCAGTTTGTTCATGAACACGTAAAACAAGTTTTGAAATCGGGTATAGGTTTCGAACATCCGAGGTCGTTAACCGGGTGTCGAAACAACCTAGGATTAACAACATCGAACATCGAGTATAAGATATAGAACCCAAACACACCTTGAATACTGATTGAAATCGGAAAAAAGATAATCGGATGAAAATCGATTAAGTTCGCTGTGTGAATAAGTTCGCTGATATTTCAAATAATGAACAGTTTGACTCTTGAAAATCCTTATATAGGGGCGAAGTTATACAGGCGAAGTTACGGTTAACTTCGCCTAGACGAAGTTACTCACAAGTTCGCATGTTTAACAACATCGCCTATATTTATAAAATCAACCCTTATAATTTGAACATTTTGCAATTAACTTTTAAAACTTCCCTTTAAGAATTAAATAACACGATCAAGTCCAAGTAACCAGTTATAAAATCATAAAACTAACTAAGTACAAGAAACTTTTAAAATTAAAGTATAAGGGATCAAATTTCAGTCTCGATAGGGATCACTACGGTTTTAGAAAAGATCCGAACAGGAATCATACTAACTACGTGACTGTCACATAGATCCGTGTTTAGCTGTATTATGACATATAGAGACAGGTTGTAAGCAGGTAAATAACTTAAGATGGTTTTCATCGTTTCTGTGATACGAGTTAAGTTCAATTAAGCTCAAAAATTAAGTGGGCAACAACTCAGAGATTATGATGCCTCCTATCTATTCTCAAAGCGTATTTGGCTTTCCCCAAGTCACCCCGAATTGACTTCGACCCTTAGTGTCTGATTAAATTTGTAATTACTCTTCATCTCCTTCCCGTTCTCTTTCTTACACCAGGATTAAGAAGTCTTGATATGTTGAACTCTAAAATGTTTCAATAACTCATAATTTTTTTTTTTTTTTTTTTTTTTTTTTTTTTTTTTATGATAAACTTTACTTAGACTTCAGAGTAGTAACCAACTGCAAGTCCCGAATCTGGATCACTGCAGTTTCTTGAAACGCTATCTTCACGGGAATCAGAACACTTACGGGCTCGTGTATGACTGGGTAATCGCTTTTCTGCCTATCATTCGGAAAGATATATATGAAGACATGCAGAACTCGTAAGGAGTTTCCACGTAAAATCAAGTAGTTTTAGTTTGTATCACATCTACTTTTACGCACCATAAAAAGTTACCATGACATACAATGACTGTCCTAAAGCCTTTTAAGCCTAATAACTTCACTAGTTAAGCACACAGAATCAGTATATATATCATTTTCCAAGGTTGGGTCAATTTTCTGTTAAACATAGCTAACGAACTTCTTACGAAGTAGTAGACTTGAAAAATAATTTCATTTCCCTTGAAGTAGTAGACTTGAAAAATAATTTCATCACCAATCACATTCTCCAAAGGGTGATCTTTATGAATTCTCGTGGTCGGAACAGAACCGACATGCAAATTGTCTTCCAAGTTAGAAGAGAGCTCGTCAATGGTTGTTTCATGTTGAGAGTGAAATGGATTGAAAAATTCTTCTTCAGTCGAGGTAGCAGGGGTATCGATAGCATTTGATGAGGAAGGTTGACATTTATCGATCAGCTGTCTTTGCAATAGATTTTCTTCCTCATCAAGGATCATCTTCGTAGCAACTCTCTCTTCTTCTTCAGCAATATCCAAATACGGTATGTTAAAAGACTTAAAAAGTTTAACATAGTCGAAAAACTCAGCAGGTCCGTTGCTCGGTTTTGGCGGTTGGTAACTTGTAATGTCGGTGTTACACACCACCTCAACCTTGCTGGTCGATGTATTGAAGACACGTCTGTTGGGAGTCCCAACAACATAACCGACTAAGATTCCTTCATCGGCTACTTCACCAAATTTAGAATTTGTCTTCAAAATCGAACAAGGGGACCCGAATGGTTCAAGACCACTCAAGTTGGGCTTTCTCCCATGCATAAGCTCATAACACGTTTTACCAAGTCTTTTAACAGTTAAGACTCTATTCAGAACATAACAGGCTGTAGCAACAGCTTCAGCCCAAAACACCACAGGAAGCTTCGAATCAGCCAGCATAGTTCTGGCTCCTTCAATTAATGTTCTATTCTTCCTTTCAGCCACTCCATTCTGTTGCGGTGTATACGGAGCACTGTATTGGTGTTCAATCCCTCTCTGAAGGCAGAAGATCTCCATTTCAAAATTCTTGAACTCCGTTCCATTGTCACTCCTGATGAACTTAACCCTTTTATCCATAACGTTCTCAACTTTGGTAATCAAATTCTTCACCATCTGAGCCGTTTCGTCTTTTGATTTCAGGAAATACACCCACGAATATCGTGAGTAGTCATCAGTGATCACCAAGCAATAAGAAGTTCCTCCTAGACTTTTTGCATTCACGGGACCGAAGAGATCCATGTGAAGCAACTCCAGAGTACTGGCAATTGAATTGACTTTCTTGGTGAGATGGGATTTCTTATGCTGCTTTCCCTTCTTGCACGCTATACATTTATCTTCAAAATTGAAATTCTTCAAGGGAACGCCCAGCACAAGTCCATTCCTGACAATGTGGTTCATCTTCCGAAGATGAATGTGCCCCATTCTCCTATGCCACAATTCGGACTCTGATTCACTCGCTTTTGTCATAAGGCATGATTCTGCCGTGGCCATTTCAGTTGATCTCATATCCATGATATATGTATTTCTTTCACGTGGAGCCTTCATCAAAATCCACTCCTCTGGTATCTGAAAACCAGGTTTCAACACGATCGCCTCATTCTTTGTGAAATGAACGGTGTACTCCTTATCACAGATCTGCGACACACTCAGCAGATTGTGCTTCAATTCTTCTACAAAGTTAACCTTCTCCAAAGTCATCTTTCCGTTTGACACCGTTCCCATTCCAGTAATCTTGCCACCACTTTCACCGGCAAAGCTAACTCTCCCTCCTTAAACAGGATTCAAATCGTGTAACAAGTATTTGTTACCCGTCATGTGCCGGGAACAGCCGCTATCTACATCCCAAAGATTGTTGGCAGCCCTGTTCAACTGTTCCTGCACAATAAAGCAAAAGATTAGAATTTAGGGACCCAAGACCAATTGGTCTTGGATCTATAGATCCCAAACTTTGGCTTTCCAAAGTTAGTATCTCGGTAATTCCTGTAAGTCCCATTAGGATATCTCATTGAGGATTGATTGTGAGGCCTTCCAAACCGCTGTGAATTGAAAGAATTATAGCTTGTGGTTTGGTTATTAGCAGTGTAAAACTGAGATTTGTTTCTATGAAAACCTGAATTAGTCACATTTTTGAATTTTAAATGGTTTTCATTTTTAGGAGCATGATAATTACTATTAGGTCTATTCTCAGCTTTAGTAGGCCTTACACCTCTGAATCGCTGCTTCAGAGGGCAATTTGCAACAAGATGTCCTAACTGATTACATCTAAAACAACACCTATGCTCAACCTTTTTATCAACCGGTGTTTTAGATGTCGAGGCTTTATTACCGCCCGTTCGTCTCACATATGGTGGGACGTACGGGTTTAGTGGAGTACTCTTTTTATTTGATTTATCTTTTTCTCCACTCTTGGGTAACACAACCTCCTCTTTTGCCTTACCAGACTCGGATGACTTATCCGAATCTGACGAGACTGGACTTTGATCAGAAATTTCAACACTTGAAACAGGCGAACTTGTTTCGCCTCTACTAACATTTGGTTCTTTAACAGTTACCTTAATTAGCACTGTCTGAGCAACCTCAAAATCAACAGATTTCTGAACACTAGGGTTAAAAGTGTAATTGTGATTGTACGGTGGTGGAACCTCATGATAACCGATTCCTCCTCTCTTAGTAGAGGAACCTTGATCACTAACAAGGTGATCAAGAATAGCAGAAGAATTTCTGAACTGCTCCAGTTTTCGATTCAGTTCCACCACTTTCACCTGGTGGTCAGCAATCTGTTTTTCTCTCTCAGCAATTAGTTTGGTCTTTTCTTCCAAAACTTCATAACTTAAATCAATCACTTCAATTTTTTCAGCAAGTTTTGTTTTTAGACTTTTAACATATTTTTCACAAGCTTTTATTTTAATTTTATAATTATTTTCTCTTGATTTAATAAAGTGATGATCTTCTTTTAAGGTTTTAAATTCAGCATCCAACCTAACATACTGATCGGTTATGGTTGCTAGTTGCTCAGACAAGTTCTCACATTTTGAACAAGTTGGTTTAGAACATACCTAGGAGAGCTGGTCATTAACGTCTGCCATTAGAGCTTTTTCCTCTCCGGTAACCTTCTCACTTTCTTCAGTTTCTACCTTTGCCAAATTTGCCTGCTCAAAAGTTTCTTTAGAAAGCAGGTTCCAGTTGTATTCACCATCTGCTCTAGACATCATGGCACTTTAATCTTTTCTACCCTCACTTTGCTGTGGAGACCTACCCTGACTTTGTTCCACACGCTCATTCCTGCATTCTTTTGCAAAGTGACCGTTTTGTTGACAATTGTAGCATCTCACCTTTGCCTTGTCAAACCCCGGCTTTCCACCGACAAACTTCCTTCCCGTCTTTCTCATAAACCTCTTTACTCTTCTCACGATCATGGCCATTTGCCATTGTAAATCCATTTCTTCCATATCGTCAGCATCAATCTGATCGTAATCTTCATCCAACATAGCTGGATCAACAATCTTCCCTTGAATGTAGTTCTCATAGGAAGCAATGAAAGAAGCATAGAGACCAAACTGCTCTTCAGCAGACTTGACACTCATAGGCATCTTGGAGTAGTTGTTGCTGGGAGAACTTGGAGAGCAACTACTCTTGCTTACCTGGGGTTGAGAACCACTCGATCCAGCTGCTACATAGCAAACATCCCCATTTGTGTTAACTGACACATGCCCCTCATGTGATGAGTTGGGGCCCGACTCTCCCTTTGTGTAGTAGGCAGCAGATTCAGTCTTCGATCCTGAGCTAGTGTTGACTTTAGCTCCATACATACCTGGATCTTGAACCTGATCCATAGGTGTTTCTTTTCTGACCATGTTAAGCTCAAAGGTTCTGAGCTTGTTGACTGCCGTTTCAAGATCATATGTGGGAAAGTCCTTGTCTTCCCTCATCAGCACAGTGTACATCTCCCATTTTGGTTTGGAGAGCATCTAGAAGCTTCTCAACTATTTCTTCTTCTCGGTAGGAAATTGAATAGTTGCTCAATTCAGTCATCAGATGGTAATATCGAGTGATAATATCATCTAAGGATTCATTCTTCAAATACTTGAAGACTGAGAACTGGGTTTTGAGCAATTTTATCTTTAAAGCACGGATTCCTACATTCCCCTCAAATCTGTTCTCAAGAGCTTCCCAAAGCTCTCTTGCTGACGTATACTTTCTGAACGTATGAAGGATCTCTTGAGGAAGAGCCATAGTAATAGCAGCATGAGCCTTGCTCTCGGCCTCATACATCTTTTTCTCTTCTTCTTCCATTTTACTATACTTTTTAATTTGATCACGACCTTCATACTCCATAACTGGTGGAATATAACCATCCTGGATGCATACCCACATCTTCGCATCCTGGTATTTGACGTATTGTATGAACCGATCCTTCCATGCAACGAAATCGGTTCCCTTCAGCAATCTTGGGGCCTTGGTAGCTGACCCTGCTTCAACTTCCATCTTCACTAACTCAGAGATGTTGATCGACGACATCTTTCCCGAAAAGTAAGAAACATGTAAAATTAAGAAAATTTTTTTTTTTTTTTTTAAGTACTGAAGGCGAAGTTACGGATAACTTTGCTTGAAGTAGGCGAAGATGTAGAGAACTTCGCTGAAGAACTTCGCTGACGAACTTCGCTGATAACACTGCTGATTAACTTCGCTGATTCTTAACTTCGCTTGAGGTAAGCGAACTTAAGAGGTAGGCGAAGTTGTAGAGAACTTCGCTTGAATTAGGCGAACTTGAGAAGGTAGGCGAAGTTGTGGATAACTTCGCTTAACCTTATATCTTCGCCGAAACCCTACGAACAGTGACGGCAACTTCGCCTGATGAACACGAAGTTTCTGCAGATCTGTAAATCGGATTTTAACGAGGTTTTTGACGGTGTAAAAGCTTGAACACGATGGTAGGAGGTAAGAATGATCAATAACACAGAAAACACGTCCCGCGAATAGTCGAAACGGGACGATTTCTACACCCGCGTGAATATCCCGAACCACACAATCGAGCAAATGCTCTGATACCAATTGTAGGTTCCCTAGACGGATCACACGAGATATCCCGGTCTACTCAGGTGCGGAATCCCTGCGTAGATCGTTACGAGCGTAGAAAGCAAATCAAACAAACACGATACGATAAACGAACACGTTATATTGATAACCGAACACGTGATACGATATCACTATTACAGACTCACGTTACCGAACAAACTCGTTAACCAAAACTGCTAACAACTATCAACTCGATTCACCGAACTCACGAACAACTCTAAACCAAGCCGTAAGCTTGTATTTATATACACGACAACTTCGCCTGATATGTTCAGGCGAAGTTGTCCATAACTTCGCTTGTTCAACAAGTTCGCCTAGGCGAACTTGTTAACAACTTCGCTTTAAACAAAAACATAAATAACATTACAGACTCGATTACAGACACTAGACTATGAACTACTGACATTTATGCACCAACAGTATTGGTTAATAAAATGATTAAATTATAAAGAAAGATCACATACTGGGGTCCCGGATTAGCCACGGGGCCCGTTTCCGTTTATTCAGTTTGATTTGAGAAGAAACGCGCACAATCTACCCGGATTGTCCAGGTTTCTCATAGAAAAGTTCATTTTCACTTAATTTGTCCAAACATATGATTTTTGATCACTCTTGGTGTTTTGATATTCCCGCAGGTTCACTAGTCGCGAACTTGCCGGTTGTTATAAAAACTGAATTTGTTTAATATTCAGATTAGCATAATTAATTAACCGTTATTCATTAAATTATGAAAATTTAACCACTTATCAATTAAAATATGTAGATTTTTATAAAAATATTTCTGGAATTTATTTACTGATTTATTAATTTATAAAAATTCATTTTATCAGCTATATTTCGCCTGAAAATCGTCCGTTTACCCCAAACAATTTCCAAAAATTCCACAAAAATTCCTGAATGCTCAATTAATGTCCCAAAACAACCTGTATCAATTTCAAAATGTAAAAAGTTAGCGATATTCATTTCGGCCCAAATTCGGCTATAAAAATTCACACGAACGTATATATACAAAACACCTTTAGACTTTTCCAAATGATCCCAAAATTAATATGTGATCAAAATACATTAAATCTGAGTTCCCAGAAAAATTTCATAATTTTTGAAATATTTAAGCTATTTTTCCCAAATAAACGTCCCAATTCGGTAATGAAATCAAACATGCTTTTCACCCAAAAGTACGTAAAACAGTTTAAAAGTTGGATCATGAAACTCACGGTTTAGTCGATAATCAGTACTGTATCAGCTCGTGGTTTGTTCGGTCTGCTATCAGTAGTTCCTATAATCAATATTATAATAATATTAATATTTTAATATTATTATAATCTCAATACTAAACTGGGTTGTATAACTAATCTGGGTGTAGCTGGAACGCCCAGAAAGTGGCAATAGGCTTAGGTTGTGATGTTGTTCATTGTCTAATACTTAAAACTGAACTTGGCTCAAATTCCCGTTTTCCCAGCTGGGCCAAGTTGTTCGTTTATGCGTTCAAAAAAACATTTATGGGAAAATAAGCTTGGGTAAATGTATTGATTAATAAAATGATTAAGTTATAAAGAAAGATCACATACTGGGATCCCGGATTAGCCACGGGGCCCGTTTCCGTTTATTCAGTTTGATTTAAGAAGAAACACGCACAATCCATCCAGATTGTCCAGGTTTTTCATAGAAAAGTTCGTTTTTACTTAATTAGTCCAAAAATGTGATTTTTGATCACTCTTAGTGTTTTGATATTCCCGCAGGTTCGTTAGTCGCGAACTTGCCGGTTTTTATAAAAACAGAATTTGTTTAATCTTTAAATTAGCATAATTAATTAACCGTTAATCATTAAATTATGAAAATTTAACCACTTATCAATTAAAATATGTAGATTTTCATAAAAATATTTTTGGAATATATTTACTGATTTATTAATTTATAAAAATTCATTTTATCAGCTATATTTCGCCTGAAAATCGTCCGTTTACCCCAAACAATTTCCAAAAATTCAACAAAAATTCCTGAATACTAAAATCATGTCCCAAAACAACCTGTATCAATTGCAGAATATAAAAAGCTCGTGCAATATTTTTTTCGGCCCAAATTCGGCTGTAAAAGTTCACACGAACGTAAATAAACAAAACACCTTTAAACTTCTCCAAATGATCCCAAAATTCATATGTGAACAAAATACATCAAATCTGAGTTCCCAGAAAAATTTCATAATTTTTGAAGTATTTTAGCTATTTTTCTCAAATAAACGTCCCAATTCGGTAATAAATTCGCCAAATATTCTCGGATGGTCGAAAAATTACCAAATTTAAACAGGGACTTATTGATATGGTCCCTGATGTCCCTGAAACATTTCAAGTCCTAAAAAATTGCACATCACAACCTTAACCTAAATAGCCCGTAAGCGAGTGTTTCGGCATTACCTTAGCGGGTTTGGCTCGTTTCCAACCTTTTAATCAAGTTTTCAGGTACTTGTGCTTCTAAGCAAGCTAGGTACAAGTCCTATATCACAAACCAAGCAATATTTCATCAACATAACAGCCCTTAAGTTAGGGTTTCGGCTAGTGCACAAAAACGAACTTTTGAATCGTAAAAACATCGTTTCAACCCTTTAATCCGTGTTTATGGCCAAAAAAACTATCAAAACAGGTTCCTTACCATGTGTATGATCAAAAAATGTTTATGGACCATTTTTAGGATTTTTACACGGTTAGGAATGATTTTTAGTAACCAAGACATGTTTTTATGGTATTAAACAAGTTTAAACAAGTGTAAAAGTAGCTTATTTAAGTTGTTTACCTTAGGGTTTCTTGAGATTTTTTGGCTGGAGAAGAAGTTTATGTCCAGAATTTTCAAGAAATAATGTTGAAAATATCTTGTATCTAGTTTAAATGTGAAAGAATAAAAGGGGGGGGCTGCTGCGATCGGACCATCATGGGCCCACTTTGGGCCCATTTTGGCCCAAGTTTCTGATTTCTCAAGCCCAAACACGAAAAGCCCGGTCCAAATTTAGTTCGGGTTCGGTTTTTGGCGCGAAAAACTTATCGGGTGCGTTAAACAGCGCGAAAACGAGTGTTTTTCGGCTAGTTTTGTGTAAAATTATAAAAACATACTATATGTTTGTAAAAATCAAAAATATTCTCACGGATCGCTTAAAACATTTCAAATAAGTGTTTGGTAAGTCTTTTTCGGCTTATCGGATGATACGATGCTTGGTTTGTAACTATCTTTTGCGTTTAAATCTATAGTGGGTGGTTAAACGAGCATGTTTTCGTTTAACTTGTTTGCTATCAAACTAAGACCATATTTCTAGTATTTTAGCTTGTATAGATCGTATATCACTTATAGATGGTCCCCCCGAGATATCTGGTCCCGACCCGTTCGGTTAATCGTTCATTTGTTACGCAACATGCGTTTATTTGCTTAATCGATAATTACGTACTGAGGTGTACCTTGTTTTGGCTCAAATGTCACAAAAATTCTCTTCTTGTCTCAAGGGAAAACAACACAAATCCTCACATAAGAGCAAACTGATTAACTCAATTGATGAGGTGCTAGAACTACTTCACATGGATCTGTTTGGTCATGTAAGTGTTTTAAGCATTGGAAAGAAGAGGTTTTTCCCGGTAATAACTGATGACTTTTCAAGGTTTACATGGGTTTTCTTCATGGGAAACAAAGATGAGACTCTTGACTTAATCAAGAATTATGTACTGAGAATGGAGAACCAACTTGAAAAGAAAGTGAAAGTGATTAGAAGTGACAATGGGACAGAGTTCAAGAATGGAATTATGGAAGAATTTTGCACTTCTAAAGGGTTCTTTCAATAGTACAGTGCTCCAAGGACTCCTGAACAAAATGGTGTTGAAGAAAGAGAAATAGAACACTAATTGAACCTGCAAGGACCATGATAGCAGATGCCTTCTTACCAGTGACATTTTGGGCAGAAGCTATCAATACTGCATGCTATGTACAGAACAGGGTCCTTCTAAACAAAACTCATAACAAGACTCCATATGAGATAATTTTCAAAAGTTAACCATATGTGAAGTTCTTGAAACCATTTGGATGTAAATGCTCACTGTTGAACACAAAGGACTATCTCAACAAATTCCAATCCAAATCTTTGGAATGTTTCTGAAATGACCTGTGATCTTGATGTAGATTACAATTAGGATCTCTGAATGTTACATCTTGAATCTCAAAGTGCGGAATACATTGAGCTTGAACACACACAAGTAAACATTAAGCTCAATTTCATTAATAACATGAAAGATTACAAGATATGACACTTTTTGTACTTTCTCTTTCTACTCTCTCACTATAACAATGACCAAAAGTCTACCTACAAACGCATAAGTCCCCTATTTATAGGAATCAACATGAAGATCAAAAAGGCCGCATATGTTATATGGCGTATAACATATACGCCGCATAAGATATCCGTCCTTGTGGACTTATGCGTTGAAAACAATGCACAAAATACATTTGACATTTTATGCCCTATACAATCATATCTAATACATCTAAGACCCTAGCAATAGACATTATGCTCTAACAAACTCCCCCTTGGATGTTGCTAGGTCTTTGATCTTCAATATTTCATTCCAAACACTAATCATCATACACTTTATTCATGGACACCCGATGTAGTCTTGGTAGTACCTCTGTCACCAGAATATTCAGTAAAGATATGATCAAATTATTACTTGTATATGATCTGTGAAGGTTTCCTTCCTTAAATGCTATCGAAAAACATGATATTTGAAAGTAAAGACTTATGAAAATTTGATATTTGAAAGTAATGACTTTGACTTCTAATTATTTTCAACAGACTTTCATCTTCTTCTTTTACATCTTCTTCATCCATCATCATATTGTGACCTGCATACACCAAAATAAATCGGCCTGAGTAAAAATTGGATATGAAAGATGTTTACGGATAAGTTCAAACAAATTCAGAACCAATTCTTTAACATACACAAATAAACTTCAAATCAGGTTACCTGATGTGTATCAAGTAGCTATGAAAACTTTAACCAAATGATTATTGTCGGTATGTTTTATGGATTTCCGAATGTGCATATTTATAACCAGAAATAGCAATAATATATGTCAACTGTGCAGCACTATTTCTCTTGTGATCAGTCTGACACTATTGTCTCAGCAATTATGACACATTTGTCATTATGCAAGATGGATAAGTATTAGATCAGATTCAACATGTACGGCGGATATGTAGACAATAAATCGTACGTATAAGAGGATACATATGCGGCGTATATAACTCTCTTGAACTTATGCGGCGTGTAAATGTGAGACTTATACGACGCATAACTTACGTGGCATATAAGTTTCAATACTTATACGTTGCATAAGTATTGTCTTGACAACTTAGATTTCATGTCCTGTTCACACCAATGTAATGTCCCAAGTACAACTTAATGTCCTTGTAAATTAATCCAATAACTTAACTAAGCTCAGTTTGAAAAATCACTATTTTACCAAGTTCAATTTAATGACCTTAAATAAAACAGATAAACGTTTTGATCTTTTGATTTTGATTTGATAAAAACAAGATTTGTTGTATCATGAAAAACACCCAAAGAGATAGTTCACCCGTACATCAAGAGTCGAAAACTAAATCAGAAAGAAAATCTTTTTGGTTTTTCAATAGAAACAAATATGAAATTTAACAAATCAATACAGAAATCACATATTTTTGTGAGTTTGAGCAGGTAATCATATTGACAAAACTGCCCTTCCATCATAGTTTTATTTTCAGCATTTATTATGACTGGTGTTAAGTCAGTCATTGGTATTGTTGTCCATCTAAACCTTTTAAACAAATGATTCAGGAATTTCTATGATATATTTAATTGGTTCAATAATATCAGAAATTATTAGTTCAAATCTTGATTCAGGCGTAATTTGATTTTTACTTAGTCACCCCAACTTGACTTAAACCTTAGAATCAGAAGATAAAATGACTTTTATTGTAAGCATATCAGTAAATAATCCCCACTACAAGGCATACCCCCATTATCAAGCAATACCCTAAGGTCCTGTACCATGGATGAGTATGCACGATTTCATCTGTCAGCTTGCACACGTTGTGTCCCTTGTGGTCCATTTCTTAATGGTAATAAGACACGAGCAAGGGGACAACGTGTGTCTAACAGGGAATTTTGATCAACTCAGTAATGAGTTTAGTACATAAGTACTTGTGCAATCAAGTTTAATGACTTATAAAGCAGCTTAATTTGCGGGTTTGATTTTAAAGCTTGTTTAAATATTCATCGAAATGAATACCCAGATGATAAACCGCATAAAGACCCGATGGATCCAGGAACCTTAAAGCATCCCATCAATACAGGATTTAAGGCCATGAAACCATACATCGTTGAAGCGTTAACCACTTACTGATAGCTAATGTTTAACAAAATTTAAACAATCATTCTGATTAAAAGGCTTGAGTATGACCAGCTATTACATTTCTGTCATCATTATCAAGACTTTTGTTAGAAACTAATACCTCATCAATTTGGCAATTTTTAAGTTTATATCACTTACTTTTTCTTACTTGTTTGTTTTAAATGCTTACCAATGCACTAATACAATTAAGCACACAACCTTTTATGCTTACTTTTTACTGGATTTGGGACCATATGATCAATGTACTATCTTCTTCCCTTTTCGCTTCAAAAACTCATTTTCCGCGGAGCAAAATTTTTTAATGTTTTAGACATTTTTGAATTTTTACTGTTTTTGTCTTTTTCAAAATTTTTAAATGTTTTTGGTTTTTCTGAAAATTTCTCCCCCTAAAAACAAAAACTGTATGAAAAACTGCTTTTTGTTTATCGGTGTAAATTTTGTCTATGGTAATCAACTTCTTTTCGTAGCAATCACGAATAAAGTGATACCGTATTTCTATATGTTTAATTTTAGAGTGGTTTACCGGATTCTTAGTTATCGAGATAGTTGCATTATTATCTACAAAGATAGGGGTAGTAAGAAAATTCAAACCATAGTCCCGCATTTGTTGTTGTATCCAAAGAACCTGAGAGCAGCAACTGGAAGCAGCTACGTACTTAGCTTCACAGGTAGAAAACGAAACTGTGGTCTGTTTCTTGCATTGCCAGGTGATAAGTCGTTTGCCAAATAACTGACACCCTGCCGTTGTAGATTTTGCATTCAGTTTACAGCTTCCATAATCTGAATCAGAATAAGTCCTTAACACAAACTCATCCTCTTTTGGATACCAGAGACCAACCCCCGGACATCCCTTGAGATAGCGTAGGATTCTCTTGATGATCATGAGATGTGAAACCTTCGGATTTGACTAATATCGGGCACACAAACAGGTAGCATACGTGATGTCTGGCCGAGAAGCAGTTAAATACATCAATGAGCCTATCATGGATCGGTATAAAGTTTGGTCAACCTTCTCCCCGTTGGGATCAGGACCGATACCATGATTCAATGGTAGAGGAGTGCTGATTGCCAATGCATCAGACATGTTGAACTTTGTCAAAACGTCATTGACATACTTTGTCTGATGGATAAAGATACCATCTGACAACTGTTCGACTTGAAGTCCAAGAAAGAACTTCATCTCCCCCATGGCACTCATTTTACATTTCTTCTTCATGACTTTTTCAAACTGCTTGCACAAAAAATCATTTGTCGATCCAAAGATTATGTCATCGACGTAAATCTGTACGATCAGTAGATGCCCGTCAACAAACTTAGTGAAAAGTGTACAATCGACGGTTCCTCTGATAATCCCGTTGTCTAAAAGATGTTGTGACAACGTCTGATGTGTGTTTAATAACCCTATAAATATGAACCTCACAACTAAGCTTTAATATTAAAACGAAAATCCTAAAACCACACACAACCGGAAAGTGTACCGATCGCAAGTAGTATAGACTTTGGAAGTCCGAGTATCGAACACGTGGACACGTCAGAACGCTAAAGATCACTAACCCTAGACAAGACCTACCTTAGAATAATAAGTATATTGATTTTTGATTTTTAAATACTTAACTGAACTAACTAGACTGACTGACTAAACTTACCAAAAATAGAAAACTTAACGGAAAACTAACTGTGTTAACTTAGGATGGAGAAAACGTCTACCTAGGTATGAATCAAATTGTAGGCCTAACAAGCTAATGGATTGAATGATATATAGACTGGTCCCTAAAGATGACACGACTAAGGATCGCTCGGGCTCACTGGATTACCTCTCGGTCTCACTCAACAAGCCTAAACTACTCAAAATCGCCTAAAACGACCAAACCGGGAAATAATTGCTAATGTGTTCTAATGAAGGATCACCTCTCGGTCTCACCAACACTCGACCCTAATGGCGATGAATACTACACAACCAAGGATAGAGGAACAATTCAACTTAAACTAAAATAGATCAACTAATCGCTCAAAACACCTAAACCTGACAAGAAACGAACTCGCTCTCGAGCAATCCTTATTCTAGCATGCAAAGGCAATGAGACAACCCTACTTCTTATCACCTCTCGGTCTCAAAGAAGGTGTCTAACCGATGTACTTAATCCAAATAATCACGCAACAAAACCCTAACGTGGTACCTACCGCAAACAAACCCTAAACACAAAGTCTAGAATCAAACAATGCACCGATCAATCAATACAAAACTAATCAATCAACACACAGGGTTTATGCAATGAATCAATAAAATTTCCAGCCACTAAACACAACCTATTTCATGTCTAAATTAAACTTTACAATAGCAATTCAAGTCTATCAATCAAACAATCCATAAAACCTATCAAACACTAACTAGAATCATCATTCCTAGGTAGAACTAACAAGTTTAGCCGAGAATCATTTTTGGACAACAGCAAACAATTAATAAACACATCATTAATCCCATACCAAACATCTTAAAAATCATCCAATGATCAACAATAATCAATAACAATTCAATCTCTCAAGTAATTGCAAAACAAATCAACAATTAAACAAGAAAATCAAAGTGTATGAACAATGAAAAAGATGTAAGGATATGGATGTTTCCGGGGCTGCTCTTGCTGTCAAAAACGATGGGGATTCAACCCCGAGGCTTGGTTCTTGTGTCTTCTTCCTTCCCTAGCCGCCACAAGCTCCAACCCTAAGCCGAAAAAAGATTTTTCTCCTTCCCCTTGCTGCAGTTCCTGCGATCGGCTGCTCCTCTAGCAGCTTAGGGTTTTTATTTTTTTTTATACAATATAATATAATATGGTCTTGGGCCTCCATGATGCATACGGGTCGGGCCTTGAGCTTTGTCTTGAACTTGTATGCGTAAAAAGGCTCGTAGAATGCTCGAAAAGTCCCGGTTTTCTTCTTTCTTTCACCCAAAACCTACAAGATTAATAAATGTATGTAAAACCTATCTAAATCGAGTTAAAACATATAAAATATAATATAATACGTAGATAAAACGTGCGGAAAATACGAATGTTTTACAACACATCAAATATCCCCACACTTAAGACTTTTTCGTCCCTGAAAAAGAATACTACACAGGATCATACCCGAGTTCAACCGACAACTCTTGGTTTTATTTATTTATTATTATTATTATTATATATATTTTTTTTCTTTTTAAAGTATTTGAACAAGTGACCCGTTACCCAAATATCTCTTCCAACTTTCACCTAATAAGCTAGATCAGGTCAATTGCCGGTATTTCTGTCCACTTTAAACCCATGCCCCTAATACTTACCGAGGCAAATAAGGCGTGACAATTCTATTAATTTGTATGACTAAGTGGAACCCACACCTAAAAGCCCTGCTGCTACTCCACCAATTCCTTTATGGTTTTACCGGGCCGAGCCACCGCAACTTGACTTAAACCTATTGCCACTTGACTTAAACTGTGTTGGTCAAGACCGACCGACAGTAGTTTCCTTCACGGTGGTTTTGATTTAAAAATTTTTATTTATTTATTTATTTTTTATTTTTTATTTTTTTTGAATACACCATGTTGGACGAAACTACAAAAATGCATCAAGGCTCAGATCTGCGCCACCGCGCAACAAAGGGTCGAGCAAAACTGTCTTCTGCTAGCATCAGCGTTCAGGTCTGCGCCACCGCGCAAAAAAGTACGGAGCTTCACAAGAATAGACACATATACAAAAGATTATAATATACAGACGATCATGCGACTCGAGGCTTGAGTATGACCCGGCTTTTCATTCCAGTCCTGTCACGAGCTTAGTTAGACAAGCAAAACTCCTAAGATGTTTCCCATTATAGTCAGGCCATTTAAGAGGTTCAATTAGGTCAACAACCAAACCGCCCTTTCATTCTCAAAGGCTGAGCCTACCGACACACGATTACTGAGTCTAAAACCGTTCGGTTACCATACATTACGTGTGGGTCTAATGGGCACTGTTCTTATTTATTATATATATATATATTTTTTTTTTTTTTTTGAAACCACCAAGAATTTATAAAATAACCACTACTCGGTAATAATATCATCTCCTGTTTAACGTAGAGAAAACAAATTTCAAGGGACTATTTTTTTTTAATTATTTTTTTTATTATTATTATTTTTTTCTAAAATTTTCCTACAACTAAGTAAAATAAACCCCATCCCCACACTTAGAACGAAATCGTCCTCGATGAGTATAAGGAAAAGAATTAGAAATAAAACAGAAAATAAAAATAAAGTATACAAGACTAAAACAAAGAACATGTTACTCCCTTGGTTTGTGTGCAGAATCTTCAATAGCTGAGTAGTGTCCAAACGACCGTATAGCATTTCATTCGCGGCCGCAACCTCGGGAGAACCTGTTCCACAACGCCATCGTAGCTACCATGCGCATAATATAACCTGCAAAACTCAAAATCGCTCGCATGTAGCGGCGTACAACACGGAAAACAAAAACATAAACAAATAAACATATTTTTGTGTTTTTTTTATATATATAGGATACTCCTTAAATCAACCGACTCGAATGGAGATTGAGTACGAGCGGTTTCATCTTGGAACAACCTGAAATAGAAAAAAACAAAGAAAACAGATAGCATCACACAAATACATAAATACAAACTCTACAACTCAGGCAGTCTCTCGAGTGTGCATCCATCGCGTCTAAGTCTCGGAGAGCGCGTCAAGGTAGAATACCTCGACCGTCTGGTCAGTTACCAGCTCGCCAATGTAGTGCTTCAGTCTATGACCGTTCACCATAAATGTCCTGCCTTTATCCTTTATCTCAACAGTGCCATCCGGGAAAACCTCAGTAATCATAAACGGACCTGACCAACGGGTCTCACTTTTTCCGGGAATAACCTCAACCGGGATTTATACCATAAAACCATATCCCCATACTTAAACTACTCAATACCCTTCAACTTACGATCCTGCAGTTCCTTCACCTGCTGCTTATAACAATCTGAATACGCGTAAGTACGGTCCTGTAACTCCTCCAACTCAAGCAACTGATGAACATGATGATCTCCGGTAGATAACTCAGAATCAAAGGAAGACGACTCAATGTCAGCATCAGGGGGGTGTTCAGTCAAGGCGACCATCTCAACCTCCGGGGTCTCCCTATCTAGGATATGTGTGTCTGAGGCGGGGCCTCCACCGGGGTCACTGGAAAACTCCCCCACATGAGTCATGATCATATCAATGAAGCATAGGGAGTCATCAGTCGATTTGGGATGCTTAGATGACTGTCGAACGTCAAACGTGACGTTCTCATCCCCGACTCGAAGGATCAGTTTGCCATCGCGAACATCGATCAACGCATGTGCGGTGGCCAGAAAAGGTCTGCCCAAAATGAGTGGAACATTATCATCCTCATTCATGTCAAGAATAACGAAGTCCACCGGGAAAATGAACTTACCAATGCGAATGAGCATGTTCTCAACAATCCCACGCGGATACTTCACGGAACGATCAGCAAGCTGGATACTCATCCTGGTAGGCCTCGGTTTGCCTAAACCTAGCTTGCGATACACAGAATACGGCATGAGATTAATACTGGCACCAAGATCAGCCAGCGCATGAACCAATGTATCATCACTCAAGGTGCAGGGAATTGTGAAACTCCCTGGATCGGCTCTCTTCTCTGGTAACTTCCTCTGTAAGACAGCAGAACAATTAGCACTCAAAGGGGTGGAAGCTACCTCAGCTAACTTCTCCTTATTCGAGAGAATATCCTTAAGGAACTTCGCGTGTTTAGGGATCTGAGTGAGTGCCTCAAGGAATGGGATATTGAGGTAAAGCTGCTTCAAAAGATCAAGGAATTTGGAGTTCTGCTCCTCATCTCTATCTCTACGGACTCTCTCGGGGTATGGCAATCGGGGTTTGTAAACTCTCGGTGGCTCGCTCGGTGACTGCTGTTTCTCGGCCTGTGCTGAACTCCCTGGGCTGCTCCTCTGATGCACCTGGGCCGGCGGAGACTCCATCTGAATCTCCTCATCCACCTACTCCTATCCATTGACTGCAGGCTCCTCGACAACTCCTCCTTTAGATCTCTGCTGAATCACGGGCTCATCTCGTGCCCCTGCACCGTTCCTTGTCGTCACAGCCTTACGAATCCTCTCGAGTTTTGTTCGGTATTACTCGGTAGCGTACCCTGCGGCCTCTCATTTAATCTACTGGCTATCTCTCCCATCTGCCGCTCGAGATCCTGAATCGACGCTGCCTGATTCCTCATGAATTGCTCGTGCTTGCAGAACTTCTCTTGCGTCTCCTTGTGTCGGGAATCCTCTCGCGTCATAAGCTGCGACAACATCTGTGTTTGTTGCGCCATCATCTCCTCCAAAGTGGGCTTCTTCTCCCCACTGCTCGCTCCCTCACCGGCATCCTGAAATAAACTCTGGCGTTGCTGAAAACCGGGCTGGTTGCCGCTCCTCCAGTTGGAGTTCTGATTTCCCCTCCATCCCGAATTATAAGAAATGAAAGAATTTGGATTTCGGTTTGGATTTCCTACGAAGTCTACGGCCTCCTCCTGCGAATTAACTGGGCACTGAACGGTATCATGCCCACCACTGCAGATCTCAAACAACTTGCTCTTCGTCTGCATATCCTTTACCATCTTCGCCAACGCCTCGACCTGTGCCGTCAGTGCGGTGGTGGTGTCCACCGAATGCATGCCTCGTGAAATGGAATCGACGGTCTTACCTCCTCTGGCGGGTGGTCTTTGGTACCCACTCATAGCTAGCCCATTGAATAAAGCGATACACTCATCGGGGTCCTTGGTTGTTAACAGATTTCCTCCCGCCGCCGTGTCAAGCATACTCTGCGTCGCGTACGTCACTCCATTGTAGAACTTTTCGAAGACCGCCCAATCTTGCAAGCCGTGGTTGGGGCACAACGCTAATAGATTCTTGAACCGCTCCCAGGTCTCGTAAAAACTCTCTGTGTCCTCCATCTGGAAAGAATGTATCTGGTTACACAAACGAGCGGCCTTAGCCGGAGGATGGTATTTTTCAAGAAATTGGGTCTGCATGGCAGCCCAAGTAGCTATAGAACCCTGTGGGAGAGACTCGAGCCACAGACTCACTTGATCAGCGAGTGAAAACGGAAAGACGCGGAGCTTAACGGCGTCTTCGGAAATGCCCGCAAGATGGAAAGTGTCGCAAATACGCACGATGTGAGTGAGATGAGAGTGCGGGTTCTCATGAAGCAACCCGTGAAACTGAGCAGAATGAGCAATGGTATTCAGAATGTTTGACGGGATCTGCCAGTTCGTTGCAACTCCAATGGCGGGTGGTGCGATGCTGGATCTCGCGCCAGCATTGGCCGGTCGGGCCCGGTCCGCAACTGTCCTCCTCGGTGGTGGAATGTCGCCCATGATCCTATCCTTATCGTCGGGGTCAACGGATGAAGAAATGGACTAGGGTGAAACGGGACGATGTCTCTCACGAAACTCTCTCTCTGGCTTGGGAAATGCTTTAGTGTCGGGTGGTCCACGAGATCGAGTCTGTCGCATAAATACTATAATTAGAAATAAGATTATCTAAACTATTCTAACAAATAAGCAAAATAAAACAAAAAATAATTACAAGTAGCACAAAAGATAAGTCCTAACTCGGATTGCTCTCAAAACGCCTAAAACCGTGTCCCCGACAACGGCGCCAAAAACTTGATGTGTGTCTAATAACCCTATAAGTATGAACCTCACAACTAAGCTTTAATATTAAAACGAAAATCCTAAAACCACACACAACCGACAAGTGTACCGATCGCAAGTAGTATAGACTTAGGAAGTCCGAGTATCGAACACGTGGACACGTCAGAACGCTAAGGATCACTAACCCTAGACAAGACCTACCTTAGAATAATAATTATATTGATTTTTTATTTTTAAATACTTAACTGAACTAACTAGACTGACTGACTAAACTTACCAAAAATAGAAAACTTAACGGAAAACTAACTGTGTTAACTTAGGATGGAGAAAACGTCTACCTAGGTCTGAATCAAATTGTAGGCCTAACAAGTAATGGATTGAATGATATATAGACACCGGTCCCTAAAGATGACACGACTAAGGATTGCTCGGGCTCACTGGATTACCTCTCGGTCTCACTCAACAAGCCTAAACTACTCAAAATCACCTAAAACGACCAAACCGGGAAATAATTGCTAACGTGTTCTAATGAAGGATCACCTCTCGGTCTCACCACAATCGACCCTAATGGCGATGAATACTACACAACCAAGGATAGAGGAACAATTCAACTTAAACTAAAATAGATCAACTAGTCGCTCAAAACACCTAAACCTGACAAGAAACGAACTCGCTCTCGCGCAATCCTTATTCTAGCTTGCAAAGGCAATGAGACAACCCTACTTCTTATCACCTCTCGGTCTCAAAGAAGGTGTCTAACCGCTGTACTTAATCCAAATAATCACGCCACAAAACCCTACGGTGGTACCTACCGCAAACAAACCCTAAACACAAAGTCTAGAATCAAACAATGCACCGATCAATCAATACAAAACTAATCAATCAACACACGGGGTTTATGCAATGAATCGCTAAAATTTCCAGCCACTAAACACAACCTATTTCATGTCTAAATCAAACTTTACAATAGCAATTCAAGTCTATCAATCAAACAATCCATAAAACCGATCAAACACTAACAAGAATCATCATTCCTAGGTAGAACTAACAAGTTTAGCCGAGAATCATTTTTGGACAGCAGCAAACAATTAATAAACACAACATTAATCCCATACCAAACATCTTAATAATCATCCAATGATCAACAATAATCAATAACAATTCAATCTCTCAAGTAATTGTAAAACAACTCAACAATTAAACAAGAAAATCAAAGTGTATGAACAATGAAAAAGATGTAAAGATATGGATGTTTCCGGGGCTGCTCTTGCTGTAAAAAACAATGGGGATTCAATCCCGAGGCTTGGTTCTTGTGTCTTCTTCCTTCCCTAGCCGCCACAAGCTCCAACCCTAAGCCCAAAAAAGATTTTTCTCCTTCCCCTTGCTGCTGTTCCTGCGATCGGCTGCTCCTCTAGCAGCTTAGAATTTTTATTTTTTTTTATATAATATAATATGGTCTTGGGCCTCCATGATGCATACGGGTCAGGCCTTGAGCTTTGTCTTGAACTTGTATGCGTAAAAAGGCTCGTAGAATGTTCGAAAAGTCCCGGTTTTCTTCTTTCTTTCACCCAAAACCTACAAGATTAATAAATGTATGTAAAACCTATCTAAATCGAGTTAGACATATAAAATATAATATAATACGTAGATAAAACGTGTGGAAAATACGAGTGTTTTACAACACATCAACGTCTCATACTAAACTCTCGGGGCTTGATGGAGACCGTAAAGAGCTTTATCAAGTAGATACACTTTGTCTTTGTGGATCGGATCGACAAACCCCGATGGTTGTCCCACGTAGACTTCTTCACTGATTTTCCCGTTAAGGAATGCTGATTTCACATCCAACTGATAAACCTTAAAGCCTTTCCAAGAAGTAAATTCTAGAAAGATCAGAATTGCTTCTAGCCTTGCAACTGGTGCATAAACCTCATTGTAGTTGATACCTTCTCTCTGATTGAATCCCAACACAACTAATCTTGCTTTGTTTCTTACAATTATCCCATTTTCATCCCTTTTGCACTTGAACACCCACTTGGTGTTAATCTGCTTTTTATCTTCAGGTAAATCCACTAATTTCCAGACCTCTAGCTTCTCAAACTGCATAAGCTCCTCTTGCATTGCATTCACCCAGCTTTCTTCTGTTAGGGCCTCTTTATACGTCTTTGGTTCTACCTGAAAATTGAAACATTTAAATGAGAACTGATTTTGTAAAGGAGAAACACGAGAATAGAAACACTAAAGATTCTGTTCGGTTTGACTTCTCGTTTGCACCCTAGTATTCAGGTCTCCTATTATATTATCCTCAGGATGGTAGGATAATGTTCTCGACACCACCTTGTTAGGTACAGACACTTTAGGTTGGAAATTGTTCTCACACACTTCAAGAGCAATAGTGGATGGAGAAATAGCTTCAATAATCTCCTCATCTGAATCACCATTGTCATCAAAAACTAGAACCGTTTCTGGTACATCATCGGATTGAACATGGTTAGGAACATCTTGAGGAACAGACGTAGGTTCTTCAGGCATAGTCACTTGATTTTCAAAAAATTGTTGATCACGTTGATTATTAATTTGTCAAAGTTTCTTCAGAAAAATCTTCCTCATGGACTTTGACACTCTCCCAAAGACTCTCATAATTAAACAGCCATGAGTCTCTTGGTCGTGGTTTGGTAGGAGTGTATCGTTGACAATCGACATTTTGGACTTGAATAATCTTGTGGAGGCTAGGAATGTAGACACGTCTAAGTTGACTAGCATACCCCACAAAGAAACCTTCAATAGATTTGGGACCAAATTTTCCACTTGGGTCAAGAACGGTACACGTTGATCCAAACGGTTCAAGCCACTTCAAATTAGGTTTTCGACGATTAAGTAGCTCAAAACACGTCATGCCAAACTTCTTTACTATAAGCACCCGGTTGAGTGTATAACAAGCTGCCACCACTGCTTCGGACCAAAAATTAACTGGTAATTTTGAATCTGAAAGCATAGTTCGAGCTGTTTCAATCAAGGTTCGATTCTTTCGTTCAGCGACCCCATTTTGTTGTGGAGTGTAGGGTGTACTGAATTCATGAAGAATCCCCCGGTCATTACAATATTCAAGCATCCTGTTGTTCTTGAACTCCGTCCCATTGTCACTTCGTATTCGCCGGATTGGTAGGTTATACAGATTTTCCAACTTCTTGGATAAGATCATGAAGGAATCGAATGTCTCATCTTTTGATTCCAAAAACATCTCCCATGAAAACTTGAATAGTCATCAATAACCACAAGACAGTAAAGTTCTCCTGTGATACTTTTGACATTCACTGGTCCAAATAGATCCATATGAAGACGTTCAAAAGGTAAATTGATGGAGTTAACAAGTTTCTTTGGATGAGATTTCTTTGTTTGCTTTTCCTTCTTACAGTCCAAGCATTTTTCGCTTAACTGAAAATTCCTCAAGTTAACTCCATCTACCGGATCCTTGTGAACCAGATGGTTCATTTTCCTCAAACTTATATGTGCCATCCTCTGTGCCATAAAATTGATTCCCGTTCAGATGCTCTTGAGATAAAACACTGAGCAGACCCTGATGATGTTGATGCAGTGCTCATGTTCATGACGTAAAGCTCATTCACTCGTGGAGAACGCATAAGAATCCACTCTTCAGGTATTTTGAAACCCGGTTTTAAAATCAAACACTCTCGGTCCGTAAAGTGTGTAGAGAACTGTTTATCACAAATCTGTGATATACTGGGCAGATTATTCTCCAACTCAGAAATGTAGTTGACATTCTCGAACGTAACTTTTCCATTTGTCAATGTGCCCTTACCAAAAATCTGTCCTCCTTGATTTCCAGTAAAACCGACATACCCTCCTCTTATTGATTTGACATCATTCAGCAAGTAGAGAGTACCTGTCATGTGCCTAGAGGCTCCACTATCCATTATCCAACGAGAATCGTGGGATCTTGGAAGCCCCTATACATGCAGTTAACGGGTTAGTGAAACAAGGAAGCCCAAGCCATCTTGGTCTTGGGTTGTTTGAATTTCTTGTATAACATTCTAATTTCATCATTATCTGAATCACACGAGATAGAATCTTCACTATATAGTTAATACCCTTTCAACAACCTCTGGTGGTTTGACAACATTTTTTACCATCCAGTTTTGACCTGCAGTTTGCTTTTGTTGTAAAATGGTGTATGACTTGGTTTTGCTATTTTTGTCTTTGAAACATCATTTTTAACAAACTTTTCATCAACAATTTTAATAGGTTCATCTTTTTTTAAAATTTTCAAATTTTCTGAAACATGCATTGGTTTCTTCTCACTAACATAACCTAAGCCAGGTTTGTTAGTCACACTCTTTCGAGGCGGAATGTGATCATGTTTGAATCGATTAGGACAAGCGTAAAACACATGTCCAACTTCATTGCAATTAAAACAATGTCTCCTATCAATGAACTTATTGATTTGAGATGTCGTTTTAACTTGATCACGTTCAGCTTTCAAACTGTAAAACTCATCATTTGATTGATTTCGAAAAGTTGCTTCTTTTTCAGATTCGGAAGTTTTGCCATACACAAACTTAATCCTTTTCTCTAGAAGTTAATGATATTGCTTGTTATAAAAACTTGGTTTTGCAAATCTTTTTGATTCAACAACTTCTCTTTCTTTATTACCCAGCACACCATTAACTATTTCCTCAGTCAATACCGATTCTGCCATTTTACACCGATTGATACATCACAACCTGAACTCTCATTATTTTCAGACTTTGTTGATACATGTTTTGTACGTCTCGGTCTTTATTTGTCTGTTAATGTAATAGTATTAGTTTATAGGGGGTTTAATGTAAAAGGGCTTTTTGATAATTAATGTAATCTGCCCATTCGCCTAAATTGTAAGGGACATTCGTTACCCCATAATGAATGTGTCATATTCGTGTTAATGTAAGTCCCATTCGTTAACCCTGCTTAACGAATGGAACATAACGAATGAAGGCTATTTGCTATGTGTAATGTAACACGAATGAGATGTCTCATTCGTTAGTTTTTAATGTAACGAATGACCCATTCGTTAAGGCCATCTTAACGAATGAGGTCATCTCCTATATATACCCCTGTAATCTATTTCTAAGAAAATAGTTCTGATTATTTCCTCTCCAGCTTCTTTACTCTGTCCAAATTCATTCTCAATACACACAGTATACACACATAACGTAATCTAGCTTAATGGTATAACTAATCGACGATTAACTCGATGTCATCGTAAGATCTAGATCCAATCAGGCTCAATCAAGTGGTATCAGAGCTATTTGATCTGATCTTCAAGTTCATTCGTTGTTTAATTGTATAAATTCATCAAGTATTATATAAATTACTCGATGAATTGTTATGAATAGGTGTTTGTTTACTTCCAGCAAAATAGAGGTTTATGTTTTCTGGTAATTGGACTGCTCTAAGTGTAATTGATTGTTAATAAAGTAATCATCAATGAGATATGGAGGTTTGACGTTGTATCGAGTTGGATTAAGTCTAGATTGATTTTGAATCAAGGAGAATTGAATAGGATATGGAAACGATCAAAATCGGACTTGTTAATTGAGTGGATTAGGTGTGGTAGGTGATTGCGGAATAGTGTAATCTGGTTCGGAATTGTGTTTACGAGCAGATTGATATAGATTATAGGGATTTTGGACGAATATGGACAAAGATCTGATGGTTTGAAGATTTGAGAAGTTGAAGACTGATTCGTTAATCAGTTGAACACTGATTCGTTAAGCCATTCGTTAATCCCCTAATCACTCAAACACATTCGCATAAAGTCTCATTTGTTAAAACCCGTTCACACTCGTTACTATTCTCATTCGTTATCAATCACATTCGCTTAAACTTCACATTCGTTACAAGACTCACATTTGTTTCAAGACTCATTCGTTATCCCTCACATTCGCTTGAATTGGTAACGAATATCACTCCATTCGTTATTATTCTGATTCGTTTGAACAGTAATCATAAGTTTAAAATTTGACAAGTTTGGTCTCTAAATTTCCAAACTTGTTATCTTATGGTTTCTCAGAATGCTTCATTCTATGCATTAGCATCCCAGAATGCTTTAATGCAACAAATGCTGACGATGGACAACGAGATTGGTAGTCACAACAAGTGTCCTAAACTTCTGAAACTTTCAGATTTTGCTTGGTGGGAACCGAGGTTTCGTGCCCACTTGGGGTCGGTTCATCCAAGCAGTGTACGGTATCTCGATGTTGTTTATGCAGCACCTCTTGTAGGAAGTGACAATCTTGGTTGGACTCCAAAGGAATTAAAGCATTATGAAGTACAAGAACTGAAAGATTTTGAAAGTGAGACAAAGGCTTATTCAACTCTCACAATGACTTTGCCCGAGCAAATCTTTCACCAATATAGCACTATAAAGATTTGTGCATCTCTATTTGATACTCTGAAAAGAAGAAGGTTGGGTAATATGCTTGAGAGTAAGAAGACTCTTGTAAAGTTTCAGTTTAGAAATTTTATCTTGATGAAGAATGAAACAGTGGAAGAGATGATTAATCGTTTTAGTCATCTTGTTGTGGAAATGTAACGCCCGCTAAATTGTTCGGTTTAAAGATTTCTTGCAGGTAAAGTATGTATAATTCTCGGGATTTAACCTACGTTTCTCGGAAGCCTTTATGTCATCCCGGTACGTTAAAATTTTCTAACTTTTCCTCCAAGATGCCTTACACTTTCTACTTGAGGGACTAGAATGAAACTTCTTATTTTATATAAAAAAAAAATATAATCTAACCCTAACCCTCCACACCTGCAGCGATCGGCCAGAAGACAGCCCCCCCTCTTCTTTGCTTCGACTTTTTGAGTGGTTCCAAGGCACTTAAAAGTAGTTCAAGGTATGTACTAAAATCCCCAACACTCTTTTCGTTCACCCCTAATCGTTTTGATGCTCAATTTTGCCGATTCTTTTCGTTGGACAGATTTCGGCCAAGGTACAATTGACCCCTTCCCGTGGATAAAAATTAGAGTTTCTGGTGTAGAAAGATTCCCTGGTATGGCATTTACATCATATTAAAATTTCGTGGCCATTGGAGGTGTTTAGGTCGGTCAATCGATTTTAATTCGAAAACTAGGGTTTATCGGGTGTAGAATCGTCAATTGATGAGTTTGATGCGTTAATCGATTGAATGACCAACCGAATCAGTTTGTACAGCCCTAGGGGGTTTAAGAGTTGTGGGAAAATTATTTTTTTGGTACTCTGGACTGATTAGGTTGGTGATTAGTTAATCGAGTCGGTTGTGCGCAAATTGTCATTTAAACATTAAAGTGAGTGTTGTAAAAAGGAACCGTCGACCCTATTAACTCGGGGGAAATAATTATGATGTATGAAAAGGTTAAGATGGGAATTTGGTCCATTTGGTGCTGATTTTTTTGACAATTGGTTTTTAAAATTTAGGACACGCGTATTCGACTCGATTTGCATACCGACGGGTGATTTGTGCATCATGGTTAGCCCCGACCATGATCGTAGGGTGGATTTGGTTAATTGAAAGGTTTTAGGGGCTGAGGTAAAGTAAAAGAGTATGGGTTGGGCCTCAGGGCCAAGTTGTTGGGCCTGAGCGGCCCGTTAGGCAAGTGTGTTCTTACGGTCTAGTTTAGTAACGCGTTGTGTACAATTTACAGGCCCTTACTTGTGAGTGTGCACTTAGAGATTTCCTAGCTCGTTGCTGGTGTTTGGTTGATCTCAGGTGAGTTCATGATGCCCCTTTTCAGTCTTTTCAAGTTTTGGGCTAGCATGCACACCTAAGTATTTTTCTTACTTGATGAAATGTTTTAAACGATTTTATATAGGCTTGCTAGTATATGGTAGGCCTTGGGATGTTAAAATATATATATATATATACATATATACATATATACATTATTGTTTGGCCTATATTTGGCGGAGTTGTAGTCGTTTCGACTACGGATGTTGCGTATGCCTACTTTGTGTTTGCATGCGTTGATGTTACGTGTTTTGGGTTGTACGTTTGCTCAACCCTGATGTTATACGTGGATGTTATATATATAGGGATGTACTTGAAAGGATGTTTATATATATATATATATATATATATATATATATATATATATATCTTTTGTATATGTATGTATGAGAATGTTTAGTCTTCGGTAATGATAACTTAATGGATGCACTCTTTTTACTTTAAAACTTTTGGTATGTCTATCATATTTGTTACTAATGATATTATTTACTTAAAACTTGAACTCACTCAGCTCAAGCTGACTATGTGTGCATGTTAGTGTGAGTTTCAGGTTAGGAAGAGGATGCCTTATCACTTGGACGTGCGCGAAGCTACTTGGACGGTGTAGGGCATACGTGGATGGAAGAATATACTTTGAACAATTTTATTTTAAATAGTTTCATGAATTATATTTTAAAGTTGGTTTTGGGCAAAATTCCCGGGTTTTAGGGAACTTACTTCACTATTATGTTTTCCGCTGAATTTACACTCTGAGATGTTTGTTTTAATGGAAGAAACCTTTTTCAAGTTTAATTGCTTTAAATAATATTTTGTATGAATACCAACTGTGGGGCTCCCGTGGTTCGGGGTCTTACAAGTTGGTATCAGAGCCATGGTTCGAGGGATCCGAGCATCCCCGAATGCTTGGACTCGAACTGTAAGAAAAGAGGCCAGTATGCCCACCGCGAGTAGTTGCACGCCAAGAGGTAACTTTAAATTATTAGTCATTCCTTTAAATTTAAAAGTTTCCAGTATGTGATTAACTGTCTAAGTGTTAGATAGAAGGCTAACGAGGTAGGGGCAGGGGATGCTTAGGACGGGCGGGTAAAGTAAACGACTAATTACACTTGATCAACGTCATTAGCAGTTTACCCTTACCTTACATGTTCTAAATGCCACCTGTACTTAATCGTGTTAAAATTCTGTCTTTGTATGGATAAGTCATGGTTAATACTCGAGCAGGTAAGAGAGGTGGTCCTAGTGTTCGCGGCCGTGGTCGTAAGCCACGTGCCGAAGCCGAGAGTGAGATTCCTACTCCCCAGCAGGAGACCCCGATTCATGAGGAGGGGGATAACCCTGCCTTAGATCCTGCTATGCGCGCGGCTATCACGGATGATGTCTACCAGGTGCTCCATAGCGCCATACCTGAGATCGTTGCCGAGGCCGTAGGGCCATGGAGGAGTCACTGGTTGGTAAAGGTTCGGATAAGGGAAGGAAGAGTAAGGAGGTGCAGGTCGAAGAGGAAGAGGAGGTGTATGTGCCGAGTGGGGATGAAGATGAGGTGCGGACTATTAGTGTATCTACTCAGGGCTGTTCGTATGGTGACTTTAGGAAGTGTGACCCCCTTCTTTCGATGGTACTAAAGATGCTTTGGCAGCACATCAGTGGGTGAGAGAGATGGAGGCCGTTCTGAGGGTTAGTAAGTGCAAGGGGGATGACATGGTGACTTATGCTACTGCCTCGTTTCGTTCCAAGGCACTATGTTGGTGGGATAACTTGGTGCAAGCTATGGGTGATCGTTCGATTAAGAGGATGACGTGGGATGAGTTGAAGAAATTGGTTCTCAATCAGTTTTGTCCTCCGCATGAATTGGATAAGATAGAACAGGAATTCTTGACCTTGGAGGCTGGTACTATGTCGCATCGGGAGTATACCACCAAGTTTAACAAGATGGCTCGTTATGTCCCGATTTGGTTACTCCCGAAGCCAAGAGGATTAAAAAGTACATGAAGGGGCTTCCGGGGGATATTCGTAGGGGTGTGTTGACTACCGACATGAACTCTTTTCACTCGGTTGTTACTCTAGCAGGTACATTGTATGATCAGAAGGAGAAGTTACCGCCGACCGAGACTAGGAAGGCATGGAACTCAAATTCGTACGGTAAGCGGCCCGGGGGAAGCAATTTTAATTCGTCTGAGAAAAGGGTAAAGACTGAGACTTCTGAGTTTAAAAGGGATGCGGCGTTCGGTAATTACAAGAAGTGCGGGAAACAGCACAAGGGGGAATGTAAGAGTGGGTCTGGCACCTGTTTTCGTTGTGATAAGGTAGGACACCCCCATTTCGAGTGCCCGACATTGACCTGTTTTTGCTGTAAGGGTTTGAGTCACTTGGCATCAAACTGTCCTTCCAGTAAGGCGGGGGTCCAGTCAGGGGACTTCCTCGAGGGGGAAGATGGATGAGAAGCCGAAGGCCAGGGCAAGGTCCTTCAACATCTCCAAGAAGGAAGCGAAGGAGGATGCGGATGTCGTTTCAGGTACTTTTCTTTATTTAGCTTTCATTCCACCGTTATAATTCCATATTCCTTTGAAATTGTATGTGATGATCGTGTAGCTAAGCAGTAGTATAATATCGTCCTAGGTACTTTTCTACTTGATGAATTACAGGCGTCAGTTTTATTTGATTCGGGCGCCAGTAGAAGTTTTGTGTCTACCGCTTTCTGTTCCTCGTTGAATAAATCGCCCGAGCGCGTAGTTGATGTGTTTGAGGTTGAGGTCGCTGTAGGAAAATCCGTGTCCGTGTCTAGGGCTATTCAGGGTTGTTCCATCGAGTTGTCTGGGTATAGATTTCCGGTGCGGTTGTATTTGATGCCGCTTAGTTGTTTCGATGTGGTGCTCGGGATGGATTGGCTCGCGAGTTTTGATGCTCAAATCATTTGTGGTTAGAAACTTGTCCGTCTGTGGGCCCCGGATGGGACCCAAATCACTGTCTTCGGTGATCGGAGTGGTGCGACGCCACATATCATATCTATGCTTAAAGCGGAGAGATTGATGCAGCGGGGTTGCGGGGCGTATCTGGCGTATGCTATAAATATGAAAATCGAGGTGACTACCGTCGGTGATGTTCCTATTGTTCGGGATTTCCCGGATGTATTTCCTGATGATTTGTCAGACGTGCCGCCAGACCGCGAGGTCGAGTTTCAGATAGACCTTGTGCCGGACGCAAAACCCGTTGCTCGAGCTCCTTACCATCTAGCACCGAATGAAATGAAAGTACTTATGGCCCAGTTGGAAGACTTGCTCGATAAGGGCTTCATTCGACCGAGCATCTCACCGTGGGGTGCCCCGGTCCTGTTCGTTAAGAAGAAGGACGGTAGCATGCGAATGTGCATTGACTACCGTGAATTGAATAAACTCACTGTCAAGAATCGGTACCCTCTTCCGAGAATCGATGACTTATTTGATCAGCTCCAAGGAGCTAGTTGGTTCTCGAAGATCGACCTTAGGTCCGGGTATCATCAGTTGAAAATTCGGGAGGATGATATTCTTAAGACCGCCCTTCCGCACCCGTTATGGACATTATGAGTTCCTCGTGATGTATTTCGGTTTGACCAACGCACCGGCTGCATTCATGGATCTTATGAACCGGGTGTGTAGACCGATGCTCGATCGCTCTGTTATTGTATTCATCGATGACATTCTAGTATATTCCAAAAGTGAATCCGATCACGCCTGTCATCTCACAGAAGTTTTGGAAGCTCTGCGAAAGAACAAGTTGTATGCGAAGTTTTCTAAGTGCTCTTTTTGGTTGCGCGAGGTTCAGTTCTTGGGTCATTTAATTAAACCCAGTGGTATTTTGGTTGACCCTGCAAAGGTGGAAGCCGTGAACGAATGGGAATCTCCTAAGTCTCCATCCGAAATTCGTAGTTTTCTGGGCTTGGCAGGTTATTACCGTCGCTTTATTCCCGATTTTTCGAAAATCGCTTCGTCATTGACCAAGTTGACTAAGAAGAGCGTTAAGTTTGTTTGGGGTACTGAGCAGGAGGAGGCGTTTCTCGAGTTGAAGAACAGGTTGACGCATGCCCTGATTTTAGCTTTACCTGATGGCACCTATGATTTGGTAGTGTATTCTGATGCCTCTTATCAGGGGCTTGGGTGTGTTTTGATGCAGCGAGGTCGAGTCATCGCTTATGCCTCACGACAGTTGAAGCCTCATAAGGCGAATTATCCTACTCACGACTTGGAGCTGGCGGCGGTTGTGTTTGCGCTTAAGTTGTGGAGGCATTATTTGTACGGGGTTCCTTGCGTTATCTATACGGATCATAAGAGTTTAAAGTATTTCTTCAAGCAAAAGGAACTAAATATGCGACAGCGTCGATGGTTGGAGTTGATTAAGGATTGTGACCTGGAAATTATGTACCATCCCGGTAGGGCTAACGTGGTAGCCGACGCTTTGAGCCGGAAGGAGAGCCCAAAACCTATCCGTGTGAAATCTTACCACCTCATTCTTAAACCCGACATTTTGAAACAAATAGCCAACATCCAGAATGAAGCGTTGCAGGTGGAATGGATTATGTCAGAACGTATTTGGGGTCAGGAAAAGTTGTTGAAAGACGTCGGCGATGGGGTAAAGTATAAGGATGGGCGTTTATGGGTACCGAGGTATGGGGGATTCAGGGGAAAAATTTTAGATGAAGCGCACAAGTCGCGCTATTCCATTCATCCGGGCGCGACCAAGATGTACCAAGACCTGAAGAAGAATTATTGGTGGCCTGCGATGAAGTTTGAGGTGGCTCATTATGTGAGTAAGTGTTTGACGTGTCTACAAGTTAAGGCCGAGCATCAGAAGCCGTTTGGAAAACTTCAGCTGTTAGAAATACCTGAGTGAAAATAGGAACATCTTACGGGAAAGAATGCATCGGGAAGTGATCAAAGTAAAAAGAGTTCATCAGAAAGTGACAAATCTAAGTTGTCCAACACTCAAGCTCTTGTCACAAATGAAGGGGTTGATTGGTAACCTTGCTGTTTTTGAACCAGTTGAGATATTTGAAGATGCCAGCAGTGGTAATATAACTGAAAAAAGCGACTCCTCTGACTCTGAAACTGATTTTGATCAGGGTTCGTTTGTGCAAATCGAATCTGATAAATCAATTCCTGATCAAGTTGAATCTTATGCTTGCATGGCCAAGATCGAAGAGGTATGTACTAAACCTCAAGTTAATGTTAATGTATATGAACCCTCAACTGTAGTGATTGAGTGTACTGAATGCTCTGAACTCAAAACTAAACTTGAATCAGCTTTAAATCAGAACACTACTCTCACAAAAGATCACTTTATGATTAATGAATGTTATCGACAGAAATCCAAATTACTGGAACAATCTACATTAAAAATTCAAATTCTGTCTGAAATCAATCATGATCTCAAAGCTGAGGTTCAATGTAAGATAATTGTGGTTGAGCAACATTTCAAGGAGATTCTACGACTCCGAACCTGTATTTCTAACCTGGAAAATGAAGTTTTAGAACTAAAAAACAAACTTGGAAGATTTCGAGATTCCTCGTTTCTTTTAAATGAGATCATTGAAGTAAATCATTCTCATAAGAAAAATGGAAAAGCAGGTTTAGGGTACGTCGAGATTCCTCCTCCTTTTAAAGGAGATTACTGTAGCATTCCTGATGTAAAACAATGTCCAGAAATGCATAAAGTTGAATTAGTTAATGTTGAACAAATTAAAACAACTAAAGAACCAATTCACATTACAAGTAAATCTGTGTTTACCAAAAGTGAATTGGACGGTTCTATTAGGAGTTGTCTGAACCGGATGAGGTTGTCAAAAACAAGAACATCCCTGCTGACAATCACATCTTATGTGAACCTGAAGAGTTTGAACAAGCAATGTATGGTTCAAAATCTTCAGGCGATTCATCAAAAACTCCTAAGGTATCACCTAATGTACCTAAATCAGACAAACCCTCTGTGTCTGATGAGGAGTTGATGAGGTTCATCAATCCTCAACCTAAATCTTCAAGTGGGAAGATATTTAAGTTAAAAGGATTGTCAAAAGTTTTTTCGGATAAAGAAGTTCCTTTGAATCTTCTAAATCTTGAAATGATCGAAAGTGTCTTTCAAGATGACACGTCAAAAGTTACTGAGATTGAACAAAGATTTACCAAATCAAAATTTGAGAATGTTCAAGAAAAAGCAAATAATAACAAGTTTAAACCTATAAAATTTCTAAAATAATCTAGGATGGAGAATTCTTTTAATTCTACCAACCTAGAGTTTTATCAAAATAAAAAGGGACTCAAACCCACTGTTTCAAAGAAAGTAACTTTTGAAAAGTCAAAGATTGATGTTCCTCAACCTGTGCATGAAAGTAAACCAAGTGTTTCACCACATAAGTCATTAGACACACGTTTATGCTTCAAATGTGGTGAACCGGGTCATGTTTCGAAGAAATGTAAAGCTAAGGTTGATGATAACAAGTTGTCATCAAACAGAAAGACTGAATTGAATCAGAATATGAAAGAAAAACAAATTGATGAGTGTGTGATAATGTATTCAAATGTTGATCCGAAGAAAGTAGTTCGGGTTAAATCGTTTAATGTATCAAACAAATTTGTTGATCGTGTTCAACCAATTTGTAAGAACACTGATTCGGGAATATTACTTGACGGCTACTTAAAGAAGAATAACAAGAAACCGGTCACCTATTCACAAGTAGCGAATGCTAGTGTTAATTTATCTTTATCTCCGAAGGTATCAAAGGGAGAGTCCAATACTGAGGCTTCGGCTGCCTTTTTGAACTAATATCTTTACCTTGTTGTGCAGAGTTCATCTAGATCCGTGTCAAATCAAAAGTGGATATTGGATAGTGGATGTTCTCGGCATATCACTAGCAACCTGGATCTTATGAATAATGTCAAAGATATTCAAGGGGGTTATGTGGCGTTTGCTGGTAACAATGGTGGGATAATTACTAAGGAGGGAGAAGTTTCAAACGGGAAAGTGACGTTTGAAAAAGTTAATTATTGTGAAAAAGTGGATCATAATCTGTTGAGCGTATCACAGATATGTGATAAGAAGTTTACCATAATTTTCACAGATACGGAATGTGTTATCCTTCAACCGGGATACACCATTCCTGAAGACATGGTTGTCATGAGATCACCTAGATCAAATGATATTTATGTACTTGACATGAGTTGTAATGTAAGTGTTTCGCCCTCAGCTACGTGTTTCGTATCGAAAGCAACAGAAAAGGATTCTATCCTTTGGCATCGACGCATGGGACACATTCACATACGCAAGATGAATTTTCTCATTTCAAATGAGTTGGTGGATGGTGTTTCTCTTAAGAACTTCAAGATTAATGATCATTGCGTTGCATGCAAGAAGGGGAAACAAAAGAAGAAGTCACGTCCGAGCAAGTCAATTAATTCAATTGATACACCACTAGAATGATTTCATATGGATCTCTTTGGTCTAGTGGATCGTGCTAGTATTGAAGGTGATCTGTACTGTTTGGTGGTTACTGATGATTTCTCACGATACTCATGGGTTTTATTTATGGGGTCAAAAGATCAGACGCCTATCTTAATTCAGAACCTTATCACGAAGATCGAATCACTTTACAAACTGAAAGTGAGACGAATACGTAGTGATAATGGAACTGAATTTAAGAATAATGTATTGGATTTCTTCTGCATTCAGAAAGGAATTCATCAGGAATTCAGTGCGCCTTATGTTCCTCAACAAAATGGCGTGTCTGAAAGAAAGAATCGTACGGTGATTGAAGCTGCGAGAACGATGCTTGCTGATTCTAAGCTCCCTGTTCAATTCTGGAACGAAGCTATGAATACAGCGTGCTAGACACTGAATTGCTTACTAACTGTAAAGAAGTTCAAGAAGACTAGTTACGAGCTTCTGAACAATCGTAAGCCGAACTTAAAGTATTTGGAACTTTTCGGGTGTCCGTGTACTAGATTGAAGAGAGATGCTAGAAAGTTTGATGAAAAAGCTTTTGAGGGTTATTTTTTGGGATACAATTCTCCTAAGAAACGGATCTTCAATATCTCTTCTGGTTGTGTGGAAGAATGGTATCACGTTGATTGCCAAAGTTATACTACTCCTCCAACTGGTACGGGTCCCGATTGGATGTTCGACTACGACGGGTTATTTAATTCATTTACGTCCGTGGTTGAAGAAGTTCCTGAAGATTTTATTAGATCATATCTGGAAGAACAATGTCTTCCTATTCCAAGGTCTTCTTTGGTTGATGTAGATGACTCTCCTAATGTATCAGAAACGTCAGATGAGGTTTCTGAATCTGCCGATGATGCTGATTTTGTTGATTCATCGTCTGTTCCATTAGATGAAGCTATAGAAACAAACGAGCCGATTCTAATTGTTGATGATTCACCAACTATCTCTTTAGACACGGCGGAGGAAAATATCACCAATCTGGGTGATAATGTATCTGTACCTGCTAATCCTTCCTTAAAGATTCACTCTAATCATCCGCAGGAATAGATAATTGGTGATGTGAATGATGGGGCTCGTACAAGACACCAATTATCTAATGTATGTGATGATATGGTTGACTGTAACTTATCTCCTACTGAGGATTCAATAGTATGTGCTTATGCGGATTTGCACTCTTCGGGTATCCTTAGTATTGCACAATACACCTGCTTCCTATCACAGATTGAACCGACAAGTGTCACGATGGCACTCAAGGAACCATCTTGGGTTGAAGCGATACAGGAGGAGCTGCAACAGTTTATTAGACTGGGTGTATGGGACTTAATTGATGGACCCGACCGTGTGAAAAAGGCTATTCCAACAATATGGGTTTTTAAGTGTAAAAAGGACGACCGCGGGGTAATCGTGAGAAATAAGGCACGATTGGTCGTTCTTGGTTATAATCAACAAGAAGGCATAGATTACACTGAAGTATATGCTCCTGTGGCATGACTGGAGGCTATACGTATTTTTCTTGCCTATGCAGCCTACAAAAATTTTAAGGTTTATCAAATGGATGTGAAATTAGCATTCTTAAATGGAGCTACTAAAGAGGAAGTGTACGTGAAGCAGCCTCTCGGTTTCGAGGATCCAGACTTTCCAGAGCGTGTTTATCGATTAAACAAGGCTCTTTATGATTTACACCAGGCCCCGAGAGCCTGGTACAGCACGTTGGCTGACCATTTGATAGAAAACGGATTCAGGAGGGGAACTGTGGATTCTACTTTGTTTTATAAGAACGTGGGTGATGATCTGCTCCTCGTCCAAATCTATGTGGACGACATCATTTTCGGTTCGACAAATGACAGCCTGTGTAAAGATTTCGAGAAGACGATGCAAACCAAATTCGAGATGAGTTCGATGGGAAAGATGAACTTCTCCTTAGGATTGCAAGTTCACCAGTCTGATTCCGGGAACTTTATCCATCAGACCAAATACGTGAACGATGTCTTGAGCTGATTCAAGATATCATACAACAAGATTCCTTCGACACCTCTTCCCGTGGGTCACAATTTATCACCGGATGAATTGGAGGATACCATAGATCCAACCCTACATAGAACGATGATCGAATCTCTTATGTATTTGACTACATCTCGACTTAATATCATGTTTGTTGTTTGTTTGTGTGCCAGGTACCAATCGAGTCCCCGAGTGACCCATCTGGCGGCAGTAAAGGGCATCTTATATTATCTGAGGGGAAATCCCGACATCGGGTTGTGGTACCCCAAGGACGATAAGTTTGATCTCACCGCTTTTACTGATTCGGACTAGAGGTTGCAAGATCAATTTCAAGTCTACAATAGCGGGTTGTCAGTTCTTAAGAAACCGGCTTGTTTCCTGGCAGTGTAAGAAGCAGACGACGGTCTCAACTTCAACAGCCGAAGCAGAGTATGTGGCGGCCTCGAGTTGCTGCTCACAAGTTCTCTGGATCCAGTAACATTTGCAGGATTACAGTTTGAAGTTTCTTACTACTCCTATTTTTATTGACAATTCGGCCGCTATTTCTATCACCAAAAATCCGGTTCACCATTCGAAAACCAAACACATTGAAATCCGTTATCACTTTATACGTGATTGCTTTGAAAAGAAATTAATTTCGATTGATAAAATACACACGGATTTTCAAAAGGCTGACCTTTATACCAAAGTGTTTGATAAAACATGTTTTCAATACTTGCTGGGTATAAATGGTTTAAAAACTTTAAAAGATATTCAAAAGCTTGGTTAAATCATTTTAGTTTTTAGTTCAATTTTTGTTGTTTTTAGGGGGAGAAAATATATAAAATCCAAAAACATTGTGTTTTCAGTTTGTACAGAGAAAATTAAAAACTCCAAAAACATTCAAATATTGAAAAATTCAAAAACAATGAAAAATGCTCCTCAAAATGAGTTGAGAAGCAAAAAGGGAAAATGATAATACATTGATCATTTGCTCCTAAGTCCAGTAAAAATTAAGTAATAAAAGACTGTGTGCTTAATTGCATTGATGTATTGGTAGGTCTTTGACAAACAAGTATGGATTAGTAAGTGATATAAACATAAAATTGATAAATATTTAGGGAGTTTAGTTCTATAAAAGGTCTTGATAATGATGGCAGAAATGTAATAATCCGGTCATACTCAAGCCTTCTAATCAATTTGAAAACAATTTTAACAAAAGGGTTTAGTTGGTGGTTAACGCTTCAACGATGTTTGGTCTTGTGGCATTAAATCCTGTATTGATGGGATGCTTTAAGGCTACGGATTCCATTGGTTCTTTATGCGGTTTTACATCTGGTATTCATTTCGATGAATATTAAAAAATGCTTGTAAAAGAGAATCCGCAGTGTCACTGCTTAAGTCTCTAAACTTGATCGCAAAAAGTACTTCGTGTACAAAATGAATTACAGACTTGATCAAACCACGCTGTGAGTCATACATTGTCCCCTTGCTCGCGTCTTATTACCATTAAGAAAAGGACAACAAGGGACACAATGTCTGTAAACCGCCAGATGAAATCGTGCATACTCATCCATGGGAACGGACCTTAGGGTATTGCTTGATAACGGAGGTATGTCTTGTAGTGGGGATTACGGACTATGATTGCTTAAAATAATCACTTTTTATTAAATTGGCTCTAGGGTTTAAGTCAAGTTGGGGTGATTTGGAGAAAATCAAATTACGCTTGAATCAAGATTTGAACTAATTCTTTCTGAATATTTGTGCCTAATTGAACAAATTAAGAAATATCACCGAAAATTCTGAAAAATTTGTTAGAAGATTTAAGTGGACAACAATACCAATAATCGACTTAATACCTCTCATAATAAAAGCTGAAAATAAAACTGGTATTGACGGAAATTTTGTTCAATATGATTCCCTGCTCGACTCACAAAAATATGTACTGCTTTATTATTTAGTCTTACTACTTTATTTTTGTTTGTTATTTGAAAAATATTTCAAACTCAAAAAGATTTTATTTTTTCTTTATCTTCGATTTACCGAGCTTGCGAATAAATTCAAAAACAAAAAGAAAAAGTTAAACACCCCAAATTTTAAGTTAATCATACTTAACGTAACTTTCAACTGGTATCAGTTGATTTTAACGTAAAAATCCGTTTAATTTAAATCGTATCGATCGTTGATCAGTGATCTAATGTATTCTTTAAAACATAATTGGTTTTAATTTTATTTAATTCATTAAAACCCTAAATTGGTTTTAATATTATTTAATTCCTTAATGGGATTGTTTCTCATTCGCTAAGGAAGTTTGGTGATTCATTAACTGGTTAACGAATGTAAATCCATTCGTTATTTAAAAACATAATGAATAAGTTTCTTATTCGTTATCTTAACATTCGCTTCCGTTGTGCATAACGAATGGAAGACATTCTTTTAAACTTTTAACGAATGAAATGATTTAAGTATCATTCGTTAAGTTTTAACGAATGACTCCTATATTCGTTAAAAAGTTAACGAATAAGAGGAATTAATTTAAGATTGTTAAAACTTAACGAATAGACAACTTATTCGTCTAAAAGGATGATGAATCAGGTTCTTAATTTAATGAATAAGGCCATTTGTTAGTTTAAATTTTGAACAAATGACCTTGTAAGTCGTGAAATAATTGAGATTTAAATGAACTTTCATTCGCATGTTCCTATTCTTCATCACCCTAACCAAACTCTTGCAAAATTTTTCCAGAATCTTATACTTGCTTATTATTAGACTAATTGATTGATACCTTCGTGTTCAACAGGTAATGGCGAGTACCATCATATGAAATTCATGGAATTTCATCTGAGTTTTAGGGGTTAACAGTTCCATTTGTACATTGAACTATTCACTAAATCATTAACTGCTAATAATACTCATGTTTGAATCAAAACTAGGATGGATAATCATTGTTTAATGTAATAAACTGATTTCCAAACTTGGTTGTTCAGTTTGATTGTTAAAAGTAATAGAAGATCAAAGGTTTATAAGAATATCATCGTCATTTTTGACATGAATTAGTCAAAATTAATTTGAGTTTGACCTTTGATAAGTCAATGGTATTTTTAATTTAGATTCGTTAGTTATATAACGAATGACTGATCAGATTTGTTACTCATATAACGAATGATCTTTCAGGTTCTTTGATAGTTAACGAAGGTCTATCCTATTCGCTAAAATAGCGAATAAGATAATTATCCTTATAATGTATAAGTGTAACGAATCTGGGTTAATTCGTTATAGTAGTAATCTTTGATTCGTTATGATGATGAATGTTTTAACTTATGAGTATGATTCGTTACCTTTAACGAATGAAAAACACTACTTGTATAACGAATGTCTCATTTGTATAATATCTTGTAATGAATAAGATCATAAATAGTGATCTACTCTGTTTACTAAATAGTTTTATTATTATTGTTTTAACAGTAATGGCAGACGAGAATGTTCAAAACCCTATTCCTGAGCAAAATCCCGAGGCTAACCCTGATCAACCGCCTCAAGCTGAACCTGAATAAGCTCCAGTATTACTATCATGGAACAAGAGCTACAACATATGTGCCTATCTAGAGCCGAACTTTGAAGACTCTCCGATCTTTGGAGGCATGATTAGTTTCTTGACACGTTCGAGGATTTATAAGGACATCTCTACTCGTACTATTGTTTATTAGAAGATTATTCGAGCTTTTTGGAATACAGCTAAGTTGAACGAGATTGAGAATCAGATTGAAGCTGTGATTCAAGATAAATGAGTAGTGATCGACGTTGGGGTTATTCGAGATTCTTTGGGTTTCCGTGATACTATAGATGATAGATGCGAGTTTGATCAGAATCTGATACGTGGGTTATTTGGAAGGGTAAAGTATAATGGTGATCTGGGAAGGTCAATGTACAACAAAGCAAACTTGTGCGAACAATACAAGTACTTGCTTCATATGTTGTTACATTGTCCCGGTGGACGCAAAGGGGGTTTTGACGAGTGTCGAGTAATGTTGCAATCTACATTTGTTTCCTTGGTGTTGAATAAACCATTTAATTTATCTGAATTGGTTTATTATCACTTGAAGGAAAATCTCACAAGCCGTCATAAGTTTCTTATGTACCCGAGATTTCTGTAGATGATGATTAATGATCTAAAGCGTGATTTGATTAATGATCAAGATGATGTTATGAAGCTTGAGCACATGAATGACGAGACGATGAGACATTTAAGATCTTACCGAGGTCTGAGTCTGGAAGTATGACCGAGGTTTAAGCGTTTGATTAGTCACCTTGTGAATATTGATTATGTTGCACCACCTAATGATCGTTGGGCTCATGATGATTCCGACTCTGAACGTGAAGGTGGTGATGGTGGAAATGGTGTAAATGATGGTGGTGATGGTGGTCCAGGACCACAAGCTGAGTTAACTTATGAGCAGAAACGTAAACGTAAAGGCAAAGAACCTATGGTGGAGAAGGGAGAAAAACCAAAGAAGCAAAGGGTGCGACGTGGTTCTGGTATTGAGATTCCTAGTCAACCTTTTGAGAGATCGACTCCACCGGTATCTATTTCAGCTCCTATTTCTACTTCTCCATTGCCTCAGAGTATTCCGAGATCTCCTACTCTTATTATTACTCGATCTCCGACTCCTATTCAGATGCCTATTTCTCCAGTGACTCCTTCTATGACTTTAGTTACTACTGCAAGACCAGATCCTTATTTTGGAGATGTATTGTAGACAGTGTTGGCACGTATGACGTCTCCGCAACAGACTGCTTCTACACCTGTTACTCCGACACCGTTTCCAAGACCTGAGCATTCGTTTATGACTTACAATCGTCCTCAGGGTCCGATGCAACTGTTTCATCCACATTTTTATGAGTTGTCTCCCAATACCCTGTGGTTTAATCTGTTGAATCTGGTTCATATGCAACAAACCCAGATTCTATCAGATCGTTCATTTCAGGAACAAATGTGGGTAGAGCAGCGGAATATGTTCAGACATATTCAGTTTATACAGAAGGAGAACCGGGAATTGAAAGCCCTATTGCTGCTCAGGGAGAGAGATTGGATAAACAGGATGAGATAATCCTCCAACTCACTTGTAAATATGACGAGTGAAGAAGTTAAAGAATGATGAAGATGATCAGGATGGAACAGGTGGGGTGGATCAGCAACCGGGCGGTAGTTCTGCACCGTCGGCAGGTAATAAGACTGATATGAGTGCTGGTGGTGGGTCTGAGGGAAGAAATTTGCAGATATTGCCATACAAGGATTACACAAGAGCCAAGCCGATTGATGTTATACCGGCTAACATGATTCTATTTGTTGGGATGAATGGTATTGTGTATAGTATGGTGAATGCTGATGAGATCGAAGAAGGCGAGTTTGTAGATCATTCATTGACTAAAGAGCAGATAGCCTTCCTTCTGGATCTAAATGAAGAGGAAGTTGAGGAATTAGGTAAAAGTGTGGATGTGGATGTTGAGATTGAGGAAAGTACGAATACAGGCATTCCACGCGGGAATGTGCCTGAATTTGATGAAGTGGAAATTGAGGATGTTACTGCTGAGGAGTATCCTGAGTTCTACACTGACAACAACAACAATAACTCAGGTATTCCGTTTTTCATTACAGAACATTTTGATGCAGCAGAACGTCGTTTACGAGAAGAGATCGAGAAACGGAACAAAGCTGCAGAGAAAAGTCACATGTCTGCTAAAGAAAGAAAACAGAAACGTGCTTTGGAGGCTATGTTTGAGCATGATATGAAGAAAATGAACAAGATGATTGAGGCCTTTCGATATCATGAAAAAGAGGAAGTAAAATTGGCTAAGGCTCGAGCATCGGCATACCAGATGAAGAAGTACAAGCCTGTCAAAGATGTTAAAGGTGATTCGGTGTCATAGCAGTTTGATTCTGAGCTTAAGGTATGTATCGTGAAGTGGGAACATGCTATTTATTATTTCAAGCTCCCACATGATATATTATCTATGCCAAGGTGGAATGTTAGAACACTAGCCAACAGACCGCTCATGAATCGAGGAAAAGATCAGTGGGCTGAGTGGTTCTACGCTCATTTATTGCATGAAACCCGTTATGGTTTAAAATTCTTCAAGCCGCAGGTGCTAACTCACAAGTATATAGATGAGATTGATCCGCGCACTGGCTGGAGGAAGATGATCCTATAGGTGAAGCCGCCAAAGACAATGAAGAGGGCTCTGATGAAGACATTCCCTCAGAGTCTGTTCACGTTGTTCAACTACTGGTATTATGATAATCAAACGAGTGAAGCGGTTATTGTATTTGGTTTCGGGTCAAACACGAAGACTATTCGTGTGATTGATCCAATGTGGCTTGTTAACTTATCTGAGTCTGACAATGATGCTTTATTTACTAGTCAGATCAGATTTGCTAACGTAAGCGACTACGAACTTGCTATGCAGTTTCAGAAGGTGGTTCGTGTCTGTTATGCATACAAGATTCATAGTTGTGTGGACTGGAAGACGAAGATGTTCCAGTATTGAAGAATAAAGAGCTCGAGACGAGGGGGAGTTTGTTGATACATGTTTTGTACTTCTCGGTCTTTAGTTGTCTGTTAATGTAATAGTCTTAGTTTATAGGGGGTTTAATGTAAAAGGGCTTTTTGGTAATTAATGTAATCTGCCCATTCGCCTAAATTGTAAGGGACATTCGTTACCCCGTAACGAATGTGTCATATTCGTATTAATGTAAGTCCCATTCGTTAACGCTGCTTAACGAATGGAACATAACGAATGAAGGCTATTCGCTATGTGTAATGTAACACGAATGAGATGTCTCATTCGTTAGTTTTTAATGTAACGAATGACCCATTCGTTAAGGCCATCTTAACGAATGAGGTCATCTCCTATATATACCCCTGTAATTTATTTCTAAGAAAATAGGTCTGATTATTTCCTCTCCAGCCTCATTACTCTGTCTAAATTCACTCTCAAATCACAAAGTACACACACATAACGTAATCTAGCTTAATCGTATAACTAATCGACGATTAACTCGATGTCATCGTAAGATCTATATCAAATCAGGCTCAATCAGACTTATCATCAACAAGTTTTGAGTTATCATGATGTGGAGTGTTAAGTTCCACATTCAGTGCCTTTTTGAAACCTTTTGGTTTCTTTGGAACATAAGCATTCCACATTGGTGGAGGCACAGCATGATAATTCTCTCATATGTTTCTAGTCTCATTATCCTTTGGTGTTGTTGTTTGTTTTGGGATAATGTGATCAAGAACATATGAAGATGAAGCATAGCTCAATAATTTCAAGTTCACCCTTTCCGTCTCAATCTTGAGTGTTTGAAGCTCAAGTTTAAGTGCAGCATTCTCGTCTATGTGTCTGTTAATGGCAATTTGTTTGTCTTCAACCTTGTGTTTTAACATCGAAATAGTTTTCTGATCTTATAAAATTCTTTCCCATAAATTCTTTTTACACGATTGAAGTTTCAAATATTCCTCATTAACCACATTTAAATCAAACAACGCTTTGTCATAGTGTTTTTTCAACTACTTATTCTCAAAAGTCTTAAACTCACATTCATCACAAGGCAATTCACATTTTTACAAAGACTTGAGTTAAGAATTACCTCATTTGCCATAAATGCTTGTTCTGTTGGTTCATCACTTAAAATTTTTGACTCTTCATCGGTGATGTCTTTCACCACACCTTCAACACACTTTTCCTCACTAGTACCTGATTCCTCTTATTTGATTTCTGGAATTTCCTCATCCTCTTCCACTCCAAAGTCAATCTTACCCTGACGTACATCTTCTTCATAGAACCATCCTGCAAAACTTTCGATAATATCAGGAGGAAATAATGAAATAAGATAGTCAGAAGGAACCTCATGAACTTTATCATATGTTCGAGGAAGTTCGTCATTTGAAGCATCATGATCAATCTCTAGTACACCCTTGTTGGTTTTTTCATTCACATCCTTCAACATCTTATATAAGCCTTCATCATTAACCACTTCAGCTTCATCAGACTCTTTAATCACATTCTCAATCTCAACCTTATCCTTAACCTCAATATCATCCATATCCTTTTCCTCACTCTTGTCAACCACTTGAGCCACATTAGCTTGGAACACTGAGTTCCAATTGAAACCTTCATCAACTTGAGCTGTAGCTGCCTTTTGTTGTGAAGTTGAGGCTTTAGTAGGTTTCTTTCCCTTTGATGATTCTCTCTCTGGACAGTGATATATTGCCTGCTTATAGTAATCTCGTCCAAAAGGATTTGCAGCATTATCCTCCACACTTTTGCTAGTGCATTCCCTCTTGAAATGTCCTTTCTCTTTTTAACGAAAATATCTTACTTTAGACTTATCAAAGCCCAACTTTGATGTTGTACCATCAAGCACATTCTTCCAGTGATTTCTTTAAATCTCTGCGCTTGTCTTATCACACTTTCCATGCACCATCGTATGTCAATCATTTCCATTTCCTCTGGATCGATCTGATCGTAATCTTCTTTAGTCATACTGTAATTTCCAATGCGACCTGCAACCAAGCACTCATAAGATTCTAGAACAGATCCCAGAAAGGCCATATGTTCCTTGATAGTGTCAGTGGTTATGTTTCCCGTATTCTTCAGGTTCACAGCAATGTTACATTGTATCACATCAGAATCTTGTGAACTTGAAACTGGTATGGTTCCTGAGTTACTACTGCTGTACTGTGGATTAGTAGAAGTAGTAGGTATAAATGCTTGACTAGATTGTTCCGCATAAAATGCAGTAGGAATCTTGGGATTTGAAGAACTACTTGATTGAGTACCCTTGTAATACAATCCCACATCTTGTGATACGGCTGTGGATTTCATCTTTTGTTTCTTTCTTAGCTCCAGGTCATGAGCTTCAAGCTTCTCGATAAAACTTGCAAGATTCAGACGAGCATAAGCAATGGGGTTTGATTGCTGAATCATGATAAAGGTACCCCATTCTTCAGGTAATGCATCTGCGAGCTTATCAATATACTCATACTCTGGCTTGTCAATCTTCAGCCTCTTCATCTCATTCACAAGATAACAGTATCTCTCAATCAACTGTGCAAAAGACTCACCCTTAACTGGAGTAAATATATCAAATTATTTCTTTAACAATGCTATTTTACTCTTTCTCATGTCAGGGTTTCCACGATCTTTGTTCAACAATGCATGCCATATTGAATAACAAGAACTGTTATGCTGCAATAGTTGAAAGATTTGGGCTTTGGTGGCTTATTGAAAGAGATTCAACATTTTCTTTTCTCTTAGAAACAAAATCTTATCTGCCTCAGCAATTTGTGATAATCGATAATTTTCCCCATTCTCATTCTTGGGAATTATATACTCTTCCTCCACGGCAATCCATGTTTCGTAGTTCAAAGCTTGAACATACGTCTCAAACTTGTCAGCCCATGAAGGATAGTCTTCCATTCTGAGTAGCTTAGGGGTTTGTTGGCTGTCCCCATTTCATTTTCCAAGTTGATGCTTTGAAGTATGATAGATGGCTATGACACGAACGCACTTAGGCTTTCCATTTTGGTTAAACAGAGTCAACGGATAACTCTTATGGTCAACGTATATGTTTGAAAACAATGAAAGTCAACGGATATGATGCTGGTCAACGGATATGTGTATGGTCAAAGAATGGGTCAACGTATATGTCTTTGGTCAAAGTATAAGTGTTCATGGTATAACATATGCGGCGTATATGTTATACGCCGTATATGTTATGCGTGATCAACATATACAGGGTTAAAACATATACAGTGAAAGTTATCTTTTTGGTAAATTTGAAATTTGAAGGTGCAAATGATGTAGGAATTAAATGAAAATTCGAAGGATTTGACACGGATGTATAAGGAAGGTATTGTGAAAGTTTGGAGAACTTTTGACGGTGGAATTTGAATGTATAGAGAAAATCCTTGAAAACTTGAAGTGATCAAGCTAGTAACGAGCCATATGCTCTGAGACCACTTGAAATGACATGTGATCTTGATGTAGATTACAATTAGGATCTCTGAATGTTACATCTTGAATCTTAAAGTGCGGAATCCATTGAGATTGAACACACACTAGTAAACATTAAGCTCAATTTCATTAATAACATGAAAGATTACAAGATATGACACTTTTGGTACTTTCTCTCTCTACTCTCTCACTCTAACAATGACCAAAAGTCTACTTACAAACGCATAAGTCCCCTATTAATAGGAAACAACATGAAGATCAACAAGGCCGCATATGTTATACGGCGTATAACATATACGCCGCATAAGATATCCGTTTTTGTGGACTTATGCGTTAAATACAATACACAAAATACATTTGACATTATAAGCCCTATACAATCATTTCTAATATATCTAAGACCCTAGCAATAGACATTACGCTCTAACAGTTTCTTTGTGGGCTATTCATCTCTATCAAAAGCTTACAGAGTCTATGTCAAATAGCACATGGTTGTCATTGAGTCCTCAGACATCATATTTAATGAAAATCACTTCAATGATGTGGAAGGACCAAAATGGTTGTTTGACTTGGAGAAAATGATTAAGTCATTCAAGATTTATACTAAAGATATGGATGACAGCATGTTCAGAACAAGCAGTGAAGAAAAAGGGAAACAAAAGAAGATTGATCTGGACAAGCCGTGGTCAACTGTTGCATCAGGAAAGAAAGAATTTAATTTTGAGAGAAACAACAGAAGACCGGATGAGATTGAGTCAAATGAACAAGAAACAGCAGTTGAAATCTCACATGATGGTCCAAGTGGAATTGAGAGTGAACCCATGCAAAGTCAACCTGAAGAGACAGATAGAAATGAAGACATGTTCCAATCATTATTTGACTCTTTGCAAATTGGAAACAATGAGGCATCCACATCAGAAAATGTTCTCAACACTGAATCTCCTAAAAATGAAAAAGAACCTCAAAATGAAACTTCTGATGAAAACATGACAAATCAAGATGCAGAAGTAACAGCAGGTCAAATTGTTCAGACTTCCTCAGTTGAAAGAAACCATCCTACTGAGAATATCATTGGTGACCTGCATGAAAGTGTAACCAGAAGTTCATCTGAAAGGGCAAACATTTGTCTTTATGCCTGCTTTCTCTCACAAACTGAACCCAAAAACATCAATCAATCTTTGAAGGACAACAGTTAGGTAGAAGCAATGCAAGAAGAGTTAGCTCAATTCAGGGATCTACAGGTTTGGGATTTGGTTGACAAACCTAGAGGAAAATATGCAATAGGAACCAAATGGGTATTCAGGAATATAAAAGATGAAAGAGGAATAGTCATAAAGTACAAGGCAAGACTAGTGGCTTTAGGGTGCTTACAAGAGGAAGGGATTGACTTTGAAGAAGTCTTTGCCCCGGTGGCAAGATTGAAAGCCATTAGAATATTCTTAGCCTATGTAGCATCCATGTACATCAAAGTCTATCAACTGGATGTAAAGTCTGCCTTCTTGAATGGAAAAATAGATGAAGAAGTCTATATCACTTAACCTCCAGGATTTGAAGATCCAATTCATCCAAACAAGGTGTACAATTGAGCAAAGCATTGTATGAATTGCATCAAGCTCCCAGAGCTTGGTATGATGAGCTCTCAAATCATCTTCTGGATAATAGATTCTTAAGAGGATCAATTGACAAGACTCTTCTCTACAAGAGATGAAGAGGGTACTTACTGCTTGTACAAGTGTATGTTGATGACATCATTTTTGGCTCTACCAATGAACAGGTGTGCAAAGACTTTGAAAAGGTGATGAAATCAAAGTACAAGATGAGCTCAATGGGAGAAATGAATTTCTTCCTTAGATTGCAAGTGCAGTAGAAGAAGGATGGGATATTCACCAATCAATCCAAGTATGTGCAGGAAATTCTGACCAAATTCAAGTGCCAAGACTACAAGACAGTGTCCACTCCAATGGACACACATGAGAAGATGGTACCTGATGAAAAGGGGGAGCCAGTGGACTAGCATGAACATAGGGCCAAGATAGGATCACTGATTTATCTAACATCATCAGGACCAGATATTATGTTTGTTGTGTGTGTATGTGCCAGATTCCAAGCAAACCCCAAGGTCTCCCATATGCTAGCAGTGAAAAGAATATTCAGATACTTGAAAGGAAAACCAGATTTGGGTATCTGGTATCCAAAGAAGCCCTCATTTGACTTGATGGCCTACACTGATAGTGACTATGATGGTTGCAACATGAGCATGAAGTCAACATCAGGAGGATGCCAATTTCTAGGAAATAGGCTGGTGTCTTGGAGGTGCAAGAAGCAAACAACAGTGTCCATCTCAACTGCTGAAGCTGAGTACATTGCTGCATCTGCCTGCTGTGCACAGGTTCTATGGATCCAAAACCAACTGCTGGATTATAGTCTGAACTTGTTACTCACTCCTATTTTAATTGATAATACTGCTACCATGTTCATTGTGAAAAATCCTGTTCATCATTCTAAGACTAAGCACATAGAAATTAGGCATCATTTCATTAGAGACTGTAGTGAAAAGGGCTTAATAGAAATGAAAATGGTAGAGACAACTGACAATTTGGCTGATTTATTCACCAAACCATTAGACAAAACCATGTTTCATTTTCTATTAAAATGCCTAGGAATGATCAATGCTGATGAAGTCTGATTGATGATGTGTGCTTGAAGTGAGATACTTGATTGACTATCTGTTTGTTATTCACTGTTTTGAATGCATAATTTTGTGATATGTGCTTAATTGACTATCTTACTACATGTATCCTATTTGTCGAAATGATGGAGTGTTTTGTGCTGATCATTCTTTGTTAATCAATTGACTAATTTCCTAATTGTTGTGATTGATCTGCATGAACTGCTTTGTGTTTGAAATCTAACTGAATCAATGCTTTCAAATGATATACATTTGTGATTGTGTGATTCTTAGGTTGCATGATTCATATGTGCTTGAATGAATCTGTTTGTTTGAATGAATCATGTTGTGTTGTCTTGAAAAGTTTGTAAGTCAAATGCTCTTTAATGACAAGGTTGTTTTCAAAAACCAAATGCTAAATGATTTTTCAAATGAGAGTTTTTGAAACAATAAATGATTTTTGACTAAACAAACTGTTTTTGGTGATCTCATTATGAGAAATGAGAAGAATATTCAGTTCCAAGCTTTGTAGAAGCTTAAAAGTTTTTAAATAGAGATTGTATCCAACTTTGTGGGAAATGATAGAAAATTGTTTAATCAAACTAACACATGGAATATAGACTTAAAATACCTAACTCAGTCATTGATTGTATGGTAGCTTTCCATGGTGTGTAGTTGATTAAGTGATATAAACATAATGATTTTGCTAAGACTGATGTGGTGAAACATTTGAAGATCAAGGAACGTTTCCTTATACATCTCTCCAAATGATAGGCAGAAAAGTAATTATCTAACCATACACAAGCCTGTAGATATTATGGTCACCAAAAACTCATTTTTCTTCAAATATTTGAGCAGTTAAATATAAATATAAGTATTAGCCTAAGAAGCATAAAAAAAGGGTTGCTAAATGCTGATTATAATATTTATATTCTCTATAACAATAATCAGACTTAAAGGGGCATCAAGGGAACTACAGGGGTGGGGCATACAAGTAAGTCCTAAACACCCTGAATGTAATGCATGTAAGTCCGGATGGCATGTAAGTCCAATGTTCAACCTTAAAGTTTGATCTTTAAAAACTCTGCTCTAAATAATCAAAACTATTTTGACCATACATCAGGGGGTTGAAGTCAAATTGGGGTGACTTGGAGAAAGCTGAATAAGCTTTAAGAAGAGATAAGGACCAACCAAAGTCCAAAGTGTTGACCATTCACTCCTTATGCATCTAATTGAACCTTAATAATATCACTGAAATCAATGATATTCATGCTAAGTTTATACCTACTGTCAACCTGTGTTGTGTCATAATAATGTCAAACATGACATGTTGTGAAAGTGCTTAGACAGTACGATCCCATGTTGAGATCTCTCTAAGAATGTTTTGAAAGGACCATTAACCGAATTCTGATCTCTTATTCACCTTAAACTTATGCTTAAGTCAATTCGGTGTTTGGAAATGATAAAATTGATGATTTGAGTGATGGTTTATGTGTGAACATGTCTAAAGTGTTAGACAAACGTTTGTGTGTTTCAAATATGTGATTTGAAATGGTCCAAGTGCTTTCGAGCATGACTCTATGCTTGAAACTGTTTTTGTTCCTCTTCGAGCACAATGATATGCTTTGAAAACTTTTCTAACTGTTTCGAGCATAGTGTCTTTTTTCTGCTCTTCGAGCACAATGATATGCTTTGAAAACTTTTCTAAGTGTTTCGAGCATAGATGTCTTATTTCTGCTCTTCGAGCACAATGATATGCTTTGAAAATTTTTCTAAGTATGTTCGAGCATGAATATACTCTACGAGCACAAGTTTGTCATGGTATATTTTTCTAAGTGTTTTCGAGCATAAATATACTCTACAAGCACAAGCTTTGTCATGATGGATTTTTCTAAGTGTTGTCGAGCATACGGATACTCCATGAGCATAGGTGATCAAAGAGTGAATTGTTTAAGTATGTTCGAGTATAGTTGATGATTTGAATGTGTGTCGAGTATGCTTATTTGACTGAAAATTTTCTCTAAGTATTTCAAGCACTTAAGTTCCAGAGTACATGTGATGACCTCTCGAGGACATTGACGATGTTGTTTGAACTGAATGTGTTAAGTGATTGTTGGATAACACTCTCGAGTATGAATGTGTGATCGAGCATGAGTGATTATTTGTGTGTGAATTAAAATCTGAAAGAATGGTTAAGTAACAGTATCGAGCATGGGTATACTCGAGCACAATCTCAAAATATCTCAAAAGCACTTAGGAAATTCTTAAGTTCTTCTCTCGAGTATACTCAACATCGTGGAAACCTCTAATTGAACATTTTCAAAAATTACTTAACCATTTCATTTAAAAGCACGTCAAGCACGATTTGAGATAAGTTTTCAAGTACAGTGGGAGATAGTTGTATATTTAGCTGTATGTTCGAGCAGGGGAGGTACATTTAATTCAAATTAAATGACAACTGTAGTGCACTAGACGACAAATCAAGGATGTACTGACCAAACGTTAGGTATAAAAGGGGGACTTAGAAACTTTTCCAAACATTTCATTTTCCCTCTTTCAACCTAAAACAAAAACCCTCGCTCGTAACTCCCCTGCTCGCTCAAAATCCTCTCTTGTGCTCAATACTTTTTCGAATATAGCCATTAACTCTGTTTCGACCTTGGTAAGACATCAATTATCGAGTATTGTCTCTTTGAGTTTCGAAATTAGGGTTTCTATTGTTCTTGTACTAACTGTTTAATTGATTTGTGCAAGTTCGCAAACTGTTACGGAACAGGTTACTGAAGATGTCATTCTTCTCTAACTACTATTTGCTATTATTCTGCTATGATGGGTATTGACTACTTCTTTGTTTTGTAGAACTGATGGCCTTAAGATTCAAACCTAAGCACAATAAGTGCGCCCGTCTAGAAGTAGATAATGAAAATAGGGAGTTGGAGTTCATAATCAACTTCCTAAATAACTCCAACTTACGGGTCGCACTGACAGAGAACCCAATCATCCATAGAAATCATATCACATATTTCTGGGGTTCTGCTGAATACATGGACGATGTGAACGGAGAAAGAATCGAAGCATATGTTTTGGGACAAGACATTGAAGTTACTGAAGCCTCCATAAGAGCAGCTCTGGAATTAAATGATGATCATGAAGTGCAACCTTTATACTTGACCCAGAGACTTCTAAGAATATTCCAAGAGATGCTGGGCTATTAGGGAGCTGTACATGAAGGTCAATTCCAGAAGGGGAGCTTTCCTTTGATGTACAGGTTTTTGATACATCATGTGATTCAATCTTTGTCACCTCGAAGAGGAGCATGGACCTTACTAAGCAGGGAGTTGGCTACAATGACAGTGGCAATATTGTTTAACCAACCGTTCAACTTCTCAAGATTCATATTCAATGGTTTGGTTAGTAATGCTGAGAAGGAAGGGAATCAGAACTTCCTGATGTATCCTAGGTTCTTACAGATCTTAATCAATCAATCTTTGCAAGGTCTGAACTTGGCAGGTGAACCTTTAAGGCTGCAAGATCTGAATATATATAAGAGAATAAAGGGAGCAAGAAGTTAGTTTGATGAAAATGTTGAATGGGATATTCTTCCATTGTTACTAAATGCAAATATTGAAGTGATGGAAGTTCCTCTGTCCCCTGAACAGAGTGATGATGAAGATGAGGAGGATGAGAGTGATGAAGACTCTGATGAAGATGATGATGATGATGATGATCAGAATGATGGAAATGATGGTGCTGATAATGAGATTGTGGTTGTTGAGCCACAGGAAGTTCAAGGAGTGATGAAACCAGAGGTTGAACAGATTGCTCAAGCAGTGAATGAAGATATGGGTCATCATGTTGAAGTTGATAAACCAGTTGGTAGTGAGATGGTTATGTTTGTTGGTCAAGAACCAGAAGTACACATTGAAAATCTTGAGGTAAATGATGACCCATCTGGAGGGGTTGAAGAGCCAGTTGAGGAACCAGGTGTGGGTTCGAGTGGAGTGGCACCTGAGCACATAGATGATGATGTATTTATTGCCAATGTGGTTTCACATGTGAATGATACTGTACAAAAGATCACACCACCAGACTCCCTGGATCCTATTGAAAACCAAGAAGACACATCCTCACTTGGATCTGAACCAGCACATGACTCAGTGCAATTATCCCCTGCTACCACTGCACCACTTAGCTCAAGTCCTGAACCAATTCAAGATACTACCATTCCAACACCTCCAATCTCACCAATCCAAGAACCTATACAAGAAAAATCCTTGCCAACACCTGCAACATTCCCAATACAAAAGCCAATTCACATTACACCCACCCAACTCACCCAAGAACTTCAAAGCCAAACTGAAACTTACAAGTTGCCATCACCTAAAACATCTTCAAACCAACCTGACTCTGAGCCTGAGCCCCAACCTACCCAAGAAACACCATCCTCAAGTCCAAATATTTATGACATTATCTCTGAGAATGCAGAATTGGAATTTGAGAACAATAAGCTTAAAGAGAAGAATGCCTTTTGGAGAGAAAGAACATAGCCTTGGAACAAGCTCTGCAACAAGCCTTACTGAGAATTCAAACCCTGGAGCAGGCTGAGGTTGAGAAGACCTCAGATGCACCAAAATAGGGGGAGATTGATCAAGAAGCAGATGCTCTTAAGCTGATAAATGAAAATTATGATGAGGCTAGTGATAAACTTGCTGAAGAAGGAACCTCAAATGCTCCAAAAATGATAAATGAAGAATATGAGGAAGAAATGGACGTGGGGGATGCAACAGAAGATGGGGAGCTTGAAGATGAAGAAGAAACCCCAACGGATAGCAAAAGGAAAAATGAAAGGAAAAGGGATTGCTCAAACAGATGAAGATCTTCACCCCAAATCTGCTCACAACATAACTTCTGGTGATGATATACTTGAAAGAAATGAGGTGAATGACTCTGATATGGTAGAAGCTGAATCTGCAAGAACTGTGATAGGGACCTAACTACTGAGAGGGTTCAAGTTGTAGAAGAAGAAGAAAAAGAAATTACTCAAGAGGTGCTGGAGACTCTGATTCAAATAAAGAAGAAAGATGAGGAAGAAGAAAGATTGAAGAGGATGGCTAATGAGGCTATAGGGGCAGCCATGGAGGAGTTAAAAAGGAAACAATCTAAACAACTTCAATCTAAACAACCAACTCCAATTGCACAAACTGAAGATTAGCCTGAGCCAGAGATTACACAAACAGAGCAGCACACTATTCCAGTACAAAGTAAAAGACCATCTGGTGGAATTAGTTTTGGATTACTGACAAAAATGGCTGTCTTAGGAATCTATAATAATGTGTTGAAGAACCCTGAAGGACATGATCCTAAAATTGTGGCTGCTGCAAGAAAGACTCAAAGAGAAATGCAACAAAGAAGCAGTGAGCCACAAGTTGAAGTTATACCAGAGCCAAGAATCGAATAAATATTTAAAGATGAGCCTATTGAAGAGGCTATTGAACCAAAAGTCACTGAACTAGTTATAATTTATGAGCTAGAGCCTAAGGTTAGGGAGTCTGTTAAAAGAAAAGAAACATCATAATCAAAGACTCCAAATGCCAAAAGGCAGAAATCATTGAGAGAGTGCTTGGCTATGAAAAGAGAGATGAAGGAGCCCAATTCACAAGTCCAACAAGATGGAAAAATTGCTCATCTCACTTACAACAAGAAAAGTGACTCTGTGACTCTCGAAAACCCTTCAGGAAGAACCATAACTGTTGTTGAACATGATGAGGAATTATAATTCATACACATCTAGGATCTTTAGGACATTATCAATGTAGATGTTCCTTTAGACTCTAATGATGGTGTAGAACTAGAAATGTTTAAGCAAAGGGCTGCAGCTGTAAGACTCAGAAAGATAAAAGAAGCTGAAAGGAGCCAAGGCAGAAGATAGCAGGGATGGAGCAAATAGATTATCTAATTACCATTGTTTATCTTTTGAATTTTTGTGTACTTTGATTTTGATTTGTATGATATGAAAATTTGATGTGTAATGCCCAAGTGGCAGAATTCCCTTTATGTAATGTAATGACTTTTGCTTGAATTGACTATCCTAAAAAATAGATACATTTGTAACTTTATGCAGGTATGTTTTGGTGCATCTGAGCTTTTTCCAATCTAGAGGGAGATTGTTGAGTCGGATATTTGCTGGAATCTTCTCAACCTCCTTAAAGAGTCGGCTAAGTATAGACTATGAGCAAGCTTTTAGACCATCGAGCATGGTTTTACTACCTTGAGCATGGTGTCTCATGAAGATGTGACTTACTTCAGTGAATTCTTCTAAGTGTTGAAGGCTTCGAGCAAGCTACACTTCTTCAAGCAGGAGTGTTCTTCATCGAGTATGGATTGCCAATCGAGCAAAAAATTTGATCTATCCAGCTTAAACCAAGTGTTTCAAGCACATTGGTGGGTCGAGCATGGATGAAATAAAGAAAGGTATCAAATGCTCTAAGTATAGACTTCGAGCATGGTTCAGTTCCGAGCAAGCTTTGCATCCAAGTATGCTGAAGATTGTTCCAATAAGTCACTAAGGCAGGATTGAAGATATCTAAAAGAACAAGCTTGCTCGAGGGACTCATTCGAGCAAAGCAAGGATTAGTCAAGAAGATTGAAGTGTGTTGGAGGAGAGTATTTTTTATCTGAAAATATTCTAAGTAAAGTCTGCTCGAAGACTTGCATCGAGCATGCAATGCATATCAAGTCTGCTCGACGAAAGACTTATCATACTCGAAGACTTGTTTACACTTGTATTTATTTTGTCATTCATTATCTAATGATTAGGGTATTCTAGAAGGAATGTCAGGGCCTATAAATAGTGTCCTAGGTTTCCATTTATTGTAAGCGTGGATAAGGAACGGAATACGAGAGCACAAACATTCCAGCGAATATTCCTTTTATGTTTTTCTCGTACCGCCGCCGCCGCCTTCACGAAACCCTAGACATTCCTTTCACTGTTCCATTAATGATACATTCAATATAGTGAATCTTTGTAATATTTCGGATTTTTCCAAACCCGTAGTCGTTTACGTTTGAACCAACTGAAACATTTTTAGACCTTTATTATTATTGAAACTCAAGTTTTTATAAGTAATTAAGTTTATAATGTTCATTTTAGGCCCCTTATACTTTATATGTTGTTCAAATCTTAAACTATGCATAAAAAGTTCGTTAAATGACCTAAAACCAAACTATAGGGACTAAAGTTGACAAATAATGAAATTCTCCTCCTTTTGGGCGGAGCACCACGTGGTGGGGTGGCCTAGGCCCATCACGCGGCGCCATGGGCTACCTGCACAGCTCGTTTCGTTTATTATTGAGTCCTAGTTCGTTTTTGGTCCGAAATCATTTATTTTAGGACATAATCGAGTGAATTAAGCCTCAATAAATCCCCCAAAGCTTAGATACATGTCCATATTCATTAACCCTTGCCCAAGAACGAATTTTATAGATTTTAATATTTATTTGGTCATTAAAAACATATTTGGTTTCCTAAACGAGTAGATTTACTAAATATGGTTTGTTTTTGCTTATTCTATATAAACACATCATAATCTCTGCCACAAAACTTCCTCATACCCTAATATACCTTATCCAGCTGTCCTACCCTCTGTTCATCGTCATTCTTCTCTTTTTTTGCTTATTTGGTTGAAGACATACTCTTAAACGTTTTGCATGCGTGTGGATCATTGACTCGTCATATCTCTTGATTCTTTCACTTTCCGGGTAAGTTGTAAACATTAGAATCATTCATATATATATATATATATATATATATATATATTACCTAGTCAATAACCTTCAATCAATTTTGGTTGAAGGGTGTTGACTGGTCAATTCGTTTAAAACTCGTTAAAGGGCAAATCAGTCAACAAGTTTGACTTAACGTTTCTCATACTTCTGGTCGGATTCAATGTTCGGTCCAGAAGACTTTTATTCTCGTAACGTAATTTTAAAGCTATTGACCAAAACCCGACTTCCGACTCGTTGTTTGGATTCTGGTCAGTACCAGCTCGCTTAAATCTTAAAACAAACATAACTTAAATTCTAAACGTCCGTTTGGGTTGATTCCAGCGGCAACAAGTTCGTTTTTACTTATATTATCATATCCTAAAGTATCAGATTCTGAATTGTTTATATCGTTTGACGTGTAGTGGACGACTCGCTTATTCATATTTATATTCGTTTGTCTTTAATCTAAGGTGAGTTTATCATTCTCCTTTTTTACGACCTTTTCTAAACATTTTGGGGACATATGCGTACCTATCCGTATTTCATACTATATATATATCAAACAAATGCATACGTGTAATTGTGGGTGACTTAATCAAATATACGTGTTACATGCTTACTTGTGTTAATATTCATTCATTCGTATATTGTGTTGATATTCATTCATTCGTATATTCGGAGAGGTCCATCGTATTCCCATGTATTGGGTGCTCATGCTATTGACCAATGCCCGATTCGCTTGGCAACGGTCTACATACTTGTTTATGGTTTGATTACATTTACCGCTTTTATCACGTTATGCTTATTTATGTTGACATGCAAAACTGGTGATATTCTTACTCAACTTTATGTTGAGAAACTCTATTTTCTACGCATATGCAGGTTGCTTGAAGTTGAAGTATGGACATTTAGAAAGATCTTAGGGTTTTAACGAAGACAAGCATGGATTTAAACTTATTATATTTAGGGTTCTTTGAATAAAATAATTAATTAGATATTGTCATTTATATTCATGATAGTATCTTCAAGCTATGAGCAATCAGATCACGCCCCGGCATTTCCGCCTTAGGTTGGGGTGTGACAATCTTTGTATTTGATTCATGTTCTTATTGATTATCTATTACTATCTCATCCCTTCACTCCCATCCCATGAATATACCGATTCCGCCGGAATATTCAAAAGGCCTTTGGGTTTATTAGATCTGTGTGTTCTTGTCAACCTACTAAGGTTTGCACCAGGTACGGTCCTGACATTATACAAAACTTGTGTGAACTCACCAACTATTCATTTAGTTGACCGTATTTTATATATATGCTACAGGTACTGATAGTAGAAGATGATATACACAGAAGACACTAGACTTAGGTTATTTAAACAAATGGACAAAAATGTTTAGTTGTATTTATTATTATTTTTTCTTTCTTTCTTGTATTTCTTGTTTACAAACTTGTGTATATGATGTTTAAACCAATTAATGATAATATTGTCACTTAATAGTGTCATACATGTTTTGGACAATCTGTACATCACACTCGGGCATTTCCGCTTTAGCCGGGGTGCTACAGATTGGTATCAAACCCATGACTATAAGATAGGAAACTAGACGTAGTGCCCTAGTTAGTTATTCCTTATTTGTTTATTTGTTTAAGGTTGCATGATTAGAAATTTTGTGGGTCCATGGTGATTGTTCGAATGCACATGTTTATTACTTTATTATTGTTGATTCGTTTACGCCTCATGTACACAAGCACACACACAAGTCCAATGCTTAGGCCTAAAACAAGTTTTCTCAAAAGCAATATCAAGTAATTTTCAAATTCGGTTTTCCGATATTTCTTCCTCATAAAGATGGTTCTATGTGGCGGGTATATAGTAACTGCAAGGGGGGACGTGCTTGTTTTCCAAACTCTTGACACCAAGGTTAATGAAACCTAAGGATAAGCAATGCGCATATATCCAATCAGACGTCGGACCTAGTTGCTTACCTGGAGAGTTCGGGAAGGGCATGAAACTTATTAGGCCAATACATACCCCAAACGCCATACGAATCACAACTTTATGTTTTCAACCGTGATCATGTCCTCTTTGTGATAAGGATATGGTTACACTCCTAAGGATGTCACACAAGTCTGGTAGTTCATGCGACGTGTGACTCCGACCCTCAATGTTTTACAATGTGTTTTAACTAAAAGTCTGAAAATTCGTGGTGATACACGAATAACCAGCTTTTAGTTCGATTTGATTACGCATTTTGATTTATGTGTTTTAACTGAAAGGCTGTCAAGTCATGGTTATATACGAATACCCAACTTTCGGTTTGATTTAATTACACATTTTTATTTTTATTGGAACATACAGGTTATGATGATTCATACAACGTGTGATTCCGAAGACTCAATTGTTTATATTGCGGTTTTAAAACTCACTGGTTTATGTGAATAGTTGAATGTCAATTCGTTTCCTTTATTTATATATTCATTCACTGTTTTGAGAATTCGAAAAGTCATGGTGATACATGAATAGTCGATTTTCTATTCATTTTCTTTATTTGTAAATACTCATTATTTCTATGTTTTGAATTGAAAGCACGAAAAGTCATGGTGATACATGAATTGCCTATTTTCAATTCGTTTTCTTTATACAATTTAATGGTTTTAATTGAAAAGTCAAAAAGTTATGGTGATACATAAACACTCGATTTTCAATTCGATTTCATTACTTATATTGGGTTTGTATTAATTTAATGTTTTATTTCAAATTTTGATATATTCAAAACTTTATGAGATTATTATTATTGAAATGCGGAAACTCATGCTGACACATGAGAATTCTAATTTCGATTTCAAACTTTGTTCATGCGATTTATTTACTCTATTTATTTTTATGATTTATATAGATGGGTTCCAATATTAGGAATCTCTCTTGAAATATTTCCTTTGGTTACTATACGAATTTTATATTTTCCGCGTCACATGAATTCTTCACGCTTCATAGCAAGTATTCTCGTTTTCCTCAACGTTGCCCTCGAAACGCAACCCACAAAACGACAACCCCGAGCATCAAGTAAACGACCGCCGTGATCCCGGCCATGAATTCCACTAACCACAACAAATCTCAAAGCTATGCCTAAGTCAATCCAAACCCAACTTAACTCTTGGATACTCAAACCTAACACAACAAAGATATTTACACGAGAACCCACCCTTTTTTGTAACACGTACGATTCCACCACTCCGCTACCGCGATGTCAAAATACTCAAACTGTGATAATTTCAGTCACCTCATTGTCCTTGCCGAGAATCTCTACATACTCAACACCACCCATTCATTTCCCGTAATCGTTACCTAACCGTTTATCCCAACCATATGCTTTACAATATGCTACTGCTTCAAGCTTGCTATCATTTGAGTACCCGAGCACACCCGCAATACTCTAAAGAACCTAACTCATTTCTGCCATGCCATACATTACCCCGCATCCTGCCACATAAAGTATATTCATTTTTCGGCCACAATACTTAACCTTTTTAACATGTCTATATCTTGCATATTTTTCATGTTTTTTTCATTTATAAACACCTTTTACTCGAAATTTCAAATCCCTATTGTTTTTAAATAGCCACTTAATAAATATATATAATCATATATTCACAAAATATTTTGTTATACTAAGTATAATCAAATTGATTTTCTTCAAAAGAACTTTATGACAATTCAAATGGTTCATTTATATCACTATTATTATTATTATCATCATCTCTATCAATACCTTTATTATTATTATTATTATTATTATTATTATTATTATTATTATTATTATTATTATTATATCCCAATAAAACCTTTAAAATAAAATAAAATATTTTACTTAAAACAATTCTTAAGCTGTGAGGCTATTATATTGTCATCAACGAGTCATTTTATTTAGTAACCTCTATTTTTCTAAAATGCTACCCAACAAGAGAATCTTTTTATATTAAAAGTGTTACAAAGTTTTCTAAGCTTTATCGCTAGCTAAGGATATTTTTTGTGCAAATTATTAATATTATAACTTTTCTTTAAGTTATAAAAGCATCATTTTTTACAACCGATATTCACAAACTTGAGCGAATCTCAAACAATCATTTCTTCTCCTATCTTTGCCAACGCCAACGAATTTCAGGTTAAGAAATCATACTACCACCCCCATAATAACCTTCATAACGTAAAACCCATCTCCGAGAAGACAAGCATCGCAAGCCGTCTTTCGTTTTCCTTTCTTTCTTTTACATACAGATATATTGTTATATATATTATTCTCTTTGGATATTATCGAAATAATTTTATGTGTTGATTTCTTTCGAAGGTTGTTTACGAAGTTAATATCGAGTTTGGTTATTCGTTAATTAGTGAACTATTTTCATGCATAGTGCATTTTGAATCGGTTTACTTTGTTATTTCAATCTCGTGGTCTATAACCGATTTCCCATAAGCACAATCGTTTAGTGGAAATTGGGAAAACATACATGTCGAGTTTATTATTGTTAAATGCATCGTTTTGATTGTTTGATTAGTTCTTTTTCCACTCAATGTTTTATTCGAATTATTTTGTTATTCTAGATTTTCAATATTTCAACAATTTGATCAATGTTTTATTTTGATCTTGAAGTTTCAATTATTTATTCTTAATTTCAATGTTTTATCAATTTGAGACGAATGTTTCACTTTGATCTCGAAGTTTCAATTATTTAACCTCAATGTGGCTAGTATTCGCATTGATATTTTATTTGAAATTTTCATTTGTTTAACAAGTCATTATTGACTCCAACAAAATTACTCGATTATGTTATTAAAGTTTCGTTTATCTATCTTATTCTCGGACCCAATGCCTTACCTTTCGTGTTTGTTGACTCAATGTCACATTTATTCATTCTGTTATCCTCGAATCTAATGCTTCGTTTAATTACAATGATGTTCATGACGTTGATGTTTTGATTCATTATTCATATTAAGTTACGCTCATTTCGTTTAAACTTCAATAACATCGTTTACCTCATTTAAATTTCAATGATTTCTTTTGGATGTAATGTTTTCATTTATCCTGGACCTCAAAGACTTGTTTATATATTTCTGTTATTTTCCATCCTTATATTTTATTATTCTAGATTTAAAAACTTTTATATAAGAATTTATTTATCTTAAACCTACATAATGGGACGGATTATGTGGACCATTCGAAGGTAAAGGTAATTATGGGTCGACACGTAATTATCCAAGTCCTCGCATGGAAGACATAATAAGTACGTTGTGTGAAATAACTTGGAACCTGGAATAATTTTGAAAGACAGGACAAATGCAGTATCATAAGGGCATGGTGGATACACTGGTGGTACATCCTATATATAAGTTCCCTTGCCATATTCCCAATTGAGGCGCCATTCGAAGATCAATGCTATTGTTTTTATTTAATTATGTATATATAAAATTGTTAAAACTCTTAAACAACTTCATCTACTAGTTATTTTTTTTAATTTTATCTTTATTTTAATTTCGGGACGAAATTTCTTAAAGTTGTGAATCCTGTAGCATTCGTTACTTTTCAAACCCGAAAACCCGACCCATTTTGAATTTTCGGTTTTGTTTAAAATTTATATATATATATATATATATCATTCATATCCTCAAGTTTCATTATGTGACATTCATTAACGTTTATTTAAATTTGAATTTTTGCAATTGTATTTGTTAAGTCGATCTGCTTTGGCGTTTCAAGGTATTCGTGTTCATCGTTTATCGTTAATCTATTATTCACGATGATTTACGGTTATTATTCGTTTATTGTTCATTTTGAAACTCCGGGATTTACAGTGTTTATTAAAGTTAAACAATTTACAACATCCGGGTATAATGTGAGAAACATCTAAATACATTAATTTTCAAGCTATTCTTATAAAAACTCAAGGTTGAGGGTTCAGTTTGTAAATTATATATTATTTTCTGAATTAAAAAGGTTTGAAAATACAAGGACCAGAGTGTAAAATACTTAAATTAATAAAATTTCAATCCTAAACCTTTCCTGTTGGCCACCATCACGTTTTTCCTGTTACCCGGATTCCGACGAACCCGATGGCTCCGGCTAGAGTCCAAAAACCAATCAAACGCGTATATTATTTCAATTAAATTCTCGAAACAACCATAGAACATAACGTAAGTCCGTAATCAACAATATTAACTCGCTATAACGTCTGAAATTTTGCGTTTTGATCTCGTAACTGGCCGGCCTTACTATAAACTGCAATAACGCGAAATTAAACCAAAGTGTTTCAATTAAACTTATAAATTAGTCGAAGGTCAGTGTCTAAACTTGTCCCAATACTCATTCTAATCTAATATCTTCTCTAAATCATGTAATAATCCGTCAAAGATGTTTTCCGGCCAAATCGTCGTTCTCCGCAAACCCATAACTAATCCAGGTACGCATTTGATTATTCTTGAGCCGTAGAACAAAACCACCAACTTAATTTTATCAAACTATGAACGGAATTGCAGAGTGATATCTAGGGTTTTGGTTAGGATGAAGATGAACATAAGATATTGTTTAATTATAACTGCTTCCACTCATGTTACAAATATACAGTTAGACCAGTTGGTTAATACTTGTGAGTGTAGATTTCAAGACCCGGGTTCGAACCCGGGTCAGTACCTTTTTATTTGTTTCAGTTTTTTGCTTTTACTTCTTTATTTATAACTAAACTAAATTAATATAAATTATGTATTAAATCAATAAAAATTATTAATAATCAAATAAAAGTTATTTTTTCCTAAATAAAAATTATTATAAACTAACTTCCATCCTAAGACCCAATTTTATTTTCATATGCTTGACGTTCGTTAAAATCCGGTTAATATATTTAATTAACTTTGCTTTTCGCTTAAATAATCGTTTCAAGTTAATTTCTAACAATAGAATCCGTAATCCGTAAACATCGTAATTTCCCTTATTAATAATAAATTATTTTATATTTTCGTTACGTTAATCAGCTTTGTAACTCGTTAACTTTAATTTCGTTATCTTTTATTTCGTTAACTTTAAATCAATGACTTAATTATAATTGTTCAAGAGAAAATTCTCATTTAATTCGTACAACGTAATATAGAAACTCTCACATTAGTGTTAAAAGTATAATATTAAAATAAAGTAACCGTTAAATTTCGTTAAGCTTAGAATAATATTAAAATAATCGCCTTAAAATAATAAAATATATAAGGCGCCATTCTTAAAACAAAATAATTAAACCGTTTAATTCCATTAGTTAGTCTTTAAATTTTCGTATTTATTTTATTTATAGTTCGAGAAGTTCAATCGTTTCGGGTCCTTTAACGCACTTTCGGTTGCTTCGGTTTCGTTATCATGCTTTCGGTTTTCATTGCAATGTTTATCTTCAATTTCAAGGTGAGTTTCTCACACCCCATTTTAAACATTTTTACATTTTGGGGGTAGCATATATATCCTATTCAACACAACTGTTTATTATATTCGATTACAAAATTGCTATTCATATCATGGACTTGTGTGTTTACGTCCTTACTTGATTATTTGCTCAGCTCATGTTTGCCTCAATAAGTATGATCATATGCCCCCTTTGCACTCAGGACCATTTTGTTATGAGTGGAAAAGGGAGCCCCGATCCGAGTACGTTGGTTGTTACCGACTAGAAAGGACATTGCATGCGAAGTAGTATAATTTTCACAAGTTTCATGGAATTGCATGATTTTTACGTATTTATACAAAACTTGTGTGAACTCACCAACTATTTATTTAGTTGACCGTATTTTATATATATGCTACAGGTACTGATAGTAGAAGATGATACACAGAGAAGACACTAGACTTAGGTTATTTAAACAAATAGACAAAAATGTTTAGTTGTATTTATTTTTATTTTTTCTTTCTTTCTTGTATTTCTTGTTTGCAAACTTGTGTATATGATGTTTAAACCAATTAATGATAATATTGTCACTTAATAGTGTCACATGTGTTTTGGACAATCTGTACGTTACACTTGGGTGTTTCTGCTTTAGCCGGGGTGTTACAGAACGGGCTTTGGTTACCAAGACTAGCATATAAATGTGATTATCGGTTGACCATCGCCATGTGAACGGGCTTTGGCTACTAAGACGGCGTATGATCATACTATAATGTGATTATGATGAACCTCTCCGAATACGCTAAAATAAACAATTAAACAAGTAGCAATTAACATTTATTGAAATACACACAATATTTAAGTTTACGAGTTTGTGTATATATATGATATAAAAATATGAATAGATACGCATATGTCCCCAAAGCATTTGAAAATAGTAAAATAAAAGGGGAATGATATCCCACCTTATTTCTTAGGCAAGTGTGCAAGAAATAAGAATAAAACGATTAAACAAACGAACAGTCTTTTATCGTGCTGACTGAGATAAACCGAACAGAACTGAAACATAGAGATAATAAACTATGATTAAAACCGAGGACAAAGCCGCTGGAATCGATCCAAACGGATGTCTAGAACTCCGGTTATGAGATATTTAACGTTTAAGCGAGTTGGTACTGACCAGAATCCGAACAGCGAGTCGGAAGTTGAGTTTCGGTAAGTAGCCTTAAAATCTCGATATAAAAATAAAAGTCTTCTGAACCGAAAGTCGGTTCCGACCAGAAGTGATAGAAATCGATTGGTCAACTTTGTTGACCGATTTGCCCATGAACTGGTCAGAGTCCAATTGACCACCGAGACTCCCTAAATCGGCAAAATTGATTGAGTGCTTTTGTTCTACAGATAAAAATCTACAATATTGAAGAAGACAACTTACCCTGACGATGAATAGAAGGATGAGAAAACCGTGGTCAAAGAGTTCTTGAACTTGAAAGTCAACGTAGCAATACGAACTTGATAAATTCTTGAAGAAGATGATGAAAGATAAGAGGTATTTCGTGGGTTTGAGAGGGTGGCTGGAAATCAGTAGTTTTTATGGTTTAGAGATGTGTTTTGATTAAGTATTATGGGCTATAACTTGTTTATGAAGTAATTCCCCCGATTAGGAAACGAAATAAGCTATTAATGAGAAAATCGAGTACAATTACTAACAAAATTTGGCTTGGATAATAAGAAAACGAATTTGGGATTTGCTATAACATTTGAGTTTAAGTTTCATTAATTTAGTCAAAAATATGAAAGATTTAACAAAATTAGTCCCTGTACTTTCATAAACGCGATTTGTAGCCATTTTAAGCGATTTTTAAAGGTTTCTAAGGGCTATTTTGCAGAACTGAAAGTTATGAAATTATAAAATAAGTGAAACCAAGTTAAGTATCAATAAATACAAGTTTTAAATAGTTCAAAAGATCCGAATTACATTTCCGAATCGGTTTAAACTTAAACCAATGCCAATACAAAAAATCTCAGATGTTACATGGATGTTACGGCTTTAATTGAGGTTAAAATGCGAGTTTTATGGGGTTTGATGGGTGGCCAGAGACGCGCTGGACTTGCCGGAAGCTGGCTGGAATCCCTCATCGGAAAAACGAGATTTGGAAGGAAGGTGACGGATATTATATTTTTTTTATGTTAATACTTCTTTTAAATTACACTTTTGCCCCTATACTTTAATACTTCTTTTAAATTAAAATTAATAATATTTACATTTTGAACCGTGAACATTCGAATTATATTTAAACCAAATTAAATTAACATTACAAATTACACCCTTAACTTTGAATTGATATAAAAATTATATTACTTGAATATTTTTTGAATTAAACCCGTATAGTTCGGAAATCGTTTAAACAAAAACTTTAAATCCTGTGGATTCGTTTATTGAACAAAATGAATAGAAAACAAACGAGCGAAATAACAAAACTATATCGAAACGGCAAAACAGGTCGGTTTAACGAATTCAAGTACGTAAAGCAATGACGAATGTCACATAAATACATGAAACGAGTCTTGATATATATATATATATATATATATATATAGGGATGTTTCAGGAGAGAAATGAAATTATTATGAGAAGTGCGAAAAATAGATCTGAACCATTGATTGTGTTTAATCAATGGTGTACAACGAAAATGGCAGATTAGTAATTACTAAACGTTATTATAACATATTTTTAATTGAAAAGGGTATAGATGTCTTTTAGTTATCAATCCCTTCAGCCACTCCCTCATTTTACGCCCTTAATCACCGTCGTATGATCCATTAAATAATCTTCCAAAACGCTATGATTCACAAAATCTTTAATTGTTAACAGATTCATCAATGCTCTAGGTTATTAGTAAGAGTTTTCCCAACACCAATCATCTTTGTTTACAACAAAGCAAAATTGAGAATTTTTTAAGGTTACAATCACTATGATTTCATCGGAATCAAGGTAATTCAATTATTATAGGGATTTTTAATCAATATTTATCATCATCTCAATTATTGTGTCAGATACCTACACAATATTTATCATGAATCTAAGAATATTTTGACAAAAAGATATTAGGGTTTTCTTTTAGTATAGATTTATATTGTGTGTGTAGGTTGTTATTTTTTTGTGTATTTTGATATTTATGTGTAGGCTGGTAGGTTTCTGTATAATCGGTGCAATTTGTGGTATATGTTGGTATTTTTATGTGTAGGTTGTAGTGGTTAAGTTGTAGTGCTTATGTGTAGGTAATTATTCTTAAGTGTAGGTTGTTATCGGCTGCAATGTTCATATGTAGGTTGTATTTGTATATGTAGGTATATTTTTATATGCTGGTTGTTGTTCGTGCTTGCATTTTGTATGCGTAGGTTGTAATTGTGTATGTGTTGGTTGTTAATCATAATAATAGGTTGCATTGTGTAGGATATAATGTTAGTGCTAGTTGTAATTTTATTTAATTTGTGTATGATAAGTTTAGAACTAGTTAGCTTTTTTATCGCTTGGAATTACACAAAACTTGTAAAATTGATTTAGCTAAAAGGGACAAATGGACAATAATATTTTTATATTGGTTAGCGTATCGCTGGTTTTATAGGCAGTTGTATTGGTGAATTACACTTGAAAGTGCATAAAAAAATAGCATTTCTATCAACGGAGGTTATATGTGTGTTTAACAATGCACACATAAAAAATATATGTGGGTTCTAAACACCACAGAGACACCTTTTTATGAAAAACTATAATTTATATGTTTGATTTATATGTATTGGTATAAGTAAACTGATTTTGATTTTATTGAAACATAGTTTATTTGACATTATGTGGATGCAATCTCTTATTTGTTTCATTGGGCATGACATGTATTAGGTGTGTGGGAATGCTCATGGAATTGTGTATGGAGTATGCTAAATGAGCTATGAAATTGTATATTTTGAAGTTATACAGTGTAGCTATGTACGTGTAGGATTTATAGAGTTGTGTGTAGGTTTATTAAATTTGTTTAGTTTTAGCATTGATATCATTGTTTGATGTGTAGGAAATAATTATATACATATCATCTCTAAAAGTTTAATAATTATATTTATTTGAATATAATTAATTGACAAGTTTTATTTGTTTTGATTATACGTATAAACAGTTAGAAGCTAAACTTGGAGTTCAAAGAATTTGGGATTGTGGATTCCGTGAGGATTCATTAAAGCAAAAAAAAAATGTGTTGCTAAGTCTAAGGATCAAATTTGCAACAAAGATTCTACATTGGGAAAATCCATGACACATATAGAGACATTCAATACAAACGATCGGAAAATATGTTCGGGTCTTAATGTAGGAATATATTGTTATCAAAGACGATCTGGGATTATATGTTCAGTATCTGGTTTTGAATTAAAGATTTGATTTTGTTTGATGTGGATAACAATAACTATCTGGGATTTTGATTCTTGAGTACAATAGGCAATCTTGATTTAAAGTTATGTTAATATAATAAAAATGTTAATAATTAAATAGTTTCCTTATAAATTACATTTGTCCATTTACTATACTACCCCATATTTAATTAAAAGAAAATAAAAAAACTAAAAATCTGATTGGCTGAATGGACTTCTCACACTTCTCACAATAACTTGACTTCTCTCCTGAACTTAAACCTATATATATATATATATATATATATATATATATATATATATATATATATATATATATAACCGAAAATTTAGAATGGATTGGGTTTTCGGTTTTGAAAAGTAACGAATGTTACACCTTCTCCTAATTCTCGGTTCAGGAATGGCATTTGGTTACTCCACAGAGTGATGTTTTGGAGAAAATGTAAAATTTTGATAGAAATATAGGAGTAGAGAGTGTATGTTTGGTGTAACAAAATATGAAAATGAGTGTGTTAATTTATAGGATTAAACATTTTTGTAATTCAAATGGTCAAATGACCGTTGAATGCTCATACTCAATACAAAACATTTGGGTTCACCAACGCGACTTCCCTACTCGAAGTCCCAAACTAATGGCGGCGATGCTATTAACCTAGCCGAATGAAACCAAACCCAACCCGACCTCCACCCCGGATACCCTGGCAAATTTATGTTACAACTATCCGGCTGAAGCGTTGTCGTTCCCGACTTTGAGGCGGTAAGTCGATGCAAATTCGTTCAGTTTTGATTACGTGCATTATGGTATCGGAACTAAAGAACAAAAAACAAGACATAAACAATATAAAAGCTGAGGTTCACCAATGGGGTGGTGTCGGCCAGTAAAACCCGGACGTTGATAAAAACTCAAGCGTTGTCGATCCCAGGCAATGAGTATACACAAATTTGGTCAGTCCTTGTCACGTTCGTTACATTTCCAAAACTAAAACAAAAAAATAAAAACAAAAACAAAAACAAAATTAACATTCGATCGATTTTCGTTGCATTCGTTATGGTACCGAAAATAAAACAAAATGCGGTGATCTACGCGAATTCGGCAGGTTTCACTTAACAACACAACCATCCGGCCCACACCAAATTTAATGTTAAAAGACAACCATTCTCACACATACGAAAACAAAATTAATACACTTAACGTAAAAACACCAAATGTTGGAACCATCCAAGAGTCAAACTCGGGTCCCAAACTGTGACATTCATTAAAATCCATTTATTAAACCCGACCTGTTTTGATCTTTAATGAAATTGGTCTTTTATTTATCATTTCTTTGTTGATATTGTGTGTTGCCTTTGCAACCCTGTGGTCATTTCTATACAATTTTATTTTTCATCTCCCTTGTAGTATTACATGTTATTTAAAAATCCATAATCATAATTATCTATTCATGAACTTTTCCCATGCAAATCACTAGAATAATTCTTGGATTATTATTTTTATTACCATCTTTTCATATGTTATATTTAACTAATAAAAAAAACAAATGAATGTTTTAATTAAATAAAATTTATTGAAAGAGTTGAACACTTTCAAAACCTCTTAAACCATTTTAATTTTTATTTTTAGTTATATTAAACATGATTAAATTTCATAAATTCTTTTCATAAGCTTGAGAGCACTAAAAAGTAAGTTTTACGATTTCATGCATTTTATAACTTTTGTTTTGATTTTACCTTAAATGTTCATACTTGTTCATAAGTTGTTCTTCATGATCATGGATATCCAAGATAAACACTTTGATTTTCTAAATATTGGATCAAACCTAGTTATTTTACAAGAACAAGCATATTAGTTAATTCTTATGATCCGTTGATTATCATAAACTTATAACTTTCTTTTAAATGAGACGATTTATAAAAAAAAATGATTTATTTAAATAATTCTTATATTAGAATTAATATACTTGATATCTCTAAATAATTAATTGATAAAATTAATTATTGTTTCTTTTTGTTCAACATAAACTTATATCTATAATTTCTTTAAAATAATTCATGTAAATATCAAATGATTTAGTTAACCTCATTTGAAATAAAAAATCACTAAGTCCCAATTTGTTGTAGTTTCCTTTCCATTTAGACTCGTTAAAATCTAGCATACGTATTTACTTGCTTAGGATAATCCACCGTGATTCTCCACCTCGTTTGTTCGACTCATTCAAACTTTCGTCCTGATTTTTGAGGTGAGTTTTTCATAACCTCTTTTTTAACTTTTAATATTTTTTGGGGTGTAACATGTTGACATGCTTCTCGTTATTTCATGATCATTGTTTACAAAGAGATTTGCAATTATGTCATGCATGTTAATAATATTCTTTCATATTGTTTATGATGACTATACGTGTGCAATGTGTAATGTGTTTATCTCTTTATGGTTGGTACATCAAACATCAAAGCGGGAGGGCCCGACAAGACGTACCTGCGCTACCTATCCTTCAACTTCGGTTTTCGAGAATGGCATTGTCATTCCCCTAGGTTGGGACGCTATTTTAGGTTGCTTTCCATTTACTTTATGTTTTAATATATTGCATTTGTGACACGTGAATCGAAAAACATTATATATATATATATATATTATATATATGTGTGTGTGTGTGTGATTATCATTACAGAACTCTTAAATTATTTAAAAACTTGAAGTAACTCTTATTAACTAACGTTTTTTATGAAAATTTTTGTATGTTAATGTTATTTGATTGTAGTTTGATCACCTTTTATACCTATATTTACGATTACAATTATGACAATTAGTTTTTACACAAATCTAATTTTTTTTACATATATGTAAGTTTGTTATTACATAAATTTTACACATATGTAAATTTGTGATTTATGTATGTAATAAAAAAATCTATATATAAAATATGGTAAAACTAGTCTCAAACAATGTTAATATGTGAAAAAAATCAAAAAAATATTTGGTTTTTATGAGTTCCTAGAAGTTTTTAACTTTTTTGGTGTTCTGAAATGATGCTAACCATATATATATATTGATGTGCCTAAAGTGGTCTTATAAAAAATAATGCTATTAATCAACCTAGCACAACGAATAATAAAAACCTAGAATACCCTAAACCAAACCACTAGCAACAGGCAAGTGAACCTATCGGGTGTAGAATAGCTATGGGAAGTCCGGGAATATCGAACCCTAGAGACACTAATTAAATTAACGAACTTAGATTCTAAAGCTAATCAAATTGATAATAAAGAAAAAGATTATTTTTGGATTTTTATTTATTTTATAATGAAACTAATTATTACTTAGACTAATTTAACCTAATAAATTAAACTTAAAATTCTAAGACTTAGACGAAAACACTAATGAGAAAGGCGTTACCTAGGAAAGGAATTCGAATTGTGACGACTCGGGTTTTTATCAGTTACGGGAAAATGCTACTGGAACCGGGAATCTAAAAAAATATGAACCCTAGGAAACCTAATGGATCCCTAATCACTCTCAAGGTGTCACCTAAGAGGAAATCCTAAAGATCATGTAAAAGCACCGGCTTATTGGCTCCCCTGTAAGTTCACCAATTATGATTAATTACCCTAAAAACAGCTAACCCGTCGGTTTCACTATCTCAATGCACCTAAGTACACGGGGTGGTCTAGAAGAGATCTAAAGGACATGGGTAAGCAGTGAAACTAAGGAAAACTAGGCAAACTTCCTGTCAGACAGTTTAACCTAAAACCCTAATAACAAAGACAAACCCGAAAACTTATCACCCGTCGGGTATCTAAGCAAGTAAGAATATAAACTTTTAATAATATGCTAAAAATCAGTTTCTGTGGTGAATGAGCTCAATAAACCATAAAAAAGTTGCAAACACATAGTAAACAACCCTAATATGCACCTATAATCGAAAGACATTCAATCATGCGACATGTGAAATATTCATTCAAGCACAAATCAAAAGTAAATACGCATAAATAACATCCAATAAATCTGATCGAAACTTCTAATTAATCAAAACCCAATAAATAATTCCCTAAAACCGTTTAAACCCTTAATCAATCACAAAACATCAATCCAAACCTAGATAACTAAAAAGGTTCTAGCCAATAATCATGCTCAAAACAATAATAAAATATTTAAGTTCAACACCTAAGTTCATAATAAAAATAATAAAGTTAAACCAATAGAACCGTATTTAGATGAGTAGATGCGAACCCAAACACCTTCAAAGAAATTGATTTGCGGCTGCTATCCTTCCTCTTGTCGGCCCTTGTATGACTTTCAGCCCCTTTTGTGCCAACTCCCAGCCAAAGAATAATATATATATTACTTGTCTCCACTCAGAACAATAATAATAATGATTCTATAAGAATGTGACCTCTCTCCAATCAAGCCGCCTTTTCTTTGACTTCACTCCACGAAAATTATAATAATCTTGTCTCTCCCCTGCTTCACTTGAAGAATTATATATATATAATGGTTGTGTTGTAGGGTTTTCTTTCTTTACTCCTTGGCTCCACCGACAATACATATGACGACTTCGTTCAATTTACTCTCGTGGGCCTGCCCAACAAGGGATTAACAACTAGGCATCAGTTTATTATTATTGTTATATTATTATTACATATTATTATTATTATGAGTATCTCACGTTGACTTTCTTTCTTTCTTTTTTTTTTAATGCTATATATATAATAGTTAATTTTAATAATAGAAATTAGTAATATATAATATATGCTTGACTCGTCATTCGTCGGTCTCAAATTCGGTAAAAGTGTTTCATTTTAGTTCGTCATCTCTTGAAACCATTAAACTCACACATGAACCAAATAATAATAATAATATTCAATAAAAACTTGGCTCAAAAGTATCTAAAAGTATAGGAAATATTTATATAATAATATGTATAATTGAGACCACATCATATATATATATATATATAGATTACAGGGGTATTTATAGGAGATGACTCATTTGTCAGACATGTCTAACGAATGAGTGTTCCATTCGCTATACCATTCGTTATACAAACCATAATGAATGGCTTACATACGTTAACTCATTCATTAAACAACCTTAACGAATGAGACAAAGCACGCGGACTCATTCGTTATTATAACACTAACGAATGAGTCTTTACATTATTTACCAAAATAACCCCCATACATTAATTTAATACCAAAATACGTTAATAAAAAGACCGAGGCGCCAAAACGATGCATTAACAAGTATGAACTGAACCGTCATATCCGACTATATATTATTACGTCTACTAGAAAACAAATCCGTCGGATAACTGAATACGTGTTAGAATCTGATAGGCTATACTAATCTGTCGGATCAGTTCTTTTTTTGTTGGATCCGAAGGGGAAAAAATAGGGATTTTGGGATTTTTTTGAAAACCTAGGCTACTTCTGGAAAAAGTTGGTCAAAATAGGCTACTTTGAGAATTTAAAAAAAAATTAATAAAATACTCTTTATTGTTATCACCTATTACTATTAAAAGAAAAAATCATCAAACTTATTTGTTCTTAATTGTATAATTTTAAGAGATTTTTTTGCAAAAATGATTTTAAAAGCATTACTCCATGTGAAATTGTGAAGTTTCACCATGTAACACCCTAAGCAAATCCTAAATTGACCGTGGACATGAGAGATCTTTGGTTCATAAGTAATTCTCATGCCTCTAAAATCACCAACGTATTTTAGGCTTAATGCTAGTAAACATGAGGAGAGCCCCACAACTAAGCGTACTCAGGTGGAAGTTTCATCGGGGCAACCAAAAACAAATTCGTGAATTCCTGGATGCGCCATCCATCGGGGGCATAGAGGACAATATTTGTGGTATGAGGGGCAGGATGTTATAAGAAATTCTTGGGCAATTGATAACTAAAATGCAAGAAATGATAACCAATGCAATGAACCCATTTATTTAAATAATGAAAGAAGGATCAGCACTCAAGTGTGAAACTCAACAATCTAACAAAACTGTCAAATCCCAATCTCACTAGAATCCTTCAGTACATCAAGAAGAAAGTGAGCATAGTTCAAATGCTAATGACAACTTCCACCGAAATTTCAAAAAGAAGTTAAGGATTGAAGGTTGTCTTTTCAAATATTTCAAGGCTTATGGACCGAAATAATTTTATGGAGACAAAGGCGCTATAGCTGCACTTAGTTGCCTAGAAGAAATGGAGTCAATTGTGATTATCATCAAGTGTACTGAGAAAGAAAAGATCCAGTATATGTCACAAATGTTCAAAAGGGAAGCGTTAGAGTGGTGGAACACTTTAATAATGTTAAGAGGCAGAGAACCCATGCATCAATTAACATGGGAAGCATTTAAAAATTTGGTGTTGCAGAAAATATATCCAATGGATGAGATGGATATGATTCAAACAAAATTCCTGAACCACAAGGTGGTTGGAACAAATTTGAAAGACTACATTACAAAGTTTCAAGAGTATTGTATACTTGTTCCTCAATTAGTAACGCCCGAGTCAAGCAAAATAACTCGCTACATCTAGGGGGTTACCAAGGGAGATACGAGACATGGTGAGGTCTCATTTACCACAAACCGCCGTTCCGCCAGGGAACTGACTGGTTATTTAAGGAATGGCCTTATCCGCAATAAGGAAGATGATAAGAAGGGAGAAATTGTTGAAGGAAGAAAGGATGCATGTTTCAAGGGTAAACAGGTGGAGAAGAAGAAAGGAGGATTTACCCCAACAATCCCATTGTGCAAGACTTGCAAAAGACGCTACTTGAGGTGATGTAGATAAGAAGCTTCAACATCAACAACCAAAGTCTGTGATTCCTATAAACAACCAGGACATGTGGCGGCAGATTGTTGGAAGAAAAACATGACTTGCTTTAACTGCAAGAAAATAGGGCATCTTAGTTTTGATTGCCCTAAAAAGAATGTTGTGGGAGGAGGTACTGGAGGAGGTGTTGGAGGAGCGGCACCAAGAATGAAGCAAAGAAAGACAATACTCGAGTCTTTGTACTCGACAGTAAGCAGGTTGCTAACATACCGGACACCATAACTGGTACTTCTTAGTTAATAATGTTTATGTTAGGGTTTTATTTGATGTACAAACCAAAGTTTTATATATTATAATTTTTTAGGCTATTAAACGAACCGTTAACAAAATTAAATAAAACCTTAAATGTAGAAACAACCAATGGTGAGATAGTTAAAATTTCAAAAACCTTAGAAAATGAAAAGATTTTGTTAGCAGGCTATGTCATACATGTTAAGCTATTAGCCATGACATTAGCTAGCTTTGACATAGTCCTAGGTATGGACTGGTTATCCGATAACCATGCCCTTATTATTTGCAACAAGAATACCATAGAACTTCAAGCCCTAGATAATAGAACAATTCAAATCGCCAATGATAATGATGTTGGCCTAGTTAGCATAATCCCTATGAATAAAGCTAACAAATGTCTAAACCAAGGTTGTTTAGCATTTACGGCATACGTTACTGAAGAACCCAAGCCAAAAGAAATCAAGGACGTACCCATAGTTGTTGAATTTCTAGGTGTATTTTCAGAAGAACTTCCTGGTATACCACCTGATCGAGAAGTCAAGTTTATAATAGATTTGATGCCTGGAAGTGATCCAATAGCCAATCTCCATATCAGTTAGCTCCAACGATCACCGCAACTGTGTGTTGGGGCTTATGGAAAGCAATGAATGAGACACTCTTCAATAAAACAAGAGAGTCCATTAATCGGATAAATAAAGAAATCAAAATGTGTTCATTCTTATGGGTAAAATGTAGAGGACAAACAAATGAACTTGATTGGAAGAGTTGGTGTAATTTTTACGTTTTAAACACTTGTAAGACCGGTGTCGTATTATGTTGCTTCACATCTAGCTTCTTGCTAAGTGTTAGAGTCCTTTTAATTAGAAAAAAAGAAAAAAAAAAACTAATCACAAGTAAACGTTGAAGACACCACCAATTTAGTAATAACAATTTTAAAAAACATTAATTGAAATTAAAATATATTTAAGAATTTAACAAAAAGTCCACGGATGCAACAACAACGTGTCTTGACTTGAAAACCAACCCACCCAGGCCGTCCAGCGCGTGACCCTCCCCACCTGTATTTCAATTTCATTCATCATCCCCAATTCTAATGGCCTCCCTCCAACTTCAATTCTAAAGTCTCCCTCAACGTTGTGTCCGTCATGTATAATGTAATCAACAACCGCCGTGATTACCTCCCCGCCGGTAAAACAAGCCTCCCTTCGATTTACTTCATGTTCTTTTTAATCTATGTTTCTCTTTCCGCCGTGTGGGTTTACACCCTCCACCGGCGGAAACCGTCCGTTTTTCGGATACATTACTTTATGCTGTCTCTACTGTTACTGAAAGCCCTGAATCTGCTATGTGAAACCGAGGATAAGTCGTATATTAAGCGGACGGGAACTCCGCACGGCTGGGATGTTTTGTTTAACATTTTTAGTTTCTTGAAAGGGATTACGCGGTTTACACCGGCGGAAACCTTCTTTTCCCTATCATGCCTGGTCGTTTTTGAAACCCTATTTACAAGATAGGGAAAAGAAGGTTTTGATGGTTGTGATCCCGTTGCAAGTGGTGGCCAACGTGGCGCAAGTGGTGATCGATGAGACGGGGCCGTTTGGTCAGGACTCAACGACGTGGAGGCAGGTGTTTTTGTTGGTGGATATAATCTGTTGTTGTGCGGTTTTGTTTCCGATTATTTGGTCGATTAAGAATTTGAGGGAGGCGGCGGTGAATCTGATGAAGTTGACGCTATTTAGGCAGTACTATGTTGTGGTGATATGTTATATTTATTTTACGCGGGTGGCGGTTTATGTGTTGGAGACGATTACGTCGTATAGGTATGCGTGGACGAGTGTGTTGGCGGCTGAGATGGCGACGCTGGCGTTTTATGTGTTTACAGGGTATAGTTTTAGGCCGAAGGTGCATAATCCTTACTTTGCGATTGATGATGAGGATGAGGAGGCTGCGGTTGAGATATTGAAGCTTGAAGATGAGTTTGAGTTATGAGGTTGTTTGATAATGTACTTGTGAGGTTGGTGAAATATAGTGTGTAAAATTATTGATGATGAAACATATATTGGGAGTTTTATTCTTGTTTTGTGTTGTGCTTTGCTTGTAAGTTGTAAGGATCATGATTCATGAAGAAAGGAAAATCAAAGTTGTTTAGGCCAAAAAAATAAAAAGTGAGTTTTGTCCCAAAATTTGGTAGCTTGATGGTAATGTCTACATGAACATGAACATGAGTACATGGCAATGTTGCAAAGTCATGTTTCTTGTTGGTCCCTGGTTGGTGAATGTGGGATTGGGGTCTTTTGACATCACTTGAGTTTACTTGTTATAATTTTTTAGAATAGGAGAATATAATTTGAATAAAGAAGGTTGGAGAGCAACAGAACTCTGATAAGATCCAATTTGTTATGGTGGAAATCACTAAACCAGATGTTTGTTTTAAATCGGAGAGTGCGGTATGATTTTTCAAGGGGATGCCTAAGTCAAACTCTGAACTCAGTGTAGGTCTGGTTAAGGCAACATAATCCGGTCAGAATTGAGCAACTAGGCTTTAAATTAGAAAGTGTGACAGCCTAAACACGAAAAGAAGTTCGCCGTTCTAAAAAGATGTTTGCTTATGGAAATATGATTTCGACTTCAAAGGATGATATATGAAAATCTTTATGGGACAGTTTCATATGCATCATCATCATTGAAGTGGAGTTACAAAGTAGGGCTATTCAAAGTCCTGCTTGATTGGTTCAATGAAAGTTCGTGTCCGAGTCACAAACTACGACTTGAAAACTACAAACCAAGCCACGACTTGAAAGCTACAAGCCTAGCTGACATTGCTGGACATGATAGATAACACAATTTGCCCTTTGTGTTTAAAATTTGTCTTTGCTAATGGACTTCCAACCCATTATTGATTTATAATATCGTTAATTTGTACCAAGTCTTTTAAAATGGTAAAGATGATTAATTATTATATATATAATAATTAATAAGTTTGTTTGGTGCTGCTAAGCCCCTGATTGAGTCACTTAGCGGCACCCTACTTGTCAATTATTTTGTGTTTTTTATGTTCAATTTCTTTTATGTTTATTTATTTATTTTATTTTTTTTTGTTTTAGTTCTACTATCGTAACAAAATAACGAAACTGACCAAACGCCAATTTTAATCTTTTTTGTTTGATTGGTACCGTAACAAACGTGATGGAAATCGACTGATTCCGCCTAGACTTATCGCCTCAACGTCCGAGACTGACAACGCTCAAGTTTACCGACGAACACCACCCCATTCGTGCACCTCAATTTTTATATTATCCGTTTTTCCGCTCTGGTACCGTAACAAAAAACTTACCGAATGCTAATTTTGTTTTTTTTTTGTTTCAGTATCCTAACGAACGTAACAGAAACCGACTGAATATGTAGACTCACCGCATTTTGTTTTAAATTTGGTACCATACCGTACGTAACGAAAACCAATCGAATGCCAATGTTTTCTTTTGTTTTAGCTCTGGTACCGTAACGAACGTGAAGGAAACCAGTCGAATTTGCGTACACTGACCGTCTCAATGCCGGGATCAACAATGCTTGAGTCTTCCCAACGTCTGGGTTTTACCGATCAACGCCACCCATTGGACCACCTTAACTTTTATATATATTGTTTTTAGTTAGGATATCGTAACGCATGATACCGAAACCAATCGAATTCGCGTCGCATTATCACCTCAACGCCCGGGACCAACAACACTTGGGTTTACCAACTGTTAGAATTAAATGCACACACGAAATTGAACATATACAGGAAAGCAATAACGAACACGAGGATTTAACGAGGTTCGGTCTAAACTGACCTACGTCCGCAGGTGGCAACTAGATGTTCTTTATTGAGTGAACTAATTACAAGTACATAGCGGTATACATAGAGATTGAACTAGGGTTTATAAACAAGATATCCAAATGTAAAGACCGAGCCCTTATGCGGAAGCCTGAATAGTCAGTATTAACGGTGGAGCTCGGATCTAGGGTTAGGAGCGAATCAACAACATGTATTCACTCTTGAAAGATCTATGGAAGGATGTGGAGAGTTCGATTCGATTAACAATCAATATAGGATGAACAATTGCAATCGAAACACAAATAGATAGATGTAGTTGTGACATTTGAGCCAAAACAAGGTACACCTCAGTACGTATTTATCGATTAAGCAAATAAACGCCTTTTGCGTAACAAACGAACGATTAACCGAACGAGTCGGGTTATGACCCAGAAATCCTGGGGGGCCATCTATAAGTGTTATACGTTTAATATAAGCTAAAGTATTAGTAATATGGCCTTAGTTCGAGAGCAAACAAGTTAAACGAAAACATGCTCGTTTAACTACCCGCTATAGATTTAAACGCGAAAGATAGTTACAAACCAAGCATTGTATCATCCGTTAAGCCGAAAAAGACTTACCAAGCACTTAATTGAACTGTTTTAAGCGATCCGTGAAAATATTTTTGATTTTTACAAACATATAGTGTGTTTTTATAAATTTACACAAAACTAGCCGAAAAACACTCGTTTTCGCACTGTTTGACGCACCCAATAAGTTTTTCGCTCTAAAAACCGAACCCGAACCAAATTTGGACTGGGCTTTTCATTTTTGGGCCTTTAGAATCAGTTATTTGGGCCAAAATGGGTCCAAGGGGGCCCATACAACCTTGCGGCCGCAATATTGGAACCCCCCCCCCTTTATTTCTTTCACATATAAACTAGTTCAAGGATATTTTTGCACATTCATCCACAAGCAAATTCTGGAAAAACCTTTCTTCATCAAGAAACTTTGTAAACCCTAAGGTAAACAACTTAAATAAGCTACTTTTACACTTGTTTAACATTGACTTATACCAAATAAATATAGTTTGATTGCCAAAAATCATTCCTAACCATGTAAAAACCCTAAAAATGGTCCATAAACATGTTTTGATCATACACATGATAAGGAACCTGGTTTGATAGTTTTTTTGGCCATAAACACGGATTAAAGGGTTGAAACGGCATTTTAACGGTTCAAAAGTTCGTTTTTGTGCACTAGCCGAAACCCTTAGTTAAAGGGTTGTTCTATTGATGAAACTTGCTTGGTTTGTGATATAGGACTTGTATTTTTCCTACATAGGAGCACAAGAGCTTGAAAAGTTGATTAGAAAGGAGGAAACGAACCAAAACCGCTAAGGTAATGCCGAAACACTCGCTTACGGGCTGTTTAGGTTAAAGTTATGATGTGCATATTATTAGGATTTGAAATTTTTCAGGGACATCAGGGACCATATCATTGAGTCCCTGTTCAAATTTGGTAATATTTTAACCATCCGAAAATATTTGGCAAATTTATTACCGAATTGGGACGTTTATTTGGGAAAAATAGCTAAAATACTTCAAAAATTATGAAATTTTTCTGGGAACTCAGATTCGATGTATTTTGATCACATATGAATTTTGGGATCAATTGAAGAAGTCTAAAGGTGTTTTGTGCATATGCGTTCGTGTGAATTTTTATAGCTGAATTTGGGCCGAAAAGAATATTGCACGAGCTTTTTACATTCTGGAATTGATACAGGTTATTTTGGGACATAATTTGAGTATTCAGAATTTTTTGTGGAATTTTTGGAAATTGTTTGGGATAAACGGTCGATTTTCAGGCGAAATATTGCTGATAAAATGAATTTTTATAAATTAATAAATCAGTAAATAATTCCAGAAATATTTTTATAAAAATCTACATATTTGAATTGATAAGTGGCTAAATTTCATAATTTAATGATTAACGGTTAATTAATTATGCTAATTTGAAGATTAAACAAATTCAGTTTTTATAAAAACCGACAAGTTCGCATTTAACGAACCTGCGGGAATATCAAAACACCAAGAGTGATCAAAAATCATATTTTTGGATTAATTAAGTAAAAACGAACTTTTCTATGAGAAACCTGGACAATCCGGATAGATTGTGCGCGTTTCTTCTTAAATCAAACTGAATAAACGGAAACGGACACTATGGCTAATCCGGTACCCCAGTATGTGATCCTTCTTTATAACTTAATCATTTTATTAACCAATACATTTACCCAAGCTTATTTTCCCATAACTATTTTCTGAACGCCTAAACGAACAACTTGGCCCAGCTCGGTTTTAAGTATTAGACATTGAACAACATCACAACCTAAGCCTATTGCCACTTTCTGGGCGTTCCAGCTATACCCAGATTAGTTATACAGCCCAGTTTAGTATTGAGATTATAATAATATTAAAATATTAATATTATTAAAATATTGATTATAGGAAACCGTGATTACAAGTTACACAAACCTCGAACCGACGTGCTACTGATTATCTACTAAACAGTGAGTTTCATGACCCCACTTTCTGAACTGTTTTACGAAATTTTGGGGTGAAAAGCATGTTTGCTTATATCTATATACTTATCTGAAACATGTGATGATGTGAATTATCTAAGTGCTAACACATGAAAGTCCCCACTAACACAGTGATTAACTTCAAGCCGGTGGCTTGTGAATAGTACTATTGGTTTGATAAACCCAGGCGGGGCCAGCACGGTCTGCTGAGACATTATACCGTTTGCACATGTCCATATTTTTACGAACCAGCTATGTAGTGTTAGACATAGCTACTTGGGGCATAATGTGGGCGGAAGGGGAGCCATAGTGGTTGATTGAGCGTGGGAAATGGAGGCACGCAGCACGAACAGTCCAGGCTTCACTGTAGCTTAGCATAATTACATCATTTACATACATACATACTTAATTCATGATTACAAGTGTTAACTTGTGAATACTCATAACTGTTTTCTTGAAACTCGTGAAACTCACCAACTCTAGTAGTTGACCCACTTTAAACGTGCTTTTCAGGTGTGATACCGAGTTGGAAAATCCGTGAATTTGTGCTATCTGTTACCAAACGTGATCGATGCGCTGTGAATAGACGCAGACTTACTAGTACGAATAGAATAACTTACAAGTATATTTTGTTGTAACACCTAGTTTGTAATCAAAGATAGATCACTGTAATATAATGTAAATCAGTTGTAATGTTTCTTTATAAACAATGTTGTTGATACCAGATGTGTCTGTTACATTCCCGTTTTACGCTTCCACATTATGCTAGTCAGGGTTCATTAATCAAAAGATTGTCATACAGAGCACTTATACATACAATAAAGATCAGCCACCTCCGGGAGAGCTCATCCCGGAGGCGGCGGCTCTCTCCTAGGGATAAAACTCTAGATCTTACAAAATACACAATACACTCATGCTAGACAAATTAACAAATACATCTATTTATACTAGTCTAGCATGTCTTGGTCTTCAAGCCATCCACCCTTGGTTGAGACCAAAAATATTAACTATTTTTCACCCATAATAATAATAATTCGATGCGTCGGTCTAAAATAGAAGTCCCAACAATCTCCCCTTTAGACCGATGCCATCGAATTTCTACGCAATGTGATCATCAAATAATCTTCCATTCTTCAAACCCGTTTCTTCCCTTGTAAGTCATCTTCAAACCTTTCCTATGGTATGATCGATGAGTGTTTTCGAGCTTACTTTACTTAGAATATATTCTCTTTTGGAGAATATATTCTCCTCCAGTAAGCTTCATTCTTCTTGACCAATCCATGCTTTGCTCGAATAAGTCCATCGAGCAAGCTCATTCTTCTTGATGTCTTCAGTCTTCTTATTCAACAATCTTTAGCATGCTCGGATGTAAATCTTGCTAGGGAACTGAACTGTGCTCGAAGTCCTTTCTTTGATCACGTGACATCTTCTTATTGCATCCATGCTTGTCCCCATGTGCTAGAACATCCTGTGCTCAGTTCACTTGGTTAAAACTTGAATGATCAAGCTGTTTGCTCGATTGGCAATACATACTTGATAGAAGAACACTCTTGCTCGTTGATGTGTAGCTTGCTCGAAGCCTTAACACTTAGAAGAATTAACCATCAAAGGTTCTGAAGACCTTGCTCGAGGTAGTAAATCATGCTCGATCGTACTATACTCACAAACAATGAAACATCTCTAAAGAATCTTAGATTATTGATCAAATTTTCCTTAACTTGAGTCTTTTCACTTGATTTGAAGCAAGCAATTTGCAATGAAATTCAAGAATTTTTACTCCCCCAATTTCGTTGCAATTGTCTTTAACGAACATGTATTCAAATCAAGTGCGGGTGAAAACATGAAACTCTTTGTGATTGATAGTTGACATTTGGTTTTGTCAACTCATGAAATGATCCGGAAAAATCAACCATCTTGATCTTGTAAGCACCTTGTTGAAGTTGTGAAGTTTTGGTGAATTTTGCCAAATTTTGCCGAATTTTTGCTCAAAAATCTTCAAAAATGACCAAAATGCTCCTCGTTGACCCGACACGGTCAACAGCTGAGTTGACCAGAAAAGTCACTTCCAAACAGTCACTCAAACTTGGGCAAACATTTTTCGTTAAAAGCACATGGTCAAAAAGTCAACGGATAAGCCAATATTAAGTATTTTCTCTTTCTTGGCCCGTTTGACTTTAGAAAGTCACCTCAATCAAAAAATCCAAAAGTTTCTTCAAAACTTGTAATGCAATCACGAGCATGGATTATCGGTTCACGAGCACACATAAGTCAAAGTCCCTTCACGAGCATACTATCAATTTTTTTTTTACTCGAGCATGGACCATGCTCGAGACCTTGCTCGAGAAAACACTTTCTGTCGTTACTCGAGCATGCTTGAGGTCTTGCTCGAAACCTTGCTCGAAAATACTTAGTCTTTTTCTCTGTCATCGAGCATCTCGAGACCATGCTCGAAAATACTTTAGTTTTTCTTTTTTCCTGAGCATGCTCAAAAGCAAAAGTGTGCTTGAAGAAGGTTTGCTCAAGTAAAACAAAGTGTGCTTGACACCAAAGTGTGCTCGAAAGCACTTGTATTTTTCTTAATGATCAGGAGCAAAAGGGTGCTCGAAGAATAACAAACACACCAAGCACAGTTTCATGCTCGAAATACTTGGAAAGTTTTTCAAGACATGACTGAGCTCGAGCACCTGACATGACATTTGTGCTCGACTTTGCATGCTCGAGCAATTGATAAGCTACCTTTCGAGTAAACATATCGATGCTCGAACAGCAGAATCATTCCGTTGTGCGCGAAAGACTTCATAAAAGTTCAGGACTTGTCCACTGTGCTCGAGCAATAGATAAGATACCTTTCGGGTAAACATATCGATGCTCGAACAGATGTACTCGAGAAAGGATTATATGCTCGGGGTAAAACTTAACTTTTTCTGCACACATAATACTCATTTCAGCTTCAAAATCATCAATTTCATCACTAAAGTAAGTATTTTCAGCACCAAAATCAGCAGCATCAGCATTAAAATCAGCAGCACAGCAGCTCGTTAACAGCACGTATTAATCAGCAAATTCAGCACATTTTAACGGCAATTTTCAGCACGTTAACAGCACTTTTAACAGCAATTTTGGCCCGTTAACAGCACTTTTAACAGCAGCAATTGTAAACAGCCATATCAGCAGCATTCGACTCGTAAATACGCACATCAGCAACTTGCTGCAACGACATTGTACAATCTGCAGAGTCCTCTTGTATTAGCAGCAAATGTACGTGAATAATTTGTCAATCTGCAGCATCAAACTTAAACCAGCAGCTGCAGCAACCGTTTGGAAACGCGCAGCAACTTGTATATATCATAATGCCCTTACTGCAATATCAAAATTACCATTGTATCCCTTGCAAAATAGTGTTGCAGTAGCTGCAACTCTCATATCAGCAAATCGGTCCTTGAAACTTTGTATGCTACCCGCTCATATCTGCTCGAGGCATAACCATGACAGCTGCAATACATACTCGCATAAAGACTTCTCAAAACAGCTGCAATAATCACGAATACTAAATTCATTTGCTTGCGAAGGACAGCAACCGTTAAGAGTCATTTCAACAGCTAAATAATATCTTCACAGTACTAAGCAGATCAGCAGCAACAATCCTTAACTGCTCATGTATCTGCTCGGACATATTAACATAACAACCATTGCTCGAACCTGTAATCCAGCCGTTCAAATCAGTCAAAATGTCTGATTCACATATGCTACAGCAGCAGCAAACGTAGCTGTTTGTGAACAAATCATTACATTCTCATGAGAAAAACATAGCAACACCAGTTTGTAATAATCGCATCTGCTCGGGTGCACACAATTGCTCGAGAATAATTATTGTAATATCAGCAGCAACAAAATTACCAAAATTGTCTTTATTTTAACTTTTCAGCAAATTTACCAATCTGCCCTTGCTTGCAAAATATCATATCAGCAGCAAATTAAGCATAATCTGATCGTATATGCTTAAATAACATCAGATGCACATGACTTTCAGCAGCAACATCTCTCTCAAACACGTAAATCTGCACAAGACGGACATATCAGCAGCCCATGTTCATATCAACATCAACCTTATCAGTATTACTTGAGAGCTGCTCGTGTATATCATGTTTGCAGCTGCAACCGTCTCAAGCCCGTATCCTAACTGCTCATTGACAAAATCTGTTTGAACCAATGGTGCAGCAACCGGATGTACTCATGAATGAAAATAGATCAGCAAATAATTACTTGAATCACAAACCAACTACAAGCAGTTATCTGTTCCAGCACCTGCTTGAATACATAATAACTATTTCCCCCAATTTTGAACACATGAACCCTATTTTTTCACATCCGAAATTAAACACTTATAAACTGAAATTGAGCAATGAAATCACATCAAACCATCTCACAAACATCAATCAATCAACAATCTATCATCAATTTCACCAAACTTTCAGATCAAGAACATCGAATAAAAACAAGTTCGACCTAAAACGAACCGAAAATAGTAGATCTGGACGAAACTGAAAAAATAAACGTGAAATCGATGTTGAATCTCCGAACTAATCATCAACTCAATCATCAATTCACATAAGTCATCTTCAAATCATCAAACTTCATCCAAATCCATGAAAAAAACACACAAAACTTGAACTAACTTCAAAGTTTAAATTCCAAGGCGGATTCAAGAGCGAATTGAATCAAATTCAGCGGTTAGTCTGAACGATTCGGTAACCCGATCAGATACCACTTGTAAAGACCGAGCCCCGATGCGGAAGCGTGAATAGTCGGTATTAACGGTGGAGCTCGGATGTAGGGTTAGGATCGAATCAACAACATGTATTCACTCTTGAAAGATCTATGGACGGATGTGGAGAGTTCGATTCGATTAACAATCAATATAGAATGAACAATTGCAATCGAAACACAAATAGATAGATGTAGTAGTATGATTTCATTAATCAACAGATTGTCATACAGAGCACTCATACATACAATAAAGATCAGCCACCTTCGGGAGAGCTCATCCCGGAGGCGGCGGCTCTCTCCTAGGGATAAAACCCTAGATCTCACAAAATACACAATACACTCATGCTAGACAAATTAACAAATACATCTATTTATACTAGTCTAGCATGTCTTAGTCTTCAAGCCATCCACCCTTGGTTGAGACCAAAAATATTAATTATTTTTCACCCATAATAATAATAATTCGATGCGTCGGTCTCAAATATAAGTCCCAACACCAAACTGGGCTGGGCTTGGGCCCAGCCGCCCGCACCCGTCTCCTCTTTGACTTCATAAAATAAGCCGGGCCAACAAGGCCTACGAACCCAACAAGATCCCACTCGGAGGCCTTGAGAACTCTCGTCTGCACTCCAGATTGTACTTCTACAATCTAAACATTTAACTTCTTCTTGTTGCTACCGCCTTCTCATCATTGAAACTGAAGGCCCGTTGAAGCTCCCCGGAGCTCCAACACGTCAGTCACGGCTAAAACTGCCCCCGACCCGTTCTCTGTTCCTATCGGCTCCCACTATAACAAACTACCGGATCCTAAGATAACCTGAGAACAAACGCTCTCCATATCTAGCAAGTAATTCACTGGAGAGACTTTTACAGCTGGAATATTGGGTTTCTTAAACCACTGTCGACCTGGAACTGTAACTAAAACACGACCCGTGCTCCCACTGTCATGATGTTCTCTGACTGATTTAACCTTCCTAGCTCGTTCATCCTGAATCTTCACTTTGGCTCTGGGGTTTGTTACTTGCAAAACGAACCTTCTTCTGCCCACGAGTTTCTGTGAACCGGATTTTGTCTTTCACCAAAACTGGATCCACTCCTTTTGGTGACATATCGACCATATACAACGAACCCATTTTCTTGCCACGAGCAACCACGAGATTCCCTTTGACTACCTTCCACTGCCCATTCCCGAACTTAACATCGTGCCCCTGGTCATCCAACTGCCCAACTGAAATCAAACGTTTCTTCAAACCTGGAATAACCCTCACGTCTTTCAAAGTCCAAGAACTACTGGCTGAAGTTATCAAATCAACATCTTACATACCCGTAACCTCTAGAATATCATCGTTCGCAAGTCGAACCTTTCCAAAATCCCCAAACTTTAGATTCTTCATCGTTTCACTATAGTGAGTGGCATGAAACGATGCACCAAAATCCATCACCCAATCATCAACGTTACTCTCAACACTGCAAACTAAAGCCTCATCACTACAGACCCCGTCATCTGTGTCGTTATCTGTAACGTTCACCTCTTTCTTACCATTCGGACACTGATTCCTTAAGTGTGCCTTCTCTTTACAACCCCAGCATTCAATATCTTTACGAGTCTTAGACTGACTACTCTTCCTGCTCCCACTGCCTCGTTGTTTTCCCCTACCTCTACCTTCTCTGACTAGCATATTTCCTGATGATTCACCTGAACTTCTGCGTCTTTGTAAGGCCCCGTTCCCGGGAACCCTACTTTCATGCTGGTTGGATTTACTCATTCACATAATTCGGAAAATCATAGTTAATTAAAACATTTCGCGGAATAAAAGTCAACCATCCGTTCATAACTTAACTACTTTGTCTTACACAGAAATAACATAAATCTTAAACATTAAATATAAATAACACGCGACTCTTCTTTTCTTCGATGCCAGTCTTCATTTATTTGCCACGTGTCCCACTCTAAGCAACCTGCCTCATTCTACTCACCTGCGTGCATACTAAAAGTCAGCTACGCTGAGTGAGTTCTAGTTAATTAACATACATTACATTCACTTACTTACTAATACGCGTCCGAAGATACGTATTAATACTTACCTGTTCATCTATTATTCAAACATACATACATACATAAACTCATGCTTCTACTGACTACATACATTGGATACTATAAAGGTCCGGTCCCTACATAGCTTGGATATTATAAGGGTCCAATCCCTACATACCTCGGAATTTATAAGGATCTGGCGTCCTACGTACCTTGGATATTATAAGGGTCCAGTCCCTACATACCTCGGAATTTATAAGGATCCGGCGTCCTACATACCTTGGATATTGTAAGGGTCCAGTCCCTACATACCTCGGAATTTATAAGGATCCGGCGTCCTACATACCTTGGATATTGTAAGGGTCCAGTCCCTACATACCTCAGAATTTATAAGGATCCGGCGTCCTACATACCTTGGATATTGCAAGGGTGCAGTCCCTACATGCCTCGGTTATTATTAGGGCCCGGTGCCCTCTAATCTACCATACAATTCTACTTCGTTACATTTCCTTTTACTTCCTTCAATCATAACTAATATAACAACTACGTGCATACTAGTTAGCCAATCCGTAACCTTCACTTTCATACGCAAACATATATCTAATATACACTTACCATTTAAGGTAAGTGTATTAATCTAACACATAGTAGTATGCACACAGCCCCGAAAACATAACACATAGAAGGGGCTAGAACTCACCTGTAGTCGATTCCTCTCGGATTTAATAGTAATTCCTTTCTTCAACTGTGCCCGACTAACTGTTAATAACGTACACATATTAATCCTCTATATCTGTTTATCATTTATTTTCTTAAGTTAACGGGGTTAACTTTTAAGTTAACTAAACCGACATGTAGCTTCCTTAATTGTTTGTATTAATTTAATATACTTAAATCCTATTATTATTTTGAATTCTCATTCTAACTTGTCTTAAGTTCTTGTCTTCACACTTTATATTATATATACCTTCATAGTATTTTACATGTTATCTTACGTTCGTACGTCTCACTCGATTCCTCCATTTATAACAAGCTCTCACGTTCAAGTGTCTCTGAGCAGGTTCCATAGATTATTGTTTTATCTGAAGGCGGGTTGTGGGTTCTAACGAGTCGGGTCTCAGGTTCAGGTTTTGTTTACGGGTTCACACCCCTAGAATCATATTTAAAAACAACTTATCAAATTTATATATTTATTGAAGTTTTATTATTATTATTATTATTATTATTATTATTATTATTATTACATTATTATTATTTTTATAATAATCTGTCCAAAAGGTAAACAATTTATACGCATCTCTCTTAACTCTACCTTAACCCTACCATTTAAAAAAATATGTCCCCTTCCTCCCTCTCATCTCTCTTCCTTCTTTTTTCCATCTCACGACCACCCACCGCCGTAATGTAATGACTCATGCGACACCACGCCGCCACTACCTTCCCTTTAACCCATTTATACAACCTAACCCACCCCACCCCATCTTCTTCTTCCTTTCTTCCCTTGCATCCCAGCCGTACCTCCGCCGCCGCCCTGCGTCCCCCATCTCCCGAAACCAGACGCTAGCCCCTGATGATAATGAAGGTTCATTTGGGTCGCATACAAGTTTATGTCGCACGGGGATTCGCACGTCGGAACTTAGCACGGGAACTTCGTATCAGGATTCGCACAGGAGAGAATTTACATTGGAATTCGCACGGGATGTGAATCATACAATTCACATGATTAATTCGTGCGAATGGGTTTGTGGCTGCATCAGGTTCAGTGGGTTTGGGTCTGGTTCCTAAGGGTTCGGATCTGGGTTACGAAGGCTGCTTCGCCGGAGACTCGCCCACACCGGAACTCAGATCCAGGCCATAGCTTGGCCGTTTGTGACTATCATGAAGAACAAGACACTTTGGATTCCGTGGTTCGAGTTTCAACGTTGCAAATCTGTCTCAGGTTCTAGCTTCGGCCAACTGTTGGGATCCGGGTTTCACTGAACCCGTTTGAACCATATTATCATCATTTGTATCTTGTCAAATCCATTATTATTATTGTTTATTTATTGTTAGATTGTTGGAAGCGTGTTTATCTTAGCTCGTTTATATCGGTTTGACTTGGTTTAATCATTATTAATATTACGACAAGGAAATGAAACGAAAATGACTATAAATTGTTTACCTTTTGGTGCGATTGAACTAGATCTAGGATGGATGATTGGATTTGGAATGTTTGGTGTACAGGAGGTTTGTGTGTGTGTATGGGTTTGTGCCAATGATTAGGGAATTGATGATGGAATGATGAGGATAATGATTAAGTTAGGGTTTAGGGGTTTAAATAGGCTAAGCCCAAAGGCTTTTAGGCCCATAATTACTTTCAAGTCCAATAACCTCCATGGCCTTATTCTTTCCTCTTATTATTTAATTAGAATAAATACGTAACATGACGTCTAATTAAACGAAGTCTCTATTTTATTTATTTAATAACTCTAAAAAATTAAGGACGTTACAAGTCTTCCCTCCTTAAAAAGGTTTCGTCTTCGAAACCTGCTTAATCCTTGCAAAATGAACACTCTTTATATTCACTCTATTTCTTGAATCGTCCTAGCTTCTAGCTTGCCGCTTTATCCTTCTTACTCTCGACTTTGCAGTCACCGAGTGGTGTTCATGAGTGTTAGCTGTTCAAGGTAGCTTGTCCATGAAGTCCCCGATGATATGCTCTTGTCATGTCTTAACAGGTCTCGTCTCGTCTCTTTAAGAGGCGTTGTATTATACTATTCTAACACTATCGTTTCCTTTAAATTCTAAGGTCACGTATCACATGACTATCGTTCACGTGGACCCATTCATATCATAATTCAATCCATAATCATAAGTCTAAAATGCATTCAATCATAAGTCTAAAATTTAAACTTAAATAGTAAGCACGAGATCTTTAAAGTCATACATAACCTAATATTTAAACAAAATAACTCGTCCTTCTTGAGTGCTCCTTCCTCCAGCTTCCTTCATTAAAAGGGAACTCTAAGTCTGTGACTTCTTTCCTGCTCCTCCCCAACATACAGGAGTTCTACAACGCCTACCATACAACATTTCGAAAGGAGGCATACCAATACTCGAATGATAGCTGTTTTTGTACGAGAACTCTGCTAAATGAAGATGATCATCCCAACTTCCTCCAAAATCTAACACACATGCATGTAGCATATCCTCAAGGTTTTGGATAGTCCGCTCAGACTGCGCATCTGTTTGAGGGTGATACGCCGTGCTGATGCTCAATCTAGTTCCCCTTACCTCATGGAACCTCTTCCAGAATCGGGAAGTGAAATGGGTATCTATATCGGATACGATCGACAAGGGCACTCCATGCTTCGCTACAACTTCCTTAAGGAATACATTTGTTAATATTTCTGATGAGATGGCCTCTCGTATAGGCAGAAAGTGAGAACTCTTGGTCAAACGGTCCACAATCACCCAGATGATATCATGATTCTTAGCTGTACGCGGTAGCTTAGTTATAAAATCCATAGTGATGTGTTCTCATGTCCACTCAGGTATCTCCAAAGGCTGCATCTTCCCATACGGTTTCTGGTGTTCTGCTTTAACTTGTAAGCAAGTCAAGCACTTGCTGACATAATCTACTACTTCATTCCTCATATCTGGCCACCAATTATCTTTCTTCAAGTCTTGATACATCTTGTTGGATCCTGGATGAATCGAATATTGAGATTTATGAGCCTCGTCTAGGATTCGACTTCTAAGATTCCCATGGCGCGGAATCCACATCCGATCGAATCTAACCTTCACACCTTGTGTATTATCAATCAACTCATTCTGTTGCCCATAAATCCTTTCTTTCTTCACTAACTCTTCATCTGCAAGCACTTATGTATGGACCTTGCTGATTTCAATAAAGAGATCCGAATTGACAATTAGCTTGTAAGACTTTACTGTTGCCATTAATTCTTCATTCTTTTGGCTTAAAGCATTGGCAACTACATTAGCCTTTCCCGGGTAATACTTGATTTCACCATCATAGTCTTTTATCAACTCTATCCATCTTCTCTGTCTCATATTCAACTCTTTTTGCTCAAAGAAGTATTTCAATCTCTTGTGATCCGTATAGATAGTACAATTAGTACCATACAAGTAATGTCTCCAGATCTTAAGAGCATGTATTACAGCTGCAAACTCTAAGTCACGCGTCAGGTATGTCCATTCGTGAACTTTCAATTGCCTAGACGCATAAGCTATGACCTTTCCTCGTTGCATTAACACGCAACCTAACCCTTGATATGAAGCGTCAGCACAAACTACTAAATCCTCATTACTGTTGGGTAAAACAAGAATTGGAGCTTGCGTGAGCCTCTTCTTTAATTCTTCAAACACCTCTTCCTAGAACCTACCCCGATCGAACACTACAGTCTTTCGGGTTATCCCGGTCAACGGTGCGGCTATCTTGGAGAAACCTTGGATGAATCTCATATAATAACCACCTAACCCTAAGAAACGGCGTATTACAGTCGGGTTCTTGCGGCGTTTTCCAATTCTTTATCGCCTCAATCTTTGCTGGATCCACAGTAATTCCTTCGGGATTGATTATGTGACCTAGAAACTGCACTTCACGCAACCAAAACGCGCATTTTGAGAACTTTGGCGTACAGTTTCTCATCTTTCAAAACTTCCAATACTTCTCTCAAAAGCTTAGCATGATCGGGCTCGGTTTTCGAATAAATCGGTATATCGTCGATGAAAACGATAATCGACTTGTCTAACATCGGCACACATACCCTGTTCATCATGTCCATGAATGCCGCGGGAGCATTCGTTAGGCCGAACGACATTATGAGGAACTTGTAGTGTCCACACCGTGTTCGAAACAGTACTTTAGGGATGTCTGCCTTCTTCACTTTCAGCTGGCGATAACCTAATTTGAGGTCTATACGCGAGAACTAGCTAGCACCTTGTAACTGATCGAAAAAGTCGTTAATCCGTGGCAACGGATATCTATATTCTTTTTTCACCTTAAGCTTATTCAGCTTGCGATAGTCAATACACGTTCTTATAATCCTAAAGGTGGTTTCACTTGCCGTTTCTACCATAAAGGTCTAAACTACACAATAACATTTTATTTTAGCTAACCTACAGAATGTTACATCTACGAAACTTCTATTAGCACTTGAATCAAATAGAACGGAAGCAAAAATAACGTTTACTAGAAATGTATCTATCACAAAATCGGGGATCTGCTTGGCCTTGACTTTTCAGCATCTGTCTTTCCACTACTCACAGCTTCACCGTCATTACACCCTCTAGCAAAATGGTCCATCTTCCCACACTTATAACATGCTGGTTTAGCAGTACAATCCGGAGCATAATGTCCCACTTTCCCACACCGGTAGCAAGCATTCGATCCCATCCTACACTCTCCAGCATGAGCTTTTCCACACTTAAGACAGACGTCAGTATCTTTTTCCCACTTGCACTCACCACCGTGCGTCTTACCACAAGTCCCACACAATTCCCTTTTCCATGTCTTCTGCTTCTTATCCTTGAGACTCAGCATTTGCGTACCGGGTCGTTTAGCAGGAGCAATCTGCTCCTTCTCCTCCTTCTTCTCCATGATTCTCGCACGGCTCTTAGTAGGCCCTTCTTTTTGGAGATTCTTCACTGCGGCAGCTACGGCTCGAGTAATGGCAGCTTGAATAGCAGGGTTGATCTGATACTCTTCTTCATGTACAATCATGCTTTTCTTCCCTAGGTTCAGTGATCGGTTTTTCAGAGGGTACTTGGTTAACACGTGGCCTACCATGGCGTCCAGTGCGCCTTCCTCACTCAGCAGTCGTCATAGCACCAGCCATTCGAATCTTAATGGAAAAACACAAACATCGTCACGTGAGGAACTATTTAGTACAAGGATAATAAGGCTGCAGGTAATAACAGTGGCCAGCTAGGATTAGTTGCTCATGTTAGTTTCCGTGTCATACACACTTCCTTTCGTGAGTCTACTTGTGCTTGGTTCTACTTAAAGCTGTTAAAACATCAAACATTTCAAATACAAACAGGCAATTCTATCACTTTCAATACATATAACTTTCCTTACTTATCCCTACGTTATGCGTAAGGAAATTCACGTATTAAGCTTGCTTGAGTGACACATGGTATTCTCTGACTGGCATCTTCTTTCTTTTCTTCTTTACGTCCCATTCTCTGTTCGAGTCTAAACATGTAGGATGCTTATTCTCATGAACTTATGCTCTGGTACCAACTTGCAAGGCCCCATTCCCGGGAACCCTACTTTCACGCTGGTTGGATTTACTCACTCACATAATTTGGAAAATCAGGGTTAATTAAAACATTTCGCGGAATAAAAGTCAACCATCCGTTCATAACTTAAATACTTTGTCTTAAACAGAATTAACATACGTCTTAGACATTAAATATAAATAACGCGCGACTCTTCTTTTCTTTGATGCCAATCTTTATTTATTTCCCACATGTCCCACTCTAAGTAACCTGCCTCATTCTATTCACCTGCGTGCATACTAAAAGTCAGCTACACTGAGTGAGTTCTAGTTAATTAACATACATTACATTATTACATTCACTTACTTACTATTACGCGTCTGAAGATACGTATCAATACTTACCTGTTCATCTATTATTCAAACATACATACATGCATACACTCATGCTTCTACTGACTAAATGCCTCGGATATTATAAAGGTTCAGTCCCTACATACCTTGGATATTATAAGGGTCCAGTCCCTACATACCTCGGAATTTATAAGGATCCGGCATCCTACATACCTTGGATATTGTAAGGGTCCAGCCCCTACATACCTCGGAATTTATAAGTGTAATGCCCGGATATTTTGGTAACCGGCTTGATCGTTTATAAAAGTTTTTTTTATAGGCTGGGTTTCACCTGTCTAATTTAGGAGCCTTTTTAATATGTTTTATAAGTCCATTTATCCGCCTGTTATGCTCGTTTATTGATCAATTCTTCGTTTAGGATTAAAATCCGGCGACTGTTTAGTTTTCCGGCGACGATGGCGGCAGTTTCTGGTGACATGAACTGGTGTCTTTGATGGGGTCTTGTCGAGAAAAACACGTGGATATATTATTTGCCCAAAGCGGAGTTCGTTTGATAGGGTTTTGAGTTATTCGACTGGTAACGCGTAAAACGAACGAATCTGGAGTTTGTTTTCTGTGTTGACACCTGTGGGGGCAGGTGCGGCTTGCGACACCCGGAAATTTATGGTTAACACTATTAATACAATCTCCGTTATCTCAAACACTCATTCATGCGTTTTACTTAATTGGGGTAAATTAAGTGTGTCGGTTATTGTACAAACATTCACGTTGTGGTAATTGGAGAATTATTGAATCACACGAGTCTGACCCGAACGTTGGTGAAAATATGAAATAATACCTCAAGCATATATTATAGTATTATCGGTGTGAAATTTCATTCTAAATGATTATGTGTTTAGTTTATAGCTCGTTTCATGAAATTGCGATCGATTGCGTGTGCTTTGTACGTTTTCGGCTTTTATAAAATAGTTTTAGCAAAGATACCGACGAGGCTTTATTTTTACTACCTTGGGTTAGTATATTAGTCACAATGGTTCGTTATAACCCGGTTCATTGTTAAAAAGTTCGTTTAAAGCCAAACTTGTTTCAGCAAGGACTATTATTGTAATTAAGAATTAAAAGAATATTAAAATAAAAATCCCCAACCCTAATTCCCCCCAAAACCATCGATGATTGCAGCCATTCTCCCTCACTCACAATTTCAAACCACCAACACACCCTAGTTATCTTCAATTCAACCTTAGGTCTTGCAATTGGTGGTGCCTTTGATTGATTCTCAGGATTCCTAACGTTAATTGGTAAGTTTTATGTATTAATTTTATGTTTTGATGAGTTCTTAATAAACCCTAAATGTCCAAACTTCTATAATTTTGATGATTATGATGTTAATTGATAATTTAGAACCCTAGAGATGTCATAAACATGTTAGGGTTTGAGTTTTGTTCCTAACAGTTTCTGACAGATTCGTACTCGTTTATTGTTTGGTCTGTAACTCGATGAAAATATATTGCTTTTGATCGATTCTTGTTTCTATGATGTTCTACTTTGAGTCTAGTTTCCAGAAAGGTATAATATGTAATTTTTGGACGAGATTAGAATGCTTTTTATGATTTTATAAGATTGAGTGTCAAAGCTGATGCGGGATGACGGATTCTGGTATGTCTTACCGACATCACAACTCTTTTTCGACAAGTCCAAATTGGTTGGTTCCACTTCTGGAAGTTAATATTTTGAGTTAGGAACCAAACACAATTGGAATAGTTTAATTTGGTTGGGTAATGATTTTTATAAAAATAAAACCATTTTGTTGCGCACTGAAATAGCTGCACCTACCTTTCTGTGTTGGAGGAATTTTTATGATTTTTATGTGCACCAGAAAAATAAAATAAAATATCTTTATAAGCCTAAGACATTTATTAAACTTTGTTAAAAATTTCATAATTTATTTCTATGGTTTTCCTATGTAATAAAATACATCTTTGCATGCTAAAATCTGCATGTTATACTCGTTATTGATCGATACGTTCGTTTTAGGCTTAACCGGTGGATGTTCAATTGTGTTCTTGTCGGGGCTGTTTGAAGTGAGGTTTTGCTCCGTCATCTTCCTAGGTATGTCATATGTGTGTGTTTTACCTTAGTATCGTGGGCTACAAAGCTCGTTTGATTGTTCAATTGTCAATAGATTGAAAAACTAGGATTTTGTTTGTCTAGTTTGTTGATTGTTGCGTTTAGCGCATTGTTTGAGGGAATTAACAACCAATTCAGATTGTGTAGCCTCGATATGTTATACGGGCTGTGAGAAACTAAATTTTTATGTTAATGGGCCTGAATTGGTTGTCGGTTACTCAAACGGGTCGGTACAATGCGAATTCGCGTTTATTGGTAGTTTGTGCATCGTGCTTGCGAATTACTGACCCATCCAACTCGTGTAGCGTTGTGTGGACTTGTTGGCTGTGATTTTACTAAATTTGATCCACACGGGGTTGATTTGGTTGCTAAGTGCATAAACAACCCGTTAACGCATGTATTCGATAAAATTAACAACTTTCGGGTGTAGTTTGAAAATCCTTGTCCCCGGAATTAACTAAGGGTGGTTTTGGTAAATACATGGCCTCGGGGGCTGATGTAAACGGTATTAGTATGGTTAGGGCTTTAGGTCCATCAAACCATATTAGAACGCCTCGTAGGATAAACGAGTCGATTCGGTACTGTTAGTAATTATTGATCGTAATCCGACAGGCTTTTGAGTTGTGGGAGTACTTAAGGGTCCTCTAGCCCGTTGTGATTGTGTGCCTCGTTTCAGGTGAGTTCATGATGCCTCTTTTTACTCTTTTCAAGTTTTGGGCTAGCATACACACCGTATTACAATCTTACCCGATTTTACTCGTTTAAACTCTTTGGATGGTATTACATAGCCTTATTTGTATTTGTGGACTTATGAAACTATGTGTGAATTATATTCTAAGCCTTAGGATATTTGAGAATCGTTTATGGTCATATATTCCTTAAGGTTATATATATTACTTATGGCCTAGGCTCAAGGATATAGGCTTACTCGTATCATAGCATGTCTTGAGATGATATTTATGTATGTATACGCATGTGTTACTTTATGACCATAGGCTTACTTCTAGTATGGTATATTTTGGAATGATGTGTATACACACACACACGTATGTTTATACATGCGTTATTTTATGGCCAATTATTGGCGATGTTAATTAGTCGTTATCGACTAAGGATGTTTGTGTATGCCTACTTTGTGTTTGCATACGTTGGATGGAATGTTACGTGTTTGGGTTGTACGTGTGCTCGACCCTGATGTTATTACTCGGATGTTACGTGTTTGGGTTGTACGTGTGCTCGACCCTGATGTTATTACTTGGATGTTACGTGTTTGGGTTGTACGTGTTCTTGACCCTGATGTTATTACTTGGATGATAAGCATAGGGATATAATTATATAGATTTATAAGTATGACTACTTATGGTTCATTATGGCCTAACTGTTCATATCCCGTATTATATTTTAAACACTTGGAATGATTTATATAGATGTCAATATTTTAAACACTTGGAATGATTTATATAGATGTCAATATTTAAAACTTGAACTCACTCAGCTCAAGCTGACTTTGTGTGTATGTTAGTGTGAGTTTCAGGTTAAGAGGAGGATGCTTACCGCTTGGACGTGCTCGAGACTACTCGTTCGGTTGAAGGCATAGCTAGTCGGGAAAATTTAATAATGAAGACTGTTTATTTTTAAGTTATTACTTAACGCATTTAAATTTGGTTTTGGGCATATTTCCCGGTTTTTGGGAACTTGTTTTAGTGCTTGTGGATTTCCGCTGATTTTATACTCTGAACTAGTTTTTAAAATGAAATGGGTTGCCTTGAGTTTAAAAGAAACTTTGTTAAGTTTTGGGAATCTGGGCACTTATTATTCCGCTGTTATTTACTCTGAATCGATTTTACATAAAACAAAATTTTTCTTGGTTTCTTGGTTTTTAATTTTTATAAGTTTCTTGTACGAAATTTTTCTTGGTTTTTAATTTTTATAAGAGGAGGATGCCGCCGCCTTGCGTCCCCCGTCTCCCGAAACCAGACGCTAGCCCCTGATGATTCTGAAGGTTCATTTGGGTCGCATACAGGTTTATGTCGCACGGGGATTCGCACGTCGGAACTTCGCACGGGAAGCTTCGCATCGGGATTCGCACCAGAGAGAATTCGCATCAGAATTTGCACGGAATGCGAATCATACAATTCGCATGATTAATTCGCGCGAATGGGTTTGCGGCTGCATCAGGTTTGGCGGGTTTGGCTCTGGTTCCTAAGGGTTCGGATCTAGGTTACGAAGGCTTCTTCTTAGGCTTCGTGTACTTCGTCTGTTCTCTGGAGACTCGCTCACACCAGAACTCAGATCCAGGCCATAACTTGGCCGTTTGTGACTATCATGAAGAACAAGACACTTTGGATTCCGTGGTTCGAGTTTCAACGCTGCAAATCTAGCTCAGGTTCTAGCTTCGGCCAACTGTTGGGATCCGGGTTTCACTGAACCCGTTTGAACCATATTATCATAATTTGTATCTTGTCAAATCCATTATTATTATTGTTAGATTGACGGAAACGTGTTTATCTTAGCTCGTTTATGTCAGTTTGACTTGGTTTAATCGTTATTATATTACGACTAGGAAATGAAACGAAGATGACTATAAATTGTTTACCTTTTGGTGCGATTGAACTGGATCTAGGATGGATGATTGGATTTGGAATGTTTGGTGTACAGTAGGTTTGTGTGTGTGTATGGGTGTGTGCCAATGATTGGGGAATTGATGATGGAATGATGAGGATAAGGATTAAGCTAGGGTTTAGGGGTTTAAATAAGCTAAGCCCAAAGGCTTTTAGGCCCATAACTACTTTCAAGTCCAATGACCTCCATGGCCTTATTCTTTCCACTTATTATTTAATTAGATTAAATACGTAACACGACGTCTAATTAAACTCTAAGTCCCGTGACGGATCTTTCAATGTGATATCAATATACTCAATGGTTACGCAGAAACTAACCACTAAGTTGATTCTATCAAACAACCAAGAACACACAAAACAAACGAAGAAGCTTCAAAACACACGTATATTATACGTCGGGTGCTTAAGCTCTTAACTTACACGGTTGAATTATAATGAACAAACAACCCTACTTTTTTAACCTATGTTCTATATATATGACTACCAACTAGGCCCAATACATGCTAAAAGCCCACCGAGATCAATAGATCTCGGTTTACATACAAAAGCCCAAAACTAAGTCCAATACTACAAGCATAAACCAAATACTACGACCCAACAATCTCCCCCTTGGTTTATTGCTTGACTTCAGCCAATTTCAAAAATAGACAATCGAATACATCTAACATGCTTCTACATCTTCATTTTTGCCTTCCTGCGTATATACTGTGGCTTCTAAATTGGCTTCTAAATAGACACTTGGAAGTTGAATGTCTTATTTAGTGCCTTTATTCCGGTAATATTAATCCCGACAAGTAATCCGGCACAGGTCATGCTACTTCCCAACAGAAGTAGATGACCTTGACTTTTGTTAAGAAAAACAACAACAGATATTAGGCTTGATTGACTCAGAAACGTCGAGCGCGTTGTATCTTCGGTGGAATCAACGAATCCTTGATCACTGTTTAACCAAGAATGCTTCAAGCTGTCTTCAAGTCGAAGATCTCTCTGGTTGATCAGGAGAATCTGTCAGTCCAAACCGAAAACCTGAGAACACTATTCATCGTCATCTCCATATTCCCAATCACCATTGATGACAAAACCTGTAACTCAATTGATGACTGAAACAATCATTCGGTAACTTCAAAAGAAACCAAATCAACTTACCAAACTCATGAACCGAACACATCTAATATTTCAACATCACCGCAAATCCTTCAACCCTACTACTTATGGAAACACTTGAGTTGGATTTCTTTACGTTTTAAGAAGTCCGCTTGAAAACAAAAGGGAACAAGAAGAGATTAATGGCGGCGAGAAAGTGAAAGATTTGATGGTTATACTTTAAGAAGATTTTGGAAGATATTGGAAGATGCAAATTTCAAGAATGATTAATAGAGTGTAATGAGTGGCTTTTAAACTTCCAAGACGCCTCCATCTGTGACGAGAATACTTATGGACCGAGAACATTTATAGGCTGAGAACAGTTATCATGAGCCGAGAACTCATCTCAGTGAATCTATCTGGGCCAACATGATCTGGCCGAGAACAAGAAAATCCGTTGGGCCTAGAGAGAACCCCTTGGGCTAATCTAACTGGACCGAGATCCAAGATATCAGTTGAGCAAAAAGACAGGCCCGCTCATTTTGAGAAATAATCATGATTAAAAGAGACTTCTCAAAGACATTTGTTTCGACATGAGTAAATATAAGGTAAGTAAAATAAAATAAAAAATAAATTAGAGTAAAAAACTAAACTAAAACAAAATTGATTTGCCTATCCAGCCTCCAGAAGATTTAACATATATTGGGATCAAATTTCAGCAGTTTAAAACAACCAGCCTTTTTAAGAAAAGATCTGAACATGAAATCTTATTGATTAAGATACCTTCACAATGATCCATTTTTAGCATTATTTTGACATAGTGAAAAGGTTGATCGCAGGTAATTAGAAACTTAGCATGATTTTCATTATGTCAGTGATATGATTAGATTCAATTAGGCATAAAGCTAATATGGACATCACTTATGGACCTATGACGCCCCCTATCTCTTCTCAAAATGTATATGGCTTTCCCCAGATCACCCCAATTTGACTCCAACCCTCTAGTGCTTGATCAAAAGAGTTTTCTTATTTAAAATTTAAAATTTTAAGCTTTAAGATTGAACGTTGGACTTACAAGCCATCCAGACTTACAAGCCTTCCATTCAGGGTGTTTAGGACTTATTTGTATGCCCCACCCCTGTAGTTCTCTGGTGCCCCTTTAAGCTTCTAAAATAAATTTAATTTGTAATAATAATTTAATTATTATTATTATTATTTTTAATATTTTGGCGATCAAGTCACTAACGGGCTCATGTATGACTGGGTAATTATTTTTCTACCAATCATTCGGAGAGATGTATCTAGGGACATGCAAAGCATCTTCAAAATGACTCTCCACAAAAAGTTTAGCAGATTTAGTTTATATCACTTCAAACTTTTACTTATCATAGAAAGCTACCATACACATCAATGACTAATCAAGAGCCTTTTTAGCCTAATAACTTCACACGTTAGGCACACATAATCAATTTATCTATCATTTCTCAAAGGTTGGATCAATTTTCATTTGAAAATATTTTAAGCTTCTAGTAAGCCTCAGCTTAATAATAATATTATTTACCCGATGACAACTTCGAAGACAGTTTTAAAATTCAGTCACCCTAGTCACCTTTAGTTTTCGGGTGAATGGCTATCCCATGTGTCTACAGGTAGACGATAGGACCAAACACATACGAATATAATATATGTTCCTCAAACCTAGGGGACCGACATAATTTTCAGTGAAAGAATCAAACCAACGTTTTATGTTCAGTCGCCCCGGTCACTTTCAGTTCTAAGGTTAATGGCTATCCCGTGAATCAAGAGTTGATGACGGGACCAAACATATGAGATATGTCCGTTGAACTTGAGTAACCGACGTAATTTTCAGCAACCAGACATAGCAAAAGTTTTTTTTTTTAAATATTAATAACGCACACACACTCTTTTTGTCTTTTTCTTTTTCTGCCCCTAAATTTGTACATTAATTAACGAAATATGAAAATACTTATATACAAATTTTAACCTCAGAAGTACTCAGTGTTCAAAACGTAACATCTTAAGAAACCCTACAAGCACATTGAATCTGGCTGTTCCGATCGGTTTCGTAAATAGGTCTGCCACATTATTATCAGTGTGGACCTGTTCAAGATGAATTAGCTTCCGGTCGTAACAATCACGAATAAAATGAATTTTGATATCGATGTGCTTGATTTTTGAATGTTGGACCGGGTTTTTAACAATGGCAATCGCATCATCATTATCACAAAATATAGGAGTATTAAGAAATTCCAAACCGTAGTCCAGCAATTGATGTTGCATCCAAATGACCTGAAAACATCAGGCAGAAGCAGTAACATATTCAGCCTCAGCAATGCTTGTGGACACCGTTTGTTGTTTCTTGCATTGCCACGAAATGAGTCGATCTCCCAAAAACTGACACCCAGTAGACGTCGATTTCCTGTCAATATCATCACCTCCATAATTGCTGTCAGCAAAAGCATACAAATCAAATTCTGAATTCTTGGGATACCAAAGACCAAGCCTCGGTTGCCCTTTCAGATATCTAAAAATTCATTTAACGGCAATTAAATGAGAGAGTTTAGGATTAGCCTGGAAACGGGCACACTGACAGACGGTGAACATGATGTCAGGGCGACTGGCAGTTAGATACATCAAGGACCCGATCATCGACCGATAATACGTTTGATCTACGGGTTTCCCATCAGGATCTGAAGAAAGAAGAAGTCTTTCAGCCATAGGAGTCGTCGCACTTTTGGAGTCCTGAAACTCAAATTTTTCCAACATATCCTCGACGTATTTCCCTAGATGTAGCAGAATGCCTGTCGAGCTTTGACGAACTTGCAAACCCAGAAACATGGTCATCTCTCCAATGAGCTCATTTCAAACCTTTTCTTCATCACCTCTTCAAACTCAGAACAGAGAGCAGTGCTGGTAGAACCGAAGATGTTGTCATCCATAAAAATCTGAACCAATATCAAATCCTTTCCAACAGTCTTTATGAACAGTGTCTGATCAATGGTTCCACGCTTGTACCCATGCTCCAATATATAAGCAGTAAACGTTGCATACCATGCTTGAGGAGTTGGTGAAGGCCATAGAGAGCCTTGTCCAACTTATAAACATACGACGGATGCTTGGAGTTCACAAAACCCGGTGGCTGATCCACATAAATTTCTTCCTTTACCTCACCATATTGAAACGCCGTCTTGGCATCCATCTAATAGACTGTGAAACCCATGTACGATGCATATGCCAAAAAAATCTGAATGGCCTCAAGACGAGCCACTGGAGCGTACACCTCAGTATAGTCTAAACCTTCAACCTAACGAAAACCACGAACCACAAACCTTGCCTTGTTTCTCACGAGACCCGAGTCATCCTGCTTATTACGAAAAACCCATCTCGTATCTAGCGACTTCTTTCCAACGGGCAGTTCAACCAACTTCCAAACCCTGACTTTCTCAAACTGATTGAGTTCCTCATGCATAGCGTCAACCCAGCTTGGTTCTTGCAGAGCCATGTCAACCATATTAGGCTCGATTTGTGAAATGAAACAAGAATACAAGCAGTTGTTTACGTTCGAGTCTGACTTCTGGTTGATACGCCGGCTTCTAGGGGACTGTGACAATCGTCAATTTCAGGTTAACTCCGTTAACTCAACTCCGTTAATTCAAACTTAAGATCACTGAATCTATAACGCACACCTCATTACATTTAAACTAGGGTTTAAATGACGCTTAACACTTACTACATGTGTAGTCTTTCGGGAATTACACCGAAACGCAAACGAGTTGACGCAAACAATTGGTGAATAAACGAAAAACGTCAAAATAGTAATTATGTGATAATTATGTGTTAGACTTATGTGTTGTGTGATAACATCGTTATAAACACTAACTCAAGATGTAAACAAGTTAGTTTAAGCTAGATAAGTAATACTTAGAAGTGGAGGGGCCAAAGTGTAACATAGTATTATTATAAATAATAATAATAATAATAATAATAATAAACCCTAACTTATTCTTTCTCTCCCGACACAATCCCGATCGGACCTTCTTCCCTTGGCTGCCGCCACTCGTACACACACATACAACCAAGATTTCAAGCCTTTGATTGAAGATTAAGATGCTAGGAAGGTATAAACGACTATCCTATGCATCCTTTATACTTAATTTCGTTGTTTAATGGGTTAATTGAAAACCCTAGAGGCCGATTTATGTGTGTATGTAATTCATATGATTGTTGTTGATTTGATGATGATTTGATAACTAGATTGGATATTGTTACATGTTAATTGCTTGTGTCTTTGATTTGAGTTCAAACAAAAACCCTAATCATGTATGTAATGTGTAATTGATGTGCATGGATAGTGATTATGGAGTCTAGAGTGTTATATGAATGAATGATGGTCCGTAGATAGTTAATATGTTGAGTTTGGATGCAAACAGTTTCTGGACAGATTGTGTTATTGATGTTTAATTGACTGTAACGAGGTGTAAATGTGAAAATTGGTTAAGATTATTGATACTACAGTAAACTAGGTTGAGTCTAGTTTCTAAAGAATATAAATTTGCAATTTTTGGACGTGAAAAAGTTAACTTTTATGATTTTACAAAAACGTGCAAAGCTGAGTTGTTAGACCTGCTGTTAGGTTGTTTTGTAAATATTACATCTCATGAACTACGAGACCAATTGGGTTGGTTCCACTTCTGGAAGTTGACTTATTGAGTTAGGAACCTAACCCAAGTGGTCTTGCATTTATTAGATTTTTCGTTTAACGGGAATTTCAAATAACATTCTGTTGCGCATGAATTTGACTGTTATGAGTTTGCTGTAATGATTTGATGATTGTGAGAAACTTATGTGGAATAAAAATATAATAAAATATGTTCTGGAAACCTAAGACATATATGCTTTTGTGATGATTTTTGGTAAATTAATTGTGATGCTATGATCGGTGAGATAGTACAATCTTTCAAGTAGAATTTCTGTCTCGGTGAAACTAGCTGCTGAATTTTGTGAAAATGCATGAAACATGATACTTGCTATATAATTGTTATGTTTTGACCAAATTGCCCTTGCGGGGAATAATTGCTAATTGATTGTCATGATTCGACCAAATTGCCCTCGTAGGAAATAATGGCTAGTTAATTGTTATGTGTTGACCAAATTGCCCTTACGGGGAGTAATTGCTAGTGATGTACTTTATGAATACATGACACGTAAATAATTGCTTACACATGTAACGTATCACAAATACATTTGTTAAAGTCACACACGATTCACAAACGAAACACGAAACATGTTGTGTGCATAGGTATTATGTGCCGGGTCTAGAGACTCGATAATATTCCGACACTTAGAAAAATCTCTTTGTTGTTTTAGAACGCTAGAGAGAGTTTTTCTATGACGCGCATCTTGGTGAATTATTTTGGGAATACTTCGCAAACAGTGAGTTTCACTTTCCCCTTTTTTTAAACTGTTTTCAAACGCTTTTCACTTGGGGGAGATAACATACTCCGAAAATGCATTTAAGATTTTGTTAATATAGATTATATATCACTTGTAAAGACTAAGTGGCAAACGCAATAACAAAAGTCCTTCATTCACATCGAACCGTTTAATATTGGATAATAGCGAGTCATTGTTGAGTAGTACTACTGGGTTTGACAAACCCCACCCAACGCTAAACTCGACTGGAGGTCGAGTGGGTGTAATCTTGGCTAAACACATACCATGGTCGGGATAGACCTGGTGGCAAGGCAAATGATAAACAGTCAGCTTCGGTGTCGAACACTTAGTGATACTTGTTTTATAGGCTAGCTACCTATAGATATATAATTGACATAACACTATCTGGTAACGCAAAACGCTGTAACGCAAAACGCTGAACGCAAACGCTAAACGCTTTATTTTATATAAACTTGTGAACTCACCAACCTTGTGTTGACACTTTTAGTATGTTATTCTCAGGTAGCCGAGGCAGGCGCGCGGTTTAGGATCATGCATTGCTTGAAACACTTTTAACTATGCAAACTTATTTTTAACCGTTATCATTGGGTTTTAAGTCGTCCTGCGTGACGTAACATTGTTTTCTATGGTTTTACGCTTCCGTATTTAATTACTCGTAAACGTTTTCATGGTTTTGAAACTTTGTTTTATGGTTTGATTATAACTAATGATTCCGATCCTGTTAGTTCACACCCTCTGATGGTAAAACTCCGTTAGTGGATTTTGAGGGTGTGACAGGGACCAATAGTGCTGTCAATGGGGTGATCCCGTTGAATTCTTGATGGAATGGAGTGATCAGGAACAGAACAGTTTGCTGGTAAATTGGTTGGATCTTCGAGAGCTTCAGTGAGAGGGTTTCTCCATCCTGATGCTGCAGTGCTGTGCAAGTATGAGGTACTGGCAACATATTCATTTGGAATTGCATCAGAGAATAGAGTGCTACCGAATATCTGATGAATACCGCTCTCCCCATCAACTGATGACATCTCTGCTGGAGAAGGTTCATGTGGGGGTATAGTGTCGGTGACAGACTCTTCCAGATCCTCTGACGATAGCTGAGTGATGTCTGAAGGTAAAGACAGATCCACACTCACCATAGGAAGTTCTTGAGTATTAGCAAAAACATCTTCTTCATCATTGACAACAGCATAAGTTCCTCCCCCTGAGTTATTTGAGTCAATCACGGGAAGCAGATTGAATGGCTTGAATAATTTGTCGTAGTCAAACAACCAGTTAGGTCCCACACGAGCATCAGTCTCATTTTCTTCCAACCAGCGCACATCATATGATTCTACAATCTGTTTCGATGCCTTGTTGTATACTCTTTAGGTAGTTCAACCAGCATAACCAACGAAATAACAATCATCTGCCTTGGCTTTAAACTTGGGAGTCGACTCAAGATTCAACAAAGTGCATGGACACTCGAAGGCTCGAAAGTGTGTAACAGTGGGCTTGTGACCATAAACAATTTCGTAGGGAGTCTTCATCTGAGATTAGTTGATCAACACCCGATTTTGAACGTAAAAGGCAGTGTTGATCACTTCAGCCCAGAAGAATAAAGGTAACTTTGAATCACATAACATTGTCCTTGCAGTTTCAATCAAAGTACGGTTTCTTCTTTCAACAACACCATTTTGCTGCGGGGTATGAGCTGAGCTGTATTGATGAAAGATTCCCTTTTCGGCACAAAAATAATACATTGTAGAGTTATTGAACTCCATGCCATTGTCACAACGAATCCCCTTGAGCTTCAGTTTCAACTGATTTTCCATGAGCACCACGAACTTCTTGATCAAATCAGCTGTCTCACTCTTATTTGATAAGAAAAATACCCAAGTGAAACGAGAGTAGTCGTCAGTGATGACCAGACAATGATTACTTCGAGATAGACTCAAGACATGGACTGGACCGAACAAGTCCATGTGAAGTAACTGAAAGACACTGGAAATAGTATTTAGCATCTTTGGCTTGTGTGATTTTCTATGATGCTTGCCCATTGCACAGGCCACACACTTCTCAATCGTAACAAAATCTTTAACTTGCAAACCTCGTACAATGTCGTTCTTGGCAAGGCGATTCAGGTTTTTGATGTTGGCATGACCAAGACGACGATGCCATAGCTTGGCGTTATGTTCCGACACTTTGGAGAATAAGCAAGTAATTTCATCAGGAACATTCTTGTTCATGTCAATCAGGTAGGCATTATCTTTTCTTTGAGATCTGACCAGGACCCACTCCTCTGGTATAACAATATCGGGTTTCAGAGTTAAACATTCTTTGTTGGTGAAGTGCGTAGAAAAACCCTTATCAAAGATCTGTGACATGCTGAGCAGACTGTGCTTTAGCTTTGGAACAAATTTAACATTTTCAAACTTCAAAACTTTGTTACTCACGGTACCCTTCTGAGTAATTTTCCCTTTCTCTCCTCCCACAAAGGAAACATAACCGCCATTAAAAATTTGAATGTCACTTAGCTGAGATATGTCCTCCGTCATGTATCTAGAATAACCACTATCAACAAACCATGGTCTGATAATATTCCTCCATAGCTGTTCCTGCACAGTGTGTGAGATTAGTTAGTTTTGGGTACCCAGTCCATAGTAGTTCCGGGTAAGCCTGACTTGGTTAACCGTGTAACGGGTTGCCATGACATATCCTCATTGTTGTCAAAAATCGAATTAGAAGATGTTGAGGACTTTGTCACCGGAGACTTAGGCAACCACTTGTAATTTGGTTGTAAAATTTTGTGAGTTACACGAGTGATTGACTCAGTCTTTGGTCTGCGGACAGGAGACACGTTTGACTTAACCCTGGTGAACGTTCTCGGTTCAGAGGCCCACTTTGGTCTTGGAATCGAGACCGTGTTTCCTTTCCGCTTATGGGTCTCAACAGGCCTAGACTTGGTCTGATGATAACTTGACCTGTCCACCCTGTTTTTCTTCCAGTCACCGTCAAAGGGCTTTGCCTTGTTATACCTTATGTTATGTGAGTTAAAGTTTGTGGAGGTATTCCGAGGCATAGTCCTTTGATGGCGTTTGCAGTATGGAACATATGGGAGTCTAGAATAATTTCTTGCAATGTGACCGGGAATGCCACAGTTGAAACAGGTTTGCCTTTTAATGAAAAAATCATTGTAGACGATTCCCGGTCTTGCTCTCTTGTGTGAGCTCGTTTTTCCGTCTATAGACTTATCATTAGAAACTTCACATTTAACGTTGCATGAACTCTTTTCTCTCGTAAACTTGGGTGACAAATGTTTATTTTGGTTTTTAAGCTCATCGGTTTTATTAGAAGACATATCACTGCTCTTGAAGTTCTAGAAAAGGTAACCAAACAATTGTCTTTTCTTCTAAAAACAGAGCCCGAACACACATTAATAGCATTGTTATCTAAAACAGACAAAACAGGAAAATTTAAGGAAACAGTAGACTTAACAGGTGATTCATCATCTTCCTCAGTCCAGTCCTCTATTATCACTTCATCTGCACACGAGCTAGACACATTAGAATCGTTCACCCTTGAGGTTGATTCAGTTGCTAAGTCTGTATCAACCTTACCTTTGTCAGTTGCAGTTGACTTACCATACTGCAAACATTTTTCCTTTTCTTCCTCTTCCTTGGTAAGAGGAAAACTAGTGTAATTATTGTTATAAGGAGAGGGAACCGTGTTTTAACCTAGACCTACACCCTTATTCTCTTTCCATTTTAACTGTTTCTCTATCATTGATTCCACAACAGCACTAGAGACATCAAATTTTTTGAAATTGAATTCAGCATTTTCAAATTTATTTGTTAATTTGACTATCTCCAGATTCGACGCTTCTAACTCAGCAGTTAGTTCAGCTATTTTCCTTTTAGCATCTAGATGGTGACAACACTTTATGCTAAAGTCTGATTGCAATTTTGAAAAATGTTGTTTTTGTGCCTCTATTTTGTCATTTAAGGCCTTTTCAAGGTTCTTGATTTTTGAGTTTTCATATTTTACATTCTCTAATTAAGTTACTATTATGTATTTTATACAAGTCTACTTTGTCGATACATGATTGAGAACAAAGTATAGGACTTACCTCAGTTTGTTTGGTGGAGGTGAAGGCCATAAAAGCATGCTGAAGATCCCTGACCTGCTCTTCAGCTTCATTCTCCTCTTCATCAACATCCATCTCAGTAAAATTTGCAACTTCACTGATCAAATTCAGTGCTACCAATTGATCCTCCCAGAAGAAATTATAAACCACCAAACCTCGCTCACCCGTGTTCGAACTAGCCACATTCTCTTCTCTTCCACCATTTACAGGAACCATTGCCCTCTCTCTATTTCCTTCCTTAGCCGGATTGGTACATTCACGAGCAAAATGACCCGGCTCATGACAATTATAGCATCTCACAGAACTTTTATTGAATCCCACTTTCTGATTAGCAGGCACATTCCAATTGTTCCTGCCAATCCTCTTGGTGAACTTCTTGGCTCTAAAAACAGCCATGCAATCTGCCATGAAATATCCATCTCCTCCACATCATCAGGGTGTATCTAATCCAGCTCAGCAGCCACAACGGGTTGCACCAGGTCTCCAGCAAGGAATGCGTCGTAGCAGTTCATAAAACCTGCCATTAGTGCTATATTTTCTTGAGTCTCTTTGGAAATAATAGGAGTTTGAATGAGAGACTGGCTGGAGGTGGCCATGGAGGCTTGCGATATCGGTGCAGGGGTCGATTGTGGAAAGAAAACAGGAGTTGCTGGTTTGGGTTGAGGAATGGTTTGACTTTGTGATGACCTGAACATGGAGAAGGTCTGCTGAGACTGCTGCGGTTGAGATGGCTGACTTTTGAACAGTGAAAAATTGTCTTGTGAAACTAGAGCATTGTTGACCGCAACACCATAACCAACATTGTCGTAGGTACTTGCATGATTGATAGCACGCTGTTTGTCGTCCATGTCACAAGCCTTGATAATCGCCATCACCTCAGAGAGATTCAGTCTTGCCAGATCCTTGGTTTTCTTAATAACGGCCACATTTAGATCCCAGCTTTGTGGCAAAGAGTTAACTAGCTTGTTGTTGATCTCAGCAAATGTTAGGTTTATATTTGTAGACCTAATCTCCATGATCAACGAGATGAACCGGTGAAGCTGTTTCTCAAGAGATTCTCCCAAAACATGGTTGAACATGTTGAATTGTTGTCTTAGGAGATCTTGCCTGCTTCTCCTCATGTCTTCATTACCTTCAAACACCTCAATGAGAGCCTCCCAGAGTGCTTTAGAAGAATTCAACTCTCTAAATCCCAAGGCAATTTTAGGCAAAAGTGCCATGGTCAAAGTGGCCAGAGCCCTCTCATCTTGCTCAACAAGATCAAAATCAGCATCTGTATACGACTCAACTGGCTTTATCTCCACTTCTTGGGAACCTTCTCTCTGATAGGTAATAACCTGAGGACTTCTAACTATGCTTCTCCACAGTTTTGCATCCTTTGCTTTCACGTACTTCTCAAATCTGAATTTCCATTCAGCAAACCCTTCAGATTTCAATAATCGTGGTACACGAGTGGTGGTCCCCAACTCCCCATAATAGAGTCAAGTTCTTGATGAAGAGTGGCATTTGAAGACATACTGACATCTGATTGATCCATAATATCTGTAACCGAAAACTTGATAGTGAGACCGAAAACAACAAATTTCTTCCGAGAACACAGAATGTCTTCCGAGAACACAGAATGTTGACCGAGAACTATCAACAATATCCGAAGACACACGAATTTGCCCGAGAATGATGAAATCAAGCCGAGAATAACGAGTTCACCCCGAGAACTTATAAATCCTCCCAAAAACCTTGAATGCAGACCGTGAATCTTGAGGCCTTCCTGAGAACTAAGAATAGTTCTAGATATGGTAAATCTTGAATATTTAACTAAATCCTGATAATGATGGGATTTAAATTAAATATGAGATATACCAAAATCTACTCCAAACTCAGCTTTCACCAGCCAGAGAACACTAAGAACACTCTTCTTCGAGATCCAAAAATCTTTAACACAATATACCTTTTTAGATCAACGACAGAATCCTTGATATCACCAATAGCTGAGCCTAAAATAGGTCTATAGGCTCTGATACCAATTGTAAGTCCCGTGACGGATTTTTCAATGTGATATCAATATACTCAATGGTTAGGCGGAAACTAACCACTAAGTTGATTCTATCAAACAACCAAGAACACACAAAACAAACGAAGAAGCTTCAAAACACACGTATATTATACGTCGGGTGCTTAAGCCCTTAACTTACACGGTTGAATAATAATGAACGAACAACCCTACTTTGTTAACCTATGTTCTATATATATGACTACCAACTAGGCCCAATACATCCTAAAAGCCCACCGAGATCAACAGATCTCGTTTTACATACAAAAGCCCAAAACTAAGTCCAATACTACAAGCATAAACCAACATAAACGAAGGCTCTATTTTATTTATTTAATAACTTTAAAAAATTAAGGACGTTAAAGTCTTTTCAAATCCAAGAATCATTGGCCCGGAGTGGGTGATTCAATTAACCTATATTCAGAATCAGGTCCCGAATCCAGTCAAAAGTAATTTTTGTAGACGAACTACAAACCGCAGTCACTGTTTGCAACTAACTGTCAGGCAAAGAGGATAATAACAAAAGGCCTTGAACTTCATCATCAAACTTAATGTCGACTGACACTAACCGGGATAGGATCGAATTAAGATTGTTGATATGCGTTGTAACTGACCCACCCTCTTTCATTCTTGTTGTCACTAGCTCCCGGATAAGATAGACCTTATTCGCTGCCGAAGGCTTCTCATACATGTTGGATAGTGCCTCCATTATACCACGCGCTGTGGTTTCTTTCATGATGTTAAATGCCACATCTTCCTACAACGACAATGTAATACAAGCCCTAGCTTTCTTGTCTAACTTCTTCCAATCTTCATCTAACAACTTTTCTGGTTTTTCATCCTCAAGCACTACATTCAAGTCTTTCTGACAAAGTAGCGCCTCAATCTGCATCTTCCACCAACCAAATTTCTGTCCATCAAACTTCTGTATCGAAACCTTTCCGTCTTCTACCATGACAATGACTAAAATGAAAACCTGGATAAAAAACAGAGACAGACACAGCAATGGCACGAGCAACTTAACGGCTGTTCTACTAAACTTTGTTAAACAATCAACATATTTAAACGGTAGCGGATATACGAATTGTAAATCAGAAACAGAAACTTTAAACCGAAACGATAAAACCTGACAAACGCGGTTGACACCGGTTCTCTGTTTCTTTAATGCTTCTTCTAATTGACAACGGTTCTTCAATAAAAATAGGATCTTGATTCAATTGTTCTTTGCTCGTTCGCTTAACCAAAACTAAATAATTTACGCACCCAAATCAAAAGGTTGCCCAAGGATTATGGACCACAAAACAGGCTACTGCCTTCTTCAGCCCAATAAAATAAAAAAGGTTAAAACTCTTTTCTTTGTCTTTTTCCTTGAAAACGAACATAACCAAAAAAGAATAAACAAATCCTTTTTCCTTTACTTCTTGAATGGTGAACAAATACAATTTATTTTAATTGTTGGCCACGGAATGCAAAGTGGAGCTGTAGCTAAATTGCTTTCCAAATCAGAAGTCCTCATCGTCCACTGCTAAAACGCACCTGCAATTTAGCCTGCAGATTTGGCTCTATGATTCTTATCTTAAATCCCGACGACTGATGACGTGCTTGACTGAACCCTCGTCGTTATCGTCGAGCTTGGTTAGCGGCAAAACAACAACGCGGTAAACCCTAACGACGATCAAAAAACCCTAGCGGCGGCGGAACCCTAGCACAGTAGGGTGGCGGCGGCTGGAAGGTTTGACGGCGACTCGGCTGGTTCTCGTGTTCTTCGTGTAACAAGCCTAAGCTCTTGATACCACTTGTTAGGATTAAACGCACACACAAACTGAACACACACGCGAAAGCAATAAACGAACAAGAGAATTTAACGTGGTTCGGTCTAAACTGACCTACGTCCACGTGTGACAACTAGGTATTCTTTATTGAGTGACAAATAGTTAAAAGTACATAGCGTTATTTATATAGAGAATCAACCAGGGTTTGTAAATTATTGAACAAGATATCGAAAACTGCGCTGGGCTTGGGCCCCCCGGCCATCCGCACCAGTCTCCTCTTTTGACTTCATATAATAAACCGGCCCGAACAAGGCCTACGAATTTGCGTACACTGACAGTCTCAATGCCGGGATCAACAACGATTGAGTCTTCCCAACGTCTGGGTTTTATCGGTCAACACTACCCATTGGTCCGCCTTAACTTATATATATATATATATATATATATATATATATATATATATATTTGGTTTTTAGTTATGATATCGTAACGCATGATACCGAAACCGATCAAATTCACGTCGCCTTATCACCTCAACGCCCGGGACCAACAACACTTGGGTTTACCAACCTGCCTAAAGCAACGCATCGGGTAAAACCCTAGGTGTTAATATAATACATATACAAAAACGCATATTTCAGAAATTAAAAAAGAAAGTCATAAAGCTTAACGACCTGTTCGGTTAACCGACCGATTCCGACTTTCAAGCCAAAACATCAAATCGTAAACCGTGTCTTTAAAGTTTAAACCACTTAACATACTTAACGAATCGATTTAACCCGTTATAAACACCTTAAAGACCTAAATTACAACAACCGGCCCATCATATCTACAAAGGGCCTTCAACCGGTGGCCCAATTTTCAGGGCTTAAGTTCAATTTAAAATTTAACTAGTAAGTTGCCATCGCGCGTTGTTGCGGGAATTCGAACGATATCTACTTAATATATTACAGTGTCGATATGGTACGAAACTCAGTATAACAATCGAAAGAGAAAAACCACCCAAAAAAAATAAAGTTGTGATATATGCCACAATTAAAAAAATAAAAGCATACATTATTTATCTTTCAAAGAAAAACGAAAAAGTAACTCGGAAAATAAAATCCTAGTATACTAAAAAATATCTTGACACGTGTTTGGTTTGTGATAAAAGGTAAACTAAAACCAAAGAAAAAGAATAATTAAGCAAAGACAAACGAATATGAAATAAACTAAAGCCATAAGAAAACAAATAATTAACTACGGCAAACAACAAAAATTAAGTTAAGGTCTGACAGCTCTCATTGTCCAACTGTAGCAGTTATGTTTGCTATAATATATAGCTAGAGGATGCCCTCAGAGCGTTACGCCGGTTTCTTTTAACACGAACTCAAGAAAATCAATCAATCAATCATGCCCAGTAAAATCTCACCGACAGCAAAGCTATAAGTAGGGTCTGGGGAGGGTGGGATGTAGGCACACCGTACCTCTATCCAAAGGGATAAAGAGGTGGCTTCCAGAGAGACCCTCGGCTCTAAGTACATGTGTATGAAGCAAAATAAAGGAAATCAAAGTTTAACAGTTATATAAAAACTACTACTAATTATAATAATATTAATAATAAGATCACAGTTTAACAGCTATATAAAAGCTAATAATAATTATAATAATAATAATAATATATGTAAGGGAAATACCATTATGGTATGTGACCTAAACAAGTTAAGTCTAAGCCCTAAGGTATTCAATTCTCTCTAAAAATCCTTAACTTTAATTCTACTTCTCCACGAATTCCTATCCTCAACCATGTCCTCGGAGAGGTTTAGGTCAATCAAATCATGCATAATCCTCTCATCCCAAGTCAATTTCGGTCTTCCTCTACCCCTCCTCCCCTCTATAGTAATGTTTTCTACGGATCTAACAGGATTCGTCGTCTGTTTTCTCTTTACATGTCCAAACCATCTCAATTTCCACTCTCTTATCTTGATCTAACAAGAAATTGAACACTAATTTACAACAACATCTCCTTATTTTTTCCGTTACTTGATTTAATATGGAATATATAAATACATAGACCTTAGGAAAACTAAAAAAATTAAAAAAAAGAAACTAAAAACCGGCCAACACCAGATTCGAACTCAAGACCTACGTATTATAACATCACAGTGAGACCACAAGACCAACTTACCTTTATGTTAAATAATATTCTCAAATCAATAAATACTAAATTATAGCCATGATCGGGCCTCACCAAAATAACTGTAGCATCAAGTTTTCCTTTAATATATAGTATAATTGTAAATTTTCGGTATAGATATATAGTATTTGTCAGATTTTAATATTCATTTATTTTATATGAAATTACATACTTTTAAACCAATTAAGTCTTTTAAAAACAATATGCTATATCCTAGAGGGTTGTTAAATATAACAACATAACTAACAAGACACCTAGTAGTTTCTGTGTTTTATCAATTAAAGTAATATTTTGAGCATTTTTTATGATAATAACCTAGCACCGAGTCATATACGAAAGAGAAATATGTAATTGTCTCAATAGATAAATCAATTATTATTTTTTTAACAAAGTTTATACCTTAAAAATATTTATTGCTTTAATTTCTAAAAAGAAAAAGAAATAGAAAAAAGAAAAAGAAAAAGAAAAAGAAAATTTGACAGCAAATTAAAACTCTAGAACACCCGGGGGAAAGCAAAAGAGCATACTAGCGTCTAGTACGTGGGACTTGTTGGTTCCAATCTTCAAGAATCCACCATCATGATGTTTATATAAACGAACCTTTTCATGCTATCACCGTGTAATCATCAAACAAGTGAACGACAATCGATCAATATAAAACTTTAACTTCTTCAGCAATGGCTTCCACAGCATGCGGAATTTCATCTACTCCTCTCATTTCAAACATCATCTCCAAACCTTCACCCAAATCTTCAGCCAAACCACAATGCTTCGCCTTCTTCCCGTCTTCACAAACCCGTAAAAGACTCTCGACCATCAAAGCTCAGGCCGGAAACGGAAACGATAGCTCCATAGATGTTCACGTTAGTGGCAGCCAAAACAAAGATACTCAACGTTCCGTTGAACGCAGACCGTCTTCAACCATATCACCCTTCGGTAAGTCAATGCGTACGTAAATATTATATAACATATTTGAAATATAGATAGGTGTCAAATTATAAACTAAGATATTTTATCAGAAAACGTATTTCAATGTACCAAATATAACAGAATATGTAATCTAGACGACAAATTGCCAACTGTCTCTTTAATTTACCATTTTAATTATTGACTAGGTATAACATTTAAATTTATTAATAATGGCTTCTTATATATTTTGTTAATTACGAATACTAATTATAGGTTTGTTGGATCCGTTGTCTCCTATGAGAACAATGCGGCAAATGTTGGATACGATCGACAGGATGTTTGACGACTTGATGGCGTTCCCAATGAGGAGCCAATCAGGGTGGAACATTCGGTCTCCATGGGACATCCAAGACGACGAGAACGAAATCAAGATGAGATTCGATGTTCCCGGGCTCTCAAAGGAAGACCTAAAGGTGCTTGTGGAGGATAACATGCTTGTGATCAAAGGTGAACATAAGCAGGAGGGTAAACAAGAACAAGAACATGATGGTTCCTGGGCTACACAGAATTACAGCTCGTATCATACTCGCATTAATCTGCCCGATAACTGTGAGAAAGATAAGATCAAAGCTGATTTGAAGAATGGTGTTCTTTGGATCTCCATTCCAAAGGTGAAAGTTGAGAGAAAGGTGATTGATGTCGAGATCCAGTGATGAGTGAATCAACTGTATGAAACTAAATTATGCATCTGCTTGTAAATTCCTTTTTTAAATAATGTGAGTTGTAAATTTCTTTCTATCAATGCTTTAAAATACGTACGAGGTGGTTATTAAACCGGCAACTATGTTGTGTCATACGGGTGAGAGTAGTAAACAGAATGATGTTATTATGTCATACATCATAGTTAGTTTTTTTTAACACTTATTCACATAACTAAAAACAAAAGAACTCTGTAAACTAATAGAATATATATAAACAAAAGTTAAATAAAAATCAAAATCACATACGAAATTCTAATTCACAAGTGGAAACTCAAATGAGTTTTTTTACGGGAGGTTATGGGTTGGTGTCTTGTTCTAGAAAGTACTATATTTTTTAAACATTTTTTTAGTCAGAGGATTTTTCTAGTTGTAGGCTTCCTTTTGAGTGGAGAAGGACGGGTCATAACATTCTGTTCTTTGGATGGAATCATGGAAGAATGATTCATTTACTAGGGTGACCTAGGTGTCCGGGCCTTTTGCTTTATAGAAAACTAGTGGGTATCGAAAACTATGGGCGGAAATTCAAATGTAAGACCTACATGAGTTTTCAATGGATCATTTTGGAAAATTTTTTGAATGTTAAATCAAAATTGGGTTCTCTCCTAAAATTTGAGAATTTTCTCTTTTTAATATACTATAACTCGTAATACTTTATTTTATATATATTCATGATTACTAGTAAACCACTTATGCTTTCACCAGTACAAATACATGCCCTTAGAAGCGGTTTTAAGATCAGTCAGAAGCGGTTTTCAACCGCTTTAATGAAGCTCGCTGTTAATTGATGTATCACTTTAGTTAGAAGCGGTTTCTCTAATTTGTCAGTGTAACCGCTTCAAATTTGAGGCATCTATTAGCTACAATTTTATATTAATTTATTAGTTAATTAGAGCTGCTATTCAATTAATTAGATGCTATTGGATTAAAACCACACCCACATTATCAAAGTTATACAAAAAAACCCTTCTAAAACTATTCTGAATTAAAACAATAGGAAAACTATACAAATATTCCGAATTCAACGATTTAAAAAAATATATATAAATCAATTTAACATTGGTCATTTACACACTATCAAAAATGCACCGCTCACAATCGTATCATCGATGTCTGTGAGCTTAGCAAATCCTGATTCTTGTCAAATCTAAAAAAACAAATAAATGAAGTTAGAATAACCCAAACAAACTACAATCGTATGTCCAAGAACCCCGACAAACCACAACAAAATAACCCGAACAACCCCTACTAGTTGAAAAACCCTAACACGAAAACCTGGAACAAAAATCCAAATCTCTATCTTTTTTAATTTGACCTCTAAAACCGATCCCGACCCAAACTAATCCAACCGCCACATACCCAGAAATACTTATTCTAAAACAAAACCCGAAAGCTTGTTTTTTTTGGTGTTCAAAAGTAAGACAATAAATGTTTTGGTTATTCAGGCTCGGGTAGTGTGGGTCTGGTTGCTCAGTTTTTGGGTTTAGATATAACCGAATACTTTTTTTTATTCAATTATATGCATACTTGAAAATCGAACGAGCTGACACAAGCCCCAATCACTGATACGCGCATTTGGCGCTCTTTATGCGCTTTGTTTAAAACCAAGCGTTCAACTTTCTTTTTGTATGCATAAAATCATTTTTTTATAACTAAATCCTTTACATTGTTTAAATTTAAAGAACTTAGTCAAGCAAACACTGAAAACCCAAGTGATTATTCCCAATCTTGCTAAATTCTTAATAAGCAAAAACACATTTAAAAAATTACTTCAGCCAATTCCTAGCTTGCATCATTAACTTCTTTATCATAAATGGTATATTCTAGAGAGACTCTCCATTTATCAATCTGATAATACTTCCAACTCGATCAGCTTTCTCTTCATCAAGCAAGCTCTCTTAATCTCTCATCCAAGTATTGCAAAGCATGAACTATCGGATTTCTCTTACCTGAAATTATAAAAATTATAAGAAACGACTCACCAAATGCAAGAAATACCTATCTTAACAATCACTTGCCAGTTTCTTGCATAATTTTCAAGCTTTCGTGATGACGCTCTTCATAAAAACGAGTACCATAAATTTCTTTCAGTAGATCCAGTTGTTCAGAATCTTTCATCAAAGTTAATGATGCTATCTGCAATAAGTACATGACTATTAATAATATATATTTCGTCCATCAAAATCAGACAGAAGAAATGGTATACTTTCCCCTGTTACACAACATAATATCGATGGCTTGTTATATTGTGGAACACTTAATAATTTGAATGAATTTCAGATACAGAAGCAAGTGGCTTAACCAATCTACGTGTTTTAAACAATCACTTAAATCTATGACATTTTTATGTCCTCGCAAAATCTTATTTTCTGTTTTACACCATGAGTTTATCCAGTTTCATGATTCATTTTTACGTGATAATACATGACACGCCATTTTTTATATGTGAGACTGTTACATTGTTACACGTGGCCTAAACATATAATCAATAATTTACGTATTTATCAATAATGTATACGTATACAAGCCCGATTCTTCCCCTAACAAAAGCATATTAGAGTAGAATAGATGTGTCCTTCAAAAGGTTAACGTGTTTGTGTGGACAGTTCTACTCAACCGTCTCTCAACAAACGATAATCTCATAAAATGGAAGATTCTTTTAGGCCCTAATGTTTGTACTTGTTGTATGGTTACGGAGAAATCGGTGAATCACTTATTTATTGATTGCTATGCTGCTTCAATGGTTTGGAGTTACATTAGTAGGTAGTGTGATATACCGCCAATCGATGGTACGATAATTATGGTGTCTTGGTGGTGTATTTGGAGAGCTAGAAACAAGTTAGTTTATGAAGACAAAGCCACAAGGATTAACAAAGTGCTTGGGGATATTATTTGTGGATGAAAAGTAGATCAAAGCGCGAAGCCACCCTTTGGCCACTGGGTTCGACCGAACCCGATCTTTTTTCGGTTTTATATATAACCTATAGTATCGAGCCATTGAGTGAGCCCATTCTTTTTCGACGAGCGAACCATTGTCATTCTAAAAAAAGTATTCGAACCCATTAATTATGAAAATTTTAGTTAAAATTTTTTAGTAATGAATATTTTCTTATAAAATATAAAAAAAACTTTAAAAATTGCTAACAAACATTATAAATGGATCAATAATAACCCATATATATATTATAAAAAAATGTCCAAATTATTCATAAAATTGTCTAGTAAACCCAACCCAATTAACATTCTTAAACATAATACCTAAGTGAAAATTAAATAAAAGAACAAAAATAACATCCATCGGCTCAGTGATCAATAAATTATGTTTTCAGACCTAACGACCATCACCTCATCGCCTTTGCCAGTTCACCTCAAGGCTTCAATCATCGCCTTACATGCCCCACTTCAACCAGATGACAACAACAATCGGTCGACTGACTCTTTATTTGATGAGCCTTCAATCAATCAAGACCTCACGACGAATCTTGCTTTGATTTTGCGTAATTAGATGGGTGGCATATACATAATACATACACGCGCGCGCACACACATCATATATATATATATATATATATATTTATGATGTGTGCATTTGTTATATTAAAAATTAGTTCTTTTTTGAGTCGCGATTGAAGATGCTATGAATCGTTTCCAAAGCATGAATATGTGTAGGAAACAATTATAACATGTAATATCTTTTTTATTAAATAGGACTTTGGGCCCGACCCCGTTGGGGCCCAAAAAGATGCCAGAAAAAAACCGAGCAACGAAAAATACTGAATATACAGGAAAAAATTTCTGGCTTCGTCACTGGATCAAAGTGTTTAGATATAAATTGAGATCGATAGAAAAACTTGGTTATGTAATCAATTTGGTTGTTTGTTTATCCAGCCCTTGCTAGCTTTTCGGTAGGAAAGGTTGGTGTTTCCGGGTTAATGAAATTAGCCGTTAAAAAAAAGGGTTGGTTGTTGATTGAAAGGTAGCTTGCACTCAATCCACGTGTAAACTCTGGAATTATTTCGATTGTTCCACAAGAAAAGTATAATCCGTAACGTGTTTCCTCACCTATTCCTTTCTTTATTTCTTTCTCGATTGTTCTACATGATATTCTTCCTTCACTATTTAATGTTTATACAGACCACCACCATCTTCAATTCAATTCGTAATCAAAGTTCAAACACCAAACTTCCAAATATCAATAACAATGTTAATGTCTATCTTCAGCTCCATTGACGCCTTCTGTGTCGAAACAATGACACGAACACGAAAGCTTTCTGTTACCACCTCAAACCATTCTTCCTCAACAAAGACCAACGAAGATAATAATAATCATCCTGCTGGTGTCAAGAAATCACCTGAATTGCGTATAAGGCCGCGCTTCGCACCGGAGTTTGATGGGATCAATTGTTTTGAGACCATCGTTCCGTATTAGTTACTTATAACATGCGTAAGTGTAACTCTAAAATTGTTTGTACATACCAGGATACTGTTTTCTAACGTTAATTGGTTTATTTCAAGTTGAAGTTAATCTAGTTATGAATTCGGTGTTATGTTTGTGTGGAACTGATTCACTGAATTTAAGCAATGCTTTAAAAACTAAAAACTAGACTCGCCTCACGTCATAAGGCAATGGGCTTGATTAAAAGAAAAAGTGTGCATGACGTTATTTCACATGATTGTCACGTAAATAATAATGACATGATTGTCATGTAAATAATGAGTTCCAACTGATCCACTATTTAAGTATCACGTTGGGTTAACTATAAGGTTGGGTTAACTATAAGGGTCTGTTTGGTATAAAGTAATAAAATGAGTGAACGAATAGAATCGATAAGAAAATGAAATAGACAAAGGTATAAAATGAATCATTATCATTCAATTGTTTTGGTTACCATAAAATTTTTGACCAACTTGAGGCTCTACCCCTTGGACCCTACTAGGGGCTGCCGCCCCTTGGACCCCCGCAATCGGATGCGTTGCCCCCGTACTTCCGTTCGTTAGGATCTTCACCCTAATATCATAACAAACTAAAACAAGTGTGTGCTCCACACATCCCTAACTTAATTTTTATTATGATACATTGGCAACCAATTAATCCAATTACACTAAAATACTACATTTATTAATGGGTTGATTAATGACCAAGTTAGGGTTATTAAGTTTCTTGTTAACTAAGTTGAGTTCACAATTATAAATAGGGGCAACTAAGTTAGAGATTGTTAAGAAGTTAAGATGCAACCTGTTATGGTTCATCAAAAGTCAAACTTAGGGTTTTTAGAATTTTAATCAATTTTTTGAGTCATATTTTTTTATTAATATAAACGAAAGCTATTCGTTTAATTGGAAATTATTTATCGATTGGGACTTGAATTGTATCAGAGACAAGTTCAATAAATCGATTATCGGTCGGCGGAGAGCGGTTTCTCTATCATCGACGCATATCGGAACCTAGTTGGGTTTCAAAATCGTAGTTTTTTTAGAAGCAGGTCACTCGGAGTCGGGCCTGTGGTGGTGATTTGTTGTTTTCCGGCAGAACCAATGGGCGGGTTAACGAATCGGCAGCAGGTTAGTCGGACCTGCTATAAGTAATTCCCGTAAGTTCCGGTAGCAACTAGGTTCCGTAAGTTCCGGCAGATTCAGTTGCTTACATCGAACCTAAATCCACGTCAGCACACGTGTTAATATTATCACTCAACACCGAACCTAAATTCACGTCAGCAAACGTGTTAACCGGTTCAGGTAAATCTAAACTAGTATCTTAATCCGGTGCTCGTTATACTGGAGCAATGACCGAATTTTCATTTCTCTGTTCAAATTATGGACTCTGTTATCGCTACCTTTAGCGGATACCACGGATCCGAGAGATTCAAACTCATCAAACTAATATCTCAATGTGGTCCTGGTTATGTTGGAGCAATGAGTTCTTCTACTGCACATCTACTACACAAGAATATTAAAACACCATTGTTAGTATAAGAGTTATACACACACACACACACACACATATATATATATATATATATATAAGCCGATAATTCTTCAATATACACAAAGATGATCAACTTACAAAAACCCCTCATCTAAACATAAAAATAATAATAAGATTAAGCTTAAGCTTAGTGACAACAGATATGTGTTGAAGTGAAGACAACTACGGTTGGTGGTGGTGGCCGACGGTCAAGACGGTTGGAGTTTGAAGAAATCGAAGAGCCAGATTCAAGATGCCGATAACGAAAGCAGCCAAGAAATTGAAAGTTCGTTTGGCAATGCCAATTTACCAAGTAAGCCCTGTAACTGATTCAAGATGCCCATAACGAAAGCAGCCAATAAATTGAAAATTCGTTTCGCAATGCTAATTTTCCCAAATAAGCCCTACAACTGAACGCCTTTTGCCAAATTTCGAATAATAATATATTATTGATAATCGAGCCGGGGGTCTCACCGGAAGCAGCCTCTCTATCCCTATGGGGTAGAGGTAAGGCTGTCTACATCTTACCCTCCTCAGACCCTAACATAGCTTTGCTATTGGTGGGATATACTGAGTACGATGATGATGATGATGATGAATATATTATTGATAAATAAATAATATTAATAATAATAATCATCATAAGTAACAATAATAATAACAAAAGAAAAGAAAAGATAGAAAAAAAACATAATAACATAAAACTGGTGGGCTTTTCTAGAAAAACCCACCAACACGCTGCGTATAGCCCTCCAACATAAATAGCACCCGTTTAAGATAATATAATATAATATTATATTATATTATATTATACTATATTATACACTTTAAGAACTTTACTGTGAATGTGTCGTGTCGGCGGCTGGCACCCACGAAATACTCCTAACATGTATAAGTTAGAAATCAAACAACAGTATTAGTGTAATAATAATAATAATATTTTAATACCAATAATAATATAAAAATTAATATTTTAATAATAATCATAATATTAAAATAATAATAATATAATTATATATTAAGATAATATTATTCTAATAATAATAATATTTTAATAACAAAAAAAAATATTGCAATAATATTCATAATAATAATAATATTAATATTAATATAATAATAATACAATAATAATATTTTCATAACAATAACATTTTAATAATAATATTAATATTTTAATAATAATACTAGTAATACAGTAGTAAAAAATTTAACAATAACGGTAATAGTTCGGGAAACCTGGTTCAAATTTGGGAGGCCCGGTGAGCTAGGGTTACCGTAAAACTGTTCAGGCCGACTATAATAACCGATTTAATTCTAACAAAACGTAATGTAGTGGCGTGTTGAGTGAACAATATTAGGCTCATATAGGTGGTGTCTGTATAGTAGGCATGGTGTAGTATAACGGTCGGTGCCTAGACAAATTTCAAATCATTTTCATAACGGAACCCAAATTACAATTAAATATAGTTTAGTTTTTCAAAAGTCCCTATAAAGTATAAACCGTCTCTCTTGATCTCACATACCAAAACAGAACCAGTCACCAAATCTCTATCCTAGCATGTACAACTGCCGACTTCATACTAAATAAATATAAAACAAAACCTGGTTCAAGTCGGGTAACCACGGCGTGCCAGGCTGATCGTAAGCGGCGTAACCCGGCTCCTCCTCGTTCGACTCCGGAAATAAATGGTTGAACCACGACATTGTGGGTATATATACCAAAAATTGTGTTGTTGTGTTGGTTGAATGAAGATCGTGAGGGTGAGGGTGAGGAAGAGATATAAAATAAAAAAAGAGAGAGGAGGGAAAGGGAGGGGAGCTGGGCTCCAATAATATAAAACACCAAATACGCCGCGTATAGGTCTATACGCTGCGTATTAGGGTACGATTTGACAACCTAGCCCAGCTTTTGCCAGCTAGAACGTCAAATCGTACCTAATACGCCGCGTATAGCCCTATACGGGGCGTATTAGGGCGTGTGGTGGGTGTCCATAGTAGGCCCCATTATATGTGTGTGTGTATATATATATATATATATTGTGCACACGAGGAATTAAAAAGAAAACAAAGTGTCGTTTTTTTTTGTTCAAGAAAGTTGCGTATAATTTTTATTTGGGTTGAACAAGACGGTTTAATTTAGAGTTTGCTTTTTAGCAAACGGGCTAAAGTGTTAAAAGTTGTTCAGACTGTTTGGTTTGTATTTGTTCCATCGAAATGGACACTACAAAAAAAAAAGCGGTATCTGGGATTGAAAAATCAGTCACTGATACTAATGAATCAGTCCCTAATGGTTATCAAGGACTGATTTTTCCTAGTCCCAAGTCAGTCCCCTATTCCTAGTCCTAGATAGTGGTTTTAGTGACTGAAAATCAGTCCCCATTGCGTGGCATCAACAGGGACTAACATTCAGTGTCCAATACACATAAATTCACTCCTTAAACAGATCAATGGTACCACGTCATTTCAGTCTCCAATAGGTATCTTCTGTGAGTAAAAATCAGTCCCTAGTATTATGATATTTCAGTCCCAATTGCATTTATTTAGGGACTAAAAATCAGTCTTCTAAGTCATGTATATTTGTCTCTAATGCATTTTATTATATTCGTAACTCTGTACCAGATCAGTCCCTAAAAAGGTGTATTAGAGACCAGTGTTCAGTCTCTAATATCACAAATTTCAATCTCTAATAAAGTGTTTTAGTAACTAAAAATTGTTCTCTAATAACATGTCATTTTAGTACTTAATATGTTTTTTTAGTGACTGAAAATTAATCTCAAATGCGTTGCCATTTTAGTCTTGAATATCTTTTTATATAAACTAAAATTCAGTCTATGGTAACAAAATTTACCGGTCTCCAATACGTTTAATCAGATTCTGAAAATCAATCTCTAATACACTCCATCAGTAACTATAAATCAGTCTTTGATAGTATATTTAAATCTAATTTGGTTATTTTAGATACTAGAAAATAGTTTCTAATAAAATCTTATTCGGTCCTTAATATGTATTTGCATTGTCTTAATTTATTCACTTTTAGGACTAAAAATAGTCTCCATATATCTTCATTTAACTGTCAATATCACCACAACATTGTAATGCTAAATCAACAATATCATAACTTTGAAACGCTAGACATAAAAAAGAAACAAAACTTGGTTCAGTATTTCCAAACATTAAAATGCTAGTAAATAAAACAAGTAATAAACCATAAAGATTAAGTCTTAACTAACACGCTAGCTAGATCAGGTCTTCGCTACCACTTTCATTGAGTTGTCTACTCGATCCATTTCCTCCATTGCTTGCAGATGCAGCTACAACGTTCTCAAAATCTGGAAACTTTGAACTCACGAACATTGACATTTTTTCGTACAGCTCATTACTTTCTCTAAGTTTCTCCTGGTTCTGTTTCAGTTCCTCCTTGAGTGCAACAACCTGATTTTGAAGATTTTCGGTCTCACTTGAAGGTGGTTGAGACGACTCCAATATCATCCAGTGATCCTTTTTCCTCAGTACCGGTCCAACGCCTACCTCCCATGCAGATTTTGTTGTTTGCTTTTTAGCACACACACTTTTAATTGCCTTTTTCTCTAGCTCACGTTCCATATCAGCAGTTATAATCGTTCCTTCTGAAGTTAACTTAGCCATAGCCTCCTCTTTATGGTGAAGAATATTTTCCTAACAAAAGAAATGGTACAAAAAACAGTTAAAACTAATCATAACTAGGGGTGTTCATGGTTCGCTTTAAAACTATGAACGCCTTAGTTTACGGTTTACACTCAAAACCAACTGTATATCAAAACATTCTGTTTGTTTTAAATATTTTTATTCCTTTAGTGTACAAGTTTATGGATTTTATCAACATGATCAGTTAATCCAGTTTTAGATAGTTTGTTTTATTTAATTTTGAATAGCTTTTTTATTTTTGGACTTATGCATTTTCTTATGAAAGCCCAATAAAGCTCAAACCGCGAACCAAACCTGATCGAACTATTGGTAAAGGTTCGGTTAGTTTGGTTTTGATTCTCAATAGTCTAGTTTTGGTTTTCAATATAAAAAAGCGTTCCTAACGGTTTGGCTCAAAGTTTGACAAAACAAAACAAAAAAAAAAACCAAAAAACGAACCTGATCGAACTGTCGGTAAAGGTTCGGTTAGTTCGGTTTTGATTCCCAATTATGCAGTTTTGGTTTTCAATATAAAAAATCGTTCCTAACGGTTTGGCTCAAAGTTTGACAAAACAAAAACAAAAAAAAAACACTTGATAGAACTGTTGGTAATAGAGGTGTTCACCGGTCCGGTTTTGACGGTTTTTAAGTCAAACTGTAAACCAAACCGTTAGTAACGGTTTTTGATATTATAAGCCGAAACCAAACAGTTGTAGTTTAAAACCGAACAAAACCGAACCATTAGTAACGGTTTGGTTACGGTTTGATTTCACGGTTTGGGCTTTATTGAGTCTTGATATATAATGCATAAAATAAAAAAAGTAAATTATGTGCAACTGCCAACAAGAGTGCGTATTGTGTGCAGCTGCACATCAGCTCATACAGTAGCGACATCAAACCATAAAAGAGAGTAACTAACTTACATATTCAATATGTGCGTGATCATTTAACCATCCATTTTTGTTAGATTTGAAATGAAAGTTGTAATAAACTTCAAATGGGGTAGGTGCTACTTTAGTCTCGTGATTTGTCTACGATAATAGAAAGTGTAATAATAGAGAATACAACCCCATGATAGTTTAAAAACTGTAACTTGTAAGGTTTAAATCTTACCATCTGGAATACATGATTAGCTATTGAGTGGGAGCCTCCTCTACTTGTAATAACTTGTTTACTTCTGTTAACTTCCATTTGCTTATTGTATTTCTATATAACAATATTTACCAAACATGTTAGAACTCACAACCTAAGAAAAAAAGTTATGATACGTATTTGAGCTAAGCAATCCAGGCTGGACCGTGGAACCCGACAATGCAATCGAGGAGCCCAAATAAAGTATACTATTAGAACAACTATAATATATAGAGGATCTAAGAAGTAAGCGTTTGAATTATAAAAATGACACATACCCAGGTTGATTCTAACTCCTAATAATCGCACATATGGGTCCAATCTTCTTCACTCCGACAACCGGGCTTCATTTTTGATCTCGCTAGTTCCAGATTGTTGTATCCTCCATTACTCTTCCAGTAGTCACTTAAAGTACCTCGTGTGCGTTTCCATTGTGCATGTAGTCGAGCATCCACATATTCCACCAAACCTTTATCTGCTCAAAATAAATTGAATCTTACCTACATTAAACACATAAGTTAATAATATAAATGATAATATAAAATCTTAATACTTTCTAGATAATTGAAAGTAAAGATATAAACAACTTACTTGTAACTTTTCATACATCTGATCTTTCACATCTTTTGGTACCGACTCCCATTTATGGTACTTCATTGGGCAAACACTACGAATTACAATCCCACACTCAGTTGCGAATTGTGTGGCTGAATTCCCAACAAAGTTTTTTGTACCAGGAGCTTTGGTCAAAAAAATTTTAGAACCTTCAAGAAGATTCTCCAAAGCATTTATAGCACTACGGTTTATACTCCGACCACGCCTATTTGTTTCATATACGGTGGTTGATCTGCGTGTTGGTCAATATGATTTCAAAAGCTAAGCCATATACAATTAGCTGACATTTTTTTATTGGACTGTTCTGACCCGAACCCATTCATAGAACCATAGTTACCAGCAGTGACGAATTTAGAAATTTTTGTGACGGGGGCACAATTTTGTAGGGTCAAAATAGGTCGGGTCAACACAAATCGGGTTAAATGCGTTGATTATGGCATTTATTGAATTTATGCTACTTTTTAACAAGAAATAGTTTATTAAACATAACACAAAAGTTAAAAAAAAAAAAAAAAAAGCTAGCATTCGTAAACCAAAAAATATATATAAAAAAACAGTTATAACTCAATTGGTTAACCGAGCAATGAAACACGCTACTTATCTAGTCAACTTAATTAGTTATGGTTAATGCATAATTTGAAACGGGCAACTTTACGGTCAATTAAAATTCAACAAAATATAGGGTTGTATTTATAAATTTAAATGAAAAAAAGGTCTAATTTGAAAATAGTAATTACAGATGATATGGAGAATTAGTTGCGACAACGTCTTTTTATTCGGATCAGTAGAATTAGTTACGACAGTTCCGCCGGTCCCGCTAAAGGAAACTTTTCAGAAAAAGTACAATCGCCGGAACCACCGCCGCTTTTCTTTCCGGCTCGGCTGATCAAGGGGCTGTGTTGCGGGAACCACAACCTCCCCCCCCCCCCCCCTCCCTAAAGGAAACTTCTAGGAGATCGCCGGAACCACCGCCGCGTTTCTTCTAACCTCACTATGAAATTATGGGAAAGAGTAATCGAGACAAGAATTAGAAGAGAAACCCAAGTTACGGTAAACCAATTTGGTTTCATGCCAGGGAGATCAACCACGGAAGCAATTCACATCTTAAGGAGATTGATGGAAAAGTATAGGGAGAAGCGGGATCTACATATGGTCTTCATTGATCTTGGAAAGGCATATGATAATGTACCACGTAGACTAATCTGGGATAGTCTAGAGAGCAGAAGGGTTCCTGGGAGGTACATAGACATAATTAAAGATATGTATGATCGGACAAAGACTACTGTTAGGGCGCCAGTAGAGGATACAGATTTCTTCCCCGTGGAAGTAGGACTCCACCAAGGGTCAGCAACTTCTAGAAAAAGTACAATCGCCGGAACCAACGCCGCTTTTCTTTCCCGCTAAAGGAAACTTTTCAGAAAAAGTACAATCGGGGGAACCACAACCTCCCCCCCCCCTCCCTAGCAGCTGGTCAAGGGGCTGTGTTGCGGGAGTACTTTCAAGTGGAAACAAATATAACCTTTCCCGACAACCACCGTTTTCCGACAACTACGACAACACGCTGTTTCCGACCAACCAGGTGCTTTCTCTCTGGTTTCACTAACGCTCTAATAATAATAATAATAATAATAATAATATATTTTACCAATAATAATAATAATTACCCTACCGCTATTATTATTATTATTATTATTATTATTTTTGTTGTTGTTGTTGTTGTTGTTGCTGCTACAGTGATACGTATATTTGCGTTGACCAATGGGTGTTTTTTAGCACCATCACGGATTACATCTTGTTGGTCATTGTCATTTGTTCATCACATATCGCTAGTTAGTGTATGATTGTTGTGTGTTCTCGTTATTCAACAATTGTTGATTAGTAACCATCGTGTATATTGTGTTGTTCAATATGTGTTTTACATTAGTTGCCTTATCAAATTATTGACTACTTGTGTGATCTTAAGTTATCCAGTGACTAGTTGCAACCATAGACCTTAGAAGTTATGACTTTTCCTTGAGATTGTGTCCAAGGACGAGAGGTACAGCCAAAGGAAAAGAAAGGTGGTATAGTTTGCGAATAGCCTCTTGGAATGTAGGTACTCTTAATGGTAAATTGTTAGAGGTAGTAGATGCACTTAAAAGGCGTAGAGTACAGATAGCGTGCCTTCAAGAGACTAGGTGGAAGGGGCAAAGAGGAGATGAGCGCAATGGGTATAAGTTAAATTATTCGGGGTCGGATGGAGCAAAAAATGGAGTAGGATTTCTAGTGGCTTTGGAAGTATATAAGAATGTGGTGGAGGTGATTAGATACAACGATAGAGTTATGGTATTGAGACTAGTTTTAGGTGAGGAGGTAGTGGCAGTGGTCTGCGCGTACGCACCACATGTTGGATTGGGGGACCGGGAGAAGACTGAGTTTTGGGATCGTCTAGACATAGTAGTGAGGGCGATACCTAGAAAAGAGAAGATTTTTATAGGAGGTGATTTTAATGGCCACATTGGTGAAGAGAGTGATGGCTTTCAGTCTGTTCATGGGGGTTTTGGCTTTGGGGTTAGAAATGACCCTGGTAGGGATCTCCTAGAATTTTTGGTGGCCCATGACCTGAGCATTTTAAACTCGTTTTTTAGGAAGAGAGACTCTCATTTGATAACTTTCAGTAGCGGGGGACATCACACGCAAATCGACTACCTCTTGACAAGACGAGAAGATCGAAGATGGTGGCAGGACTGCAAGGTTATACCACGGGAGACGGCAGCGGCTCAACACCATTTACTGGTGGCAGATATAACTTTCAGACAAAAACTGATTGTAGGGGGGAGGAAATGCCTACCTAGGATCCGATGGGGAAATTTAAAGGGTGTAAAAATTGGAGAGTTCAAAGATAAGATCGTTTTAGTAACGTCGACTCAACTAGGGGATGACGCAAACCAGATGTGGGAAGCTATGGCGACTACCATTACTCAAGTAGCGAAAGAGACCCTAGGGGTTACGACTGGTAGGTCAAGTGGGCATAAGGAGTCCTGGTGGTGGAATGACGAGGTGCAGACTAAAATAAAGGATAAGCAAGAGAGTTTTAGGGATCTCCTAAAGTGTACGGACGAGGAAAAGAGACTACGGTTGAGGGAGGGATACAAAAAGGCCAAGAAGGAGGCAAAGAAGACGGTGATGGAAGCAAAGAACACGGCCTATATGCGAATGTATGAAAGTTTGGAAACAAAGGAGGGGGAACATGCTATGTTTAAGATTTCCAAAGCCAGGGAGCGGAGGCGACATGACCTAGGAAGAGTGAACTTTATAAAAGGAGAGGATAGACGAATTTTATACAAGGAAATTGATATTAAGTTGAAATGGCAAACATATTTCCACAATCTGTTCAACGAGGAGAGAACTTACCAACAACAAAACATCAACAACACTACTCAAAAGAGACAACGAAATAATTGTTACTGCCGAAATATCACACATGGTGAAGCGAGGACAGCTCTTAGGAAGATGGGAAGGGCTAAGGCTGTGGGTATAGACAATGTACCAATTGAGGCGTGAAAATGTTTGGGAGATGAAGGAGTTCAATGGCTAACTACTCTGTTCAACTTTATCTTCAAATCGGGAGAGATGCTAGATCAGTGGAGAAGTAGTTTCATAGTGCCAGTATACAAGAACAAAGGAGACGCCCAATGTTGTGGGAATTATAGAGGGATTAAGTTACTAAGTCATACTATGAAATTATAGGAAAGAGTAATCGAGACAATAGAAGAGAAACCCAAGTTACGGTTGGTTTCATGCCAGGGAGATCAAACCACGAAAGCAATTCACATCTTAAGGAGATTAATGGAAAAGTATAGGGAGAAGAAGCGGGATCTACATATGGTCTTCATTGATCTTGAAAAGGCATATGATAATGTACCACGTAGACCGATCTGGGATAGTCTAGGGAGCAGAGGGGTTCCTGGGAGGTACATAGACATAATTAGAGATATGTATGATCGGACAAAGACTACTGTTAGGGCACCAGTAGGGGATACTGATTTCTTCCCCGTGTAAGTAGGACTCCACCAAGGGTAAGCCTTGAGCCCTTTTCTTTTTGCAATCGTCATGGATGAGTTGTCAAAGTCGATTCAAGGGACGGTCCCGTGGTGTATGCTTTTTGCAGATGATATTGTGTTAGTTGCTAAAACTAAACATAGCCTCAATGTGAGGTTAGAAGAATGGCGTGCAGCTCTAGAGGACAAAGGACTAAGGATTAGTCGCTCGAAGACCGAGTATCTACATTGTGATTTCAGTGGGGATGGAGACGACAGGGACTCTTAGATCACCATCGGAGGTCAAGTGGTTCCACAAGCTACTAGGTTCAAATATCTAGGATCCTATGAAAAAAGAAATGGGGAGATAGATAGTGACGTAACACACCGCATTCAGGCGGGTTGGTGTAGGTGGAGAGCAGCTACTAGGGTTTTGTGTGATAGGAGGTTCCCAACTAAATTAAAAGGGAAATTTTATAGGATTGTTGTTAGACCTGCTTTGTTATATGGAACAGATTGTTGGGCCATCAAGAAACACAAGCACGTAAGATGGAGGTGGCGGAGATAAGGATGCGAGGTGGATGTGTGGGCACACAAGGTTAGACCGAGTAAGAAATGAGGTTTTTAGGGAACGACTAGGAATTGTTAGTATATGTGAAAAAATAAAGGAGGGTAGATTGAGATGGTATGGGCATGTAAAGAGAAGACAAGAAACAGCGCCAGTTAGAGTAGTGGAAACCCTCAATGTAGAAGGAAAGAGGAGTAGAGGCAGACCCAAATTGACGTGGGAGAAGCGGATTAGGTAGGATTTGCTAGAGTTACACCTCTCTGAGGACATGGTCCATGATAGGTGTTCATGGAGACGTAGAATTAAGGTTAAGAACTTTTAGAGAAGGTCTTTTTTGTATCTTAGTTCTAGCCTATGGGCTTAGACTCTTCTACATTTTAGGCAGATTTGACTTATATTTGTTCTTATGTTGATATGTCTATTTGGACACCATGATTTCATATGTGTTGGTATTTGATTGTGCCACTTTATCACTATAAGTTTTGTTATTAGTACTTGTGTGTTTATATGTTACATGCTTTGGAGCCGAGGGTCTTTTTGGAAGCGGCCTCTCTATCCTCATGGATAGAGATAAGGTCTGCCTACATCACACCCTCCCTAGACTCTACCAATAGCTTTTGCTAGTTGTGGAATTTACTAGATACGGTTGTTGTTGTAATTAAAATTTTACATTCTATAAAGTTTGAAATACTTTAACCACTTTACCATCCCACTAAATAAGAATGAGACTTTTTATACAATAATTGAATTATTATTATTATTTAAACAGTCTAATGAATAACATGTTGTTATTGACTCTTTTCTTAAAATATGTATATAAAAGTAAATAAATGAAATTAATCATATACAAATTAAAAGATTAAACAATCAAATAAAAAATGAACAAAACTAAAGAGCACAGTTCTGATCTAGCTTGACCCGAAAACCGTTCTGCATCCGCCTACCAGAAACCTAACCTTACCTGATCTAGCTTGACCAGAAAACCGTTCTGACCCATTACCGTGCCCAACCCGCCCAGCCCATTTTGCCATGGCAGATCCAAGATTTATAAAAAAATAAACATTTAGTCGAGTAGGATAATTCCCCCACTCGCCCATTTCAGTTAGCATAAGTTTATATTAATTAACCCAATATTAATAGTGAATTATACATAGTATACAACATGTAACAAATTTCTTTGAAACTTACCGGTAGCTTGAGTGTCGGGGAAATGACGATTGCGCTTACGTGTCGAATGAGGTCTTCTTTCAGATTCACTTCCATCGACACATGATTGCATTCTACGTTGTTCAGATTCTTCTACGGGTCTCTTTCTTGTAGAAACAGTAGCCATCATCACCAACATAAAAATCCACATCCTACAAAAAATAGATAGTGTTAGTTAACAAGAAAAAAATATAGTTATATACGTTATAAAGTATTAGCAAGTCAAAAAAAATATAATATCTTTAAATTAATTCTATAGATTCACCATAATTTTAATCAATAAATACCAAACAAAATAGAACAAAAACAAATTTTAATGCAGTTTAATAACTTTATATACAACTAAATAAACTTACCCTACAGCTTATATATTCGATCAAAATAGCTAAGAGAATCATAAAAGTAAATCAAATAAAAAATGGAAAAGCAGATAGCACTAATAGTAAAAGTTATGTTTAAAAATAAATACCATCACAAAACATCATCGTCTGACTCAACATTTTCTATGTTATTAGTTGACTCATCACTATCGGAATCATCTAGATTTGACTATGAACGAGCATCTATTCTATGCTAGGGCTGTCACTTTTACCCGAAACCTGAAACCCGACTCGAAAAAACCCGCACCCGAACCCGAACTAACCCGACACGAAGAACCCGAACCCGAATCCGAGAAAAGACTAACCCAAACCCGAACCGAAGTAATTTGGGTTGGTTCTCGGGTCTGATTTATAAGTTTCGGGTCAACCCGAAAAACCCGAACAAACTTTTAGTTTTAAAATTAAATATATTTTTAGGTATAATAAGCTAAGTATTAGCCACTAAAGTTATCATAATCTAGCTCTAATTGACTGTCGTCATTCTAACTTATTTATTATTAATTTATGTTTTTCGTTTATTACTAATAGCAACCGAAATCGAACAACCAAATCACGCCCGATTGAATACGATTAAGACGCGAGTTAGTTTTTCTCTTCTATTGAATTGTTTTACCAATTTATGTTAGTTTGTTATTTGATTATTTGTGTTATGAGCAAAAAAAGTATATGTTGTTTTAATTTTAGCATTGTAATTTTTAATTTTTTTTTGTTTTTGTGTTTTTTTTTCTTTTGTTTGTTTGTTTTCGATACTCGAGACCCGATTAACCCAACCCGAAAAAACCCGAACCCGAATTACCCGAACCCGAAAAACCCGTGAGAGATTTGGGTTGGGTTTCGGGTCAAGATTTAAAACTTTGAAACCCGAAGAACCCGGCCTGAAAAACCCGAAACCCGAAGAACACCCTTATTCCATGCTATGATAAGAATCATCTATCTGATCATCAATAAAATCATCTACAATGTCATTAGAATGTTGAATATCAACATTTTCAACAATTTCTTCCTCGGCATCTTCACGATAAAGGTTGACATCTCTTAACAAATCTGCTGCATTATTGTTTTCAAGAAATTCTTTCGATAACTTTCCACTGTGAATTTGGTTTAAGAGGATCATTTATATAAAACACTTGTTTAGCCTGGTTTGCTAAAACAAAAGGATCTTCCTTGTAAGACTCTCGAGACGTATCTATACTGATGAAATGAGGTTCAAATATCACATGTTTCCTTCGACGATCAATGTCGAACCATGTGCACTTAAACAAAATAACATGATAACCTTTTATGAATGACAATTCAATGATTTCATCAAGGTATCCATAATAATCGTCTTCAGCATCATCATGAACACCCGAGACTGTAATTCCACAATTTTGAGTTTGTAGACTGTCATCTCTATATTTAGTTAAAAATTTAACTCCGTTCACCATGTATCCCTTGTGTAAGAAAGCTCGATTATCTGGAAGGGAAGACAATGCATATAACTCCTCGTTAACTTGAGATGGATTTTGCCTATATATCTCTCCAATCTGTTCTCAGTTTGAACATAATAAACATGTGATTAGAGCCAATACAATAACACAATATATTGGAAAGTACTATATAGTGTGAATGTTACCCGTTTTGCAAACCAATCCGGGAATGTAGACTGTTGAATCTGCGAAATGTTTGATGATGCATGATGTTTCCCTCGTAACACTTGCAAGTGTCTTCTGTAAAGTGTAGACGAATCATAAATTTAAGAAGATGCGACACTTAAATTTAATTCACAAAGATAAAATAAATACTTACTCTAAGTATGTTTGAACCTCTTCACAATTATTGAAGACAAACCATTGTGCTTTCTTGATAAGATCACTAGGAAGGAATTGAGCTTCTTTCCTTCCAATACCCCGGCCATTCACTCTAAATATATCTAGTACAATGCTTCAAGTATCACTAGAGGTTTTGTCATCATTTCTGTTACGTTTGTCAAATTTTGATTCAACACCTCGTAAATAGTGTGAACAGAATGTTATTGCTTCTTCAACAATATAGCCTTCTGCAATTGAGCCTTCAGGTTTAGCTTTGTTTCTAACATATCTTTTTAAATGACCAAGGTATCTTTCTATCGGATTCATCCACCTTGATTGCACAGGTCCTCCCAAAATAGCCTCTTAAGGAAGATGAACACACAAATGCACCATGATTGTGAAAAAGATGGGGAAATATCCTTTCAAGTTTGCACATAATCTTAACTATCTCTTCTTGAAGCACTTCTAACTCCCTCACATGTAAGGTGACAACAATAAGTTTTTTGAAAAACTGAGACAAGTCCCCTAACGCTTCACGAATTTGCTTTGTAAAAAAGGGCCGAATTGCAATAGGAATTATGCGTTGTAACAAGACATGGCAATCATGATATTTAAGCCCATATACCTTACCTTGCTCGACAATGACATTTTTAGCTAAATTTCCAGCATACCCATCTGGAAAACGCACTGACTTAAGTAGATTGCAAAACTGTTTTCTCTCCTCTTGAGTTAAAACATACAAAGCATGTGGTTTAATCCAGTGGTCATCTTTACCCACCAAGTGAAGCTCCTTGCGTATGCCCATATCTTGCAAATCTAGTCGAGCTTTGTCAGTGTCTTTCGTCCTTCCTTTAATGTTTAACATTGTTCCTAACAAGTTCTCACACACATTTTTTTCAATATGCATCACGTCGAGGTTATGACGAATTAACAACTTAGACCAGTATGGGAGTTCAAAAAAGATGCTTTTCTTTGACCAATTTAAATCAGATGTGTTTCGTTTTCTTTTCTTCACTACATGATCAGGATGCTTTCCATATTGATGTTGAGTGAGATATTCTAATTGGCGTAAGCAATCATCTCCATTGACAGCTTTAGGTTCTATCCTTGTCTCTCATTTTCCATTAAAATCCCATGCTTTCCTCCATGGGTGATTAACGGGTAGAAATCGTCTATGGCCTATATATGCTATTTTATCTCGTATATGTATACTGCATGCATCTTTGTTGCATGTAGGACATGCCATGTAGCCACTCGTGCTCCATCCATATAAGTAACCATACGCTGGAAAATCATTAATTGTCTATAGAAGTGCGGCACGTATGTTGAATCTCAGCTTTGATTCACAATCATACGTTTCAACACCTATAGAAGTTTTAACTCATCTACTAGCGGACGCAGAAATACATCAATATCCTTTCTTGGTGAATCTCTTCCTGGAATCAGCAATGCCATCATAAATGAAGCATCGACCATAGACTTCCACGGAGGCATGTTATATGGTATGAGCATAACAGGCCACATACTATATGAGAGACTCATTGTGACATTTGAGCCAAAACAAGGTACATCTCGGTACGTATTTACCGATTAAGCAATTAAACGCTTTTTACGTAACAAACGAACGATTAACCGAACGGGTCGGGTTATGACCCAGATATCCCGGGGGGCCATCTATAAGTAATATACGTTTAATATAAGCTAAAATATTAGTAATATGGCTTTAGTTCGACAGCAAACAAGTTAAACGAAAACACGCTCGTTTAACTACCCACTATAGATTTAAACGCGAAAGATAGTTACAAACCAAGCATTGTATCATCTGTTAAGCCGAAAAAGACTTACCAAACACTTATTTGAAATGTTTTAAGCGATCCGTGAAAATATTTTCGATTTTTACAAACATATAGTATGCTTTTATAATTTTACACAAAACTAGCCGAAAAACACTCGTTTTCGCACTGTTTGACGCACCCGATAAGTTTTTCGCGCCAAAAACCAAACCCGAACTAAATTTGGACTGGGCTTTTCGTGTTTGGGCTTGAGAAATCGGAAACTTGGGTTAAAATGGGCCCAAAGTAGGTCCATGAAGAATTCCGGCCGCCATTTTTTTTAATTTAGTATTGTTTTGCTTTCTTTATTATTAGATTACTTGAGATATTTTTATCAATCATTCTTGCAAATTCTGGAAACCGTACAGCAGCTCTCACCAAGAATGCAGCCATAGCTTTGGTAATCTTTATATATTTGATCATTAATCTATGATTTAAACAAGTTTAATCTCCTATAAACATAGTATGATTACCAAAAATCATTCCTAACCATGCAAAAATCCTAAAAATTGTTTAAAAACATGTTTTGATCATACACATGGTTAGGAATCAGAATCATGCTCTTTTTTGGCCATAAACACGGATTAAGGGGTTGAAACGACATTTTTACGGTTCAAAAGTTCGTTTTTGTGCACTAGCCGAAACCCTAAGTTAAGGGCTGTTATGTTGATGAAAAATTGATTGGTTTGTGATATAGGACTTGTATCTAGCCTACAAATAAACACAAGAGCTTGAAACCTTGATTAGAAAGGCGGAAACGAACCAAAACCGCTAAGGTAATGCTGAAATTCGCTTACGGGCTGTTTAGGTTAAGGTTGTGATGTGCATATTATTAGGCCTTGAAATTGATGTCAGGACATCAGGGACCATGTCATTGAGTCCCTGTTCAAATTGGGTAATTTTTTGACCATCCGAGAATATTTGGCGAATTTATTACCGAATTGGGACGTTTAATGGGGAAAAATAGTTAAAATGCTTCAAAAATTATGAAATATTTCTGGGAACTCAAATTTAATGTAGTTTGATCACATATGAATTTTGGGATCATTTGGAGAAGTCTAAAGATGTTTTGTGCACATGCGTTCGTGTGAATTTTTATAGCCGAATTTGGGCCAAAAAGACTATTGCACGAGCTTTTTACATTCTGGAATTGATACATGTCGTTTTGGGACATAATTTGAGTATTCAGGAATTTTTGTGGAATTTTTGGAAATTGTTTGGGATAAACGGACGATTTTCAGGCGAAATATAGCTGATAAAATGAATTTTTATAAATCAGTAAATAATTCCACAAATATTTTTATAAAAATCTACATATTTTAATTGATAAGTGGCTAAATTTTCATAATTTAATGATTAACGGTTAATTAATTATGCTAATTTGAAGATTAAACAAACTCAGTTTTTATAAAAACCGGCAAGTTCGCAATTAACGAACCTGCGGGAATATCAAAACACCAAGAGTGATCAAAAATCATATTTTTGGATTAATTAAGTAAAAACAAACCTTTATATGAGAAACCTGAACAACCTGGATAGATTGTGCGCGTTTCTTCTCAAATCAAATTGAATAAACGGAAACGGGCCCTGTAGCTAATCCGGGACCCAATATGTGATCTTTCTTTATAACTTAATCATTTTATTAACCATAACTGTTTTCTGAACGCGTAAACGAACAACTTGGCCCAGCTGGGAAAACGGGAATCTGAGCCAAGTTCGGTTTTAAGTATTAGACATTGAACAACATCACAACCTAAGCCTATTGTCACTTTCTGGGCGTTCCAGCTATACCCAGATTAGTTATACAGCCCAGTTTAGTATTGAGATTATAATAATATTAAAATATTAATATTATTATAATATTGATTATAGGAAACCGTGATTGCAAGTTATACAAACCTTGAACCGACGTGCTACTGATTATCTACTAAATAGTGAGTTTCATGACCCCACTTCTAAAACTGTTTTAAGAACCTTTGGGGTGAAAAGCATGTTTAATTACATATACATACCTGAAACATGTATTGATGTGAATTATCTAAGTGCTAACACACGAAAGTCCCCACTAACACAGTGATTAAATTCGAGCCGGTGGCTTGTGAATAATACTATTGGTTTGACAAACCCAAACGGAGCCGGCATGTGTTGCTGAGACTTTACCCCGTCGTTTGCACATGACCATAATTATACAACACGCTATGTAGTGTTAGACATAGTTACTTGGGGCATATTGTGGGCGGAAAGGGGGCCACAGTGGTTGATTGGGCGTGGGAAATGGATGCACGCAGCACAAATAGTCAAGGCTTCACTGTAGCTTAGCATAATTACATCATTTACATACATACATACTTATATCATGATTACAAGTGTTAACTTGTGAATACTCATAACTGTTTTCTTGAAACTCGTGAAACTCCCCAACTCTAGTAGTTGACCCGTTTTAAACTACTTTTCAGGTGTACCTAAATCGGAATGATTTGGTGATCTGTTACTTGCCCAAGGTGTGTGGTTGATGCTATGTGAATAGAAACAAGGGTGTTAGTAGTAAGATCGTATAGTTAACGAACTAGTTTGGTTTGTATCACCTAGACTGTAAAACGATGATAGAACAAGGAAATGTAATATATTGTAAATTAGTTTGTAATGTTTCTTTATAAACAATGTGCTGATACCAGAGGTGTCTGTTACATTCCCGTTTTACGCTTCCGCATTGTGCTAGTCGGGGTGTGACACTCATCGTGCCAAAAGGATTGAAACCATCGCTCGCAAGCCCTAGGCGAACATTTCTAGGATCTTTCGCAAAATCAGGAAACATAGTGTCAAAATGTTTCCATGCCTTTCCGTCTGCCGGATGCCTAAGAACCCCCTCCTCTTTGGTTCTATGTCGATCATGCCATTGCATTTCCTTAGCAGTGTGCCTTGAGGCATATAACCGCTTAAGTCTACATGTGATGGGAAAGTAACGCAATACTTTTGCGGGTTTCTTTGTACTCTTACTTTTTTCATCATAACGACTAGTGCCACACTTTGGACAATTAAGTAATTCTGCATTTTCTTTCCAAAAGAATGCACAATCATATTTACAAACATGGATTGATTCGTATCCTAGTCTAAGAGTATGCAAATACTTTTTTGCCTTATAATGGTTCTTAGGCAAATTCACATCCTTGTAAGCTCGACTAAATAGATTTAGAATCATATCCATTACCACATTTGTCAACTCTAGTAGAAAGCCTAGTACCGAAAACTTGTCGCACCCAGGATATAAAGGCTTCTCCATATCAACAAACAGCTTCTCCACATTTGGGTCACTACGTGCAACGGAAGGATCAGCACCGCCGTTGAAGTTTTCACCTTCGACATCACCGCGCGTAGGAAAAGCATCACCAAGTAAATCATCGACACCGTCATTTGATTCGTTTTCACTTTCGTCACGCTCATTTTTTGTTTCATCTGATTCATAACCTGGTATATATGTTCACCATGATATACCCATATGGTGTATGATGACTCAAAACCATTTTGTATGATATGATTAGCAACAACTATGTTTTAATACATTTTCACATTTTTTACATGGACAATGTATCCAACCTTCACTGTCAGCGTACGTTTCAGACCTTTTAGCAAAAGAACGCTCCTCTAATGAACGTTGGATCGACCTTATTCGTGATTTTAGTCCAGCTCTTATCCAAATTCATTGCAAAATTCTACTTAACAGCAAAAATACATAAACAAGAATTTAACATATTAACTAAAAATGATGTTGGGTTGTAAAAAAATCAAGAACGTGGTCTAAAGATTTTGTCAAAAAGTTATACGTACAGACATGAAGCCAATTATATACATACACAAATTCACAAATAATAAGATGCAAAACTGAACCATAAAAGTCAACTTCGTGTAACTTCCAACAAAAAACCAAAATTATAACAGGTTATTGGTCATCATATTTAGTAACTGAACCATAAATCTTGTAAACTTAACATGCTTAGAAACTTAAAGGTTATTGACCAACTCACATATTGGGAAATGAGGAAAAGAATGCTAAGTGTCGGAATCTAAAGCATTTTTGGGACAAACAAGTAACAAACATAACTTTTCAATATTTTTCTTAATTTTGTTCATTCACTATTAGGGGTGCAAAGAGCCGATTGGGAAGAAGATGAACCGAATGATGATGATGACCAGAAAAAAGGCTGGATGATTATCGTTCAAGAAACGATAAACGATGACAGCAATGATCGTGAAGAAGATTAACCGGGCGATGATGTTGAAACAAGTGCAAGTCCCAAACTTGTTGGCAATGAAGAAAACGAGGATTTTTCGAATGATAGTCTAAATGTCAGAAAGTGGGATAATGAAAAGCTTGTAGCAGAACCCTTTGTGAAGAACAAACGGTGGCGAATGATGGGTTATATGCCACGTGCGAAACTCCATTTGATGGAATGTTTGTAGAAGCTGCTGGTGGAGTTGAATGAGAGGGCGGTTAAGTGCCATCTTGATTCGATGGTGAATCCTCGGTCCGGACGTGTTCATCCTAAACTACCTAATTATGATGATATTGTAGCTCAGTTTGCAGCATACTTGATGTTAATATTTAATAATTATTAATTAATTTATAAAATGTTATGAAAAAAAATAAATAAACATAACTAAATAATATATATTATTTTTTACATCAAATTATAATAGAAAAATATATATATAAATAATTATAATTAAACAAAAAATAATTGATAAATAGTAAACGAGCCGAGCTCGAACTCGAGAATCTACTCATGAGCCGAGGTCGAGCTTTGAAAATAGAGCTCGAAACAACCCGAGCTCGAGCTCGAGCTCTGTGTAAGTTAAACGAGCCGAGCTCGAGCCTAATCGAGCTCGGGCTCGGCTCGTTTGCACCCCTATAATCACTATTTTTGACGCGGTCTAAAACCGCGTCTAAATATCAATTTCACCGCATCTAAAAAGATTTTTTCAACTAGTGATTATTTGTTAGTCATCCATATCCGTAGTAAGAAAACTAATTCACCAACATCCTCATATCAAAAAACCGATAAAAATAGCAATCATGGTAATTTAATCAGAACAAATTTTCCTATCAACTAACTATTCTTTAAACCTTCTCACCCGCGGTTGAATAACAATCGGGAAATTCACAAATATCATATAATAACAATCTTAAGCAAATCAGAATTTCATATTACAACTAATTATGTTAAAAGAAAACCTAAAGTCTAACTAAAGCTTGAAATTAGTTCAATGGGTACCTCAAATACGTCTGCGAATGATTGACTTCGCCGGTTGTTCTTCGCACAGAGGAGCGAGCTCAAAGGGGAATGGGGGCAGATGATTTCGATCGCGCGCAATTTAAGCACAAATAATTTGGAGGGAACGTGGGTGTAGATGGGATTGACATCCCGAATTTTCTTGATGAGCAGTTGCAAAAGTTTAAAGCAGGTCAAGATAGATAAAATTATGGTGGATCGATGAATGGAATATCTGAACAAATGTAGGGGGCTATTACTTTTCAAACATTAATCCTTCACTATATTTAAACAAATATTTATGTAATACTTGATCCATACTACGTCACAACAAACGGAACAAATGTATGTAGACTTCTAAACTTGTTATAAATACATGTTATTTGTGGTTATAAATACCTAATATAGATTAGGTTTTTTCTTCAAGTTATTTCTTCTAGATATACATCTTCTTGTATCTCATTGTATGGCAATGAAATCTCCATCTTTCTCCATACATCTCTTTCTCACATGTTTGGCTATTAGGCTTGTTTTACAACAAATATTATATTTTTCTTAATATGATTATTTCTTTTCGGGTGTGGTTTTATTTCAAGCTTGCCTTTCAAAAAAAAAAATAAATAAACTTATTTCATTTAAATTTTGATTCTTTCTAGAATTATATATGATATGTAAATACTATGATTACTATTGTATTATGATCATAATAATATACAACCATCGATTATTATTAAAAGCCTTTTGAAACTATTATTATTATTATTATTAACCTATTGAAAGTAGGGGGACACATGGGATGGGCTAGGTCAAAACGAATCATAGGTCGGAACAATTAAAGTCAAAACGGGTTATAGTCAGAATGGGTTAATGTCAAAACGGGTTATTTTGGTTCAGATCGGACAGGTCAGGGTCATCAAGTTTGGGACGGAACGAGTCTGAGTCAGAATGGGTCTAGTTCGAAACGGGTTTCGGGTCGGGTTTTTTTTGGACAAGGACAACAGAGAAAACATTTTAGTTTTCTTACCTTTTTTTGTTTTTAATTTATATTTTGAGTCATGAAATTTTTATTGTTTTTTTTAAGATTTCTTCGAGGGGTTTTTATTAAGATAAAAAATCCCTTAAAAAATAATAAAAAAGTCATAACTTAAATAAAAAAAAAAACTAAAACGTTTTCTTTGCTGTCCTTGTTAAAAAAATAAATTAGTAAATAAAATAAAAAAACCCGATAATGAACAGAAATCGAAAAAATCAACCCAAACTGACCCATTTGAAATGTTTTTGGTCAAGATTGCCACTTCTAATTGAGAATAAGGGTGTCGACAACTAGTTACTACAAACATGTTTTTTGCACGCTGGCTGCTTAAATATTTCGTATGAGTTATAATAAAGTAAGACCCCTCTCGACCACTTATGTTGAGTCTTAAGAGATAATAGCTCATAGACATGGATAACGGTTTATTAGATCATATGATATCTTAGATTTGATTAACTATGACCATGAATAATAATTAATGGCTCGTAGCCAAGCATAATGATCATTATTTGATCGCATTGGGTCCTAGCATGTTAGATTTGATTAATTATGACTATGACTTATCATGAATGACTCATAGACGAGCATAATGGGTTATAAAATCACACTAGGTCTTAACATGTTAAAATTTGATTAATTATGCACCTCTCGGTTAATTATGTTGATTATCCTATTTGACTTGTGTTAACCAACATAAATCATTATAATAATTTATAATATGTCAGGTGTATTTCTATTAGTTATATAGGGCCTTAAGTGTTATAATAGCATAATCAACCACAATTGAATATGAAGGCCTAATCGACCATCATTAACCTTGATATACAATTAATAACTCTAATTAGTCATCTTTAACCCTATTAATCCATAAATGGTCTCAATTAACCATTAATAACATAAATTAACTATTAACAATCTCAAACGATTATCATTGACTATAATTTTAAGTCATTAACTCTAATTAACTATTGATGAGCATGCTAGTTGGCCATTTATTCTATTTAGCCACTATTGATGAGATTCTATCCAGAATAGCGCTGGAAAAAACCTATTTACCAAAATAAGTTGTTTGAAAATTATTTACTGAAGTAGTTTTTTTTAAGTCGATCATAATTTCTCAATTCTAATATCATTGGTTAAGAATAATCTATTAAGAAAGTTAAATTTTGAAAAACAAAGACCAAAATTTGAGTTTTCATCATCTGTTTGAGACTCAAATCAATAAGTTTCCCTTATAAACCTAATATTGTAAAATTTTATTTGTGACTGAAATTTAGTCTCAAATAATGGTAGCGACTGATAATCTCATAAAAATTAGTCCCAAAAACAATCAGTAACTGATAAATCAGTCACAAATACTAGGTACTTGAGACTAATATATCAGCCCCTAAAATTGTAGACACTAAATGATTGAAGTGACGATGACTTATGGAAGACTAAAGATTAGTCCCTAACTACTCCTTCAACAGATACCTGTAGAGACTGAAAATCAGTCCCAGAACAAGGTAGATAACATGATTTCTGAGACTGATTCTTAGCCCCAAATAATTTTTCCTTATATTGTAGAATTTGCTCCGAAAAAATAGAGACTAAGAATCAGTTCTTGATCTTTCCATATACAAAAGGCGTCAAATACTGAATATCAATCCCTAATTCGATATGTGTTGAAAAATATTAAGAAATGATTTTCAGTCTCAAATATGTTCCTTCCATGTTAGAGACTGAAGAATAGTCACCTAATTTTTATGTTATTTTTCATTATCTATATGGGACTGATATTCAGTTCCTAATAAGTTTTTCACCAAAACCTTATATTGTTTAGACATATTTGTGACTAAAATTTAGTCTCAAATAATGTAAGCGACTGATTATCAGTCCCTGACATCAGTCGCAAAAAAATCAGTCTCCAATAGTATTGGTGTCACACCCCGATCCAGGGCCTAGGAGTGTGACCGTCAGTTGGTACCTGTTTTGTAAATATATCAGAGTAGCAGGTTCATTTTAGCGGAAGTCTTTATATATTAAAATATTAATTTACATCACAAAATTACTCGGGAATTAAACAGCCGAATTTCGGTTTTACAAAACAGTGATATTAATAATACAAGGATTTATAATATCCAAAAACGGGCCATCTCGAGCGATCTTCTATGACTCCATTCCTTGTATACCATCTATTGTCATCTAATCACCTGCAAAGGTGGGAAGAATACGTCAGCTATGTGCTGGTGAAACATTGACTCGATAAAACAGTTTATAACAGTCGTTAAATACAAACATAGTTTTCTGTTCGCAATCTCAGCAGGAATGCCTGTCCATTCCCGGGATTTGTACCACTGCCCTACACACACAATTCAAGGGTTCCCCCAGTACATAGCCCTTGTTCGGATACAACCTTCCCCAAGGCTATGTAACCCTTATGGAGAACTGGTTATGACTGACTTGGTTTTGTATGCCAATTATCAGTTATGTTTAGATCCAGACACATGTGTATTCAGTCTGAGTTGCTTTTTATTTTCTATTTTCTATTGTAACGATTTTAGAGATTATATCTCATGAAAACATTTAACAGACTCTTTGTAATAAACAACCTATCTATTACAAGAGTAAAATCAGTTCAGACAGTAAAAGGCTAACGTATTCACCTTGTGTTATCAGTTTGGTGATATCAGCACTTCTTTACTCAGTATGCTATTGACCTATATTTGTAATAGGCATGCATAAGTACGTAGTTGATATTATTCAGCACACTTTAAGTCTGTTTCAGTTCAGCAAACTCGAGGTCTAATCAGCAGACTCGAGGTCTGATCAGCAGACTCTTGGGGGTCTGACCTAATCTTAGTACGGTTATAGTCGTTTTTATGAAAATACTTTGGATTTACATATGACGTTTGGAATAGCACGCTTTGGCCTAATAAAGGATATCATGTTGGCAAACTTCTCCAAGTAAGCAAACGGGTCCCACGGTTGATTGGGATGTATACGAATTGCTTTCCTTAGGCAAGAAGAGTCTACTAATGATACCCCCCCTTCCAGTTACTATATGCTTGTCAAAATAATAGTTTTGGTAACATTACTTCACGTGGAAGCAACGTCTTTGCTTTATAAAACATTACTTGGAAAATATTAACAGTTTTAACGACTATATCCTTGACTAGGTTCTAATAACTATATATTAACGTAACTGGTAAAGTAACTTAACCTTAATCCTACCTTAATCGGCTAGGCGGAAGTTAAGAACTTCAGAAATCAACAGCAGTTCGGCTTGTACTTAGTTTACGAGATCAGCAGCTCGTTCGGCAGCATAACAACACCCCGTTTCTTCGCGAGAACAGCCCTCGAAACCCCAAAACACCCTTGATGTTGTTTAATATTCAGATAAGCATAATTACTTAACTGTTAATCATTAAATTATAAAAATTTATCCACTTATCAATTAAAATATGTAGATTTTTATAAAAATATTTCAGGAATTTATTTACTGATTTATTAATTTATAAAAATTCATTTTATCAGCTATATTTCGCTTGAAAATCACCGTTTATCCCAAACAATTTCCAAAATTTCCACAAAAATTTCTGAATGCTCAAATCATGTCCCAAATCAACCTGTATCAATTCCAGAATGTAAAAAGTTCGTGCGATATTCTTTTCAGCCCAAATTCGGCTATAAAAATTCACACGAATGCAAATAAACAAAACACCTTTAAACTTCTCCAAATGATACCAAAATTCATATGTGATCAAAATACATCAAATCTGAGTTCCCAGAAAAATTTCATAATGTTTCAAGTATTTAAGCTATTTTTCCCAAATAAACGTCCCAATTCGGTAATAAATTCGCCAAATATTCTCAGATGGTCGAAAAATTACCAAATTTGAACAGGGATTCAATGACATGGTCCCTGATGTCCTTGAAAAATTTCAACGCCAAAAAACATGCACATCATAACCTTAACCTAAGCAGCCCGTAAGCGAGTGTTTCGGCATTACCTTAGCGGGTTTGGCTCGTTTCCGACTTTTTAATCAAGTTTTCAGGTTCTTGTGCTTCTAGGAAAGCTAGATACAAGTCCTATATCACAAACCAAGCAATATTTCATCAACATAACAGCCCTTAAGTTAGGGTTTCGGCTAGTGTACAAAAACGAACTTTTGAACCGTAAAAACGTCGTTTCAACCCTTTAATCCGTGTTTATGGCCAAAAAAACTATCAAAACAGGTTCCTTACCATGTGTATGATCAAAAAATATTTATGGACCATTTTTAGGATTTTTACACGGTTAGGAATGATTTTTAGTAATCAAGACATGTTTTTATGGTATTAAACAAGATTAAACAAGTGTAAAAGTAGCTTATTTAAGTTGTTTACCTTAGGGTTTCTTGAGTTTTTGGCTAGAGAAGAAGTTTATGTCCAGAATTTTCAAGAAATAATGTTGAAAATATCTTGTATCTAGTTTAAATGTGAAAGAAAAAAAAGGGGGGGCTGCTGCTGCGATCGGACCATCATGGGCCCACTTTGGGCCCATTTTGGCCCAAGTTTCTGATTTCTCAAGCCCAAACACGAAAAGCCAGATCCAAATTTAGTTCGGGTTCGGTTTTTGGCGCGAAAAACTTATCGGGTGCGTTAAACAACGCGAAAACGAGTGTTTTTCGGCTAGTTTTGTGTAAAATTATAAAAACATACTATACGTTTGTAAAAATCAAAAATATTTTCACGGATCGCTTAAAACATTTCAAATAAGTGTTTGGTAAGTCTTTTTCGGCTTAACGGATGATACAATGCTTGGTTTGTAACTATCTTTCGCGTTTACATCTATAGCGGGTAGTTAAACGAGCATATTTTCGTTTAGCTTGTTTGCTATCAAACTAAGGCCATATTTCTAATGTTTTAGCTTGTATAGATCGTATATCACTTATAGATGGCCCCTCTAGATATCTGGGTCATAACCCGACCCGTTCGGTTAATCGTTCGTTTGTTACGCAAAAGGCGTTTATTTGCTTAATCGGTAAATACGTACTGAGGTGTACCTTGTTTTGGCTCAAATGTCACATTCTTCCCCCGTTAGAAAATTTCGTCCATGAAATTTGATTATTCAACTTTGTCCTTGTTTGGAAATAGGTGCGGGTATTTCTTTTTGAATTCAGATTTCCGCTCCCACGTGAATTCGGGTCCCCTTTGTGAATTCCACCGAACTTTTACTGGAGAGATTTTGTTGTGTCTTAATTGTTTTATTTTTCCCTCTAATATTTCCACCGGTTCTTCAACAAAATTCAGTTTTTCGTTTATGTTTAAGTCTTTTAATGGCACGATTTCGGTTTCGTCAGTAAGACACTTTTTCAGGTTCGAAACGTGAAAGACATCGTGTATAGAACTCAACTCCATAGGAAGTTTCAGTCGGTAAGCTACCGGACCTATCTTAGAAATGACTTCGTATGGCCCAATGTATCGCGGGGCTAGTTTACCGGTTTTTCCGAATCGAATGACGCCTTTCCACGGGGATACTTTCAGAAAAACTTTGTTGCCTATTTCAAAGGATAACGGCTTTCTACGAATATCAGCATAGCTTTTCTGTCGATCTCGGGCAATTTTCAGTTTGTTTGTGATTTTACGGATTTTGTCAGTGGTTTCTTGAATCAGGTCAGATCGTGTAATTTGGGTATCTCCAACCTCAGTCCAACACAAGGGTGATCTACATTTCCGTCCGTACAGCGCTTCATACGGTGCCGCTTGAATGCTACTGTAATAGCTATTGTTGTACGAAAATTCGACCAGTGGAAGATGTTGATCCCAGTTTCCACCAAAGTCTAGTACACAAGCGCGAAGCAAATCTTCTAGGGTTTGAATGGTTCGCTCAGATTGACCGTCGGTTTGGGGATGGTAGGCGGTACTTAGGTCAATTCGGGTTCGCAAAGCTTCTTGTACGGCTTGCCAGAAACGAGAGGTGAAATGGCCATCGCGATCAGAAATAATTGAAACGGGTACGCCGTGTCGGGGTACGATTTCATTGATGTAGATGTTTTTTGGCGCGAAAAACTTATCGGGTGCGTTAAACAACGCGAAAACGAGTGTTTTCGGCTAGTTTTGTGTAAAATTATAAAAACATACTATACGTTTGTTAAAATCAAAAATATTTTCACGGATCGCTTAAAACATTTCAAATAAGTGTTTGGTAAGTCTTTTTCGGCTTAACGGATAATACAATGCTTGGTTTGTAACTATCTTTCGCGTTTACATCTATAGCGGGTAGTTAAACGAGCATATTTTCGTTTAGCTTGTTTGCTATCAAACTAAGGCCATATTTCTAATGTTTTAGCTTGTATAGATTGTATATCACTTATAGATGGCCCCTCTAGATATCTGGGTCATAACCCTGTTGGGTTTTATACAAGATTATCAAAGTTCAAGTTAACCATATTTAACATGAAAACGCAACGGAAGCTTAGATTTTAAAACTTGTTATGAACATACCATTATGTTAAAACTAAAACCCAAAGAACAAGGATCAAAATTACAAGAACAAGATGCTCACAAATGTAAATTGTACCTTCTTCTACCTTTAGAAGAACAAGTGATTTGTTGAAGGAGATGGTGGATGAATGACAAGCCTCCAAAGAAGAAGACCTCAAGAGTGTGATACCCCAAGCTATTTGTGACAACACCAAGTAATTGCTAGGATTTATGAACACTATATGAGCTCCCAAAGACTCCCAATTTTCTGCCCAAAAGGGGCCGTGAGTTTTGAGAGGGAGAGAGGGAGTATGAACTTAATTCAACACTTGAAAAATTCAAAATTTTAAAGATACAATTGCATGTCTTGGATGTGGAGATAAATCAACTTGTCATCACATGGAGACAAGGCATTTGATTGGGTAAAACCACCACCCCACATGGGTGGCCGGTTTTGTTTTTTTTTTTTTTTTTTGTTTTTGTTTTAACAATTAAAACATCTCCATCTCCATCTTATACTTTATAAAAATAATTTTATAAATCATGCATGCTATCTTAATTATTTAACCAATTAAATAATTAATTTATATAAATAAATTATCCAGATAATTTATTTAAATTATCAAGTGTGTTTGTTTAGAAAACCAATTTTCTAAACACGTAGTGTTCGGTATTCGTTTAAATGATCAAATCATTAAAGAATACATTTGGTGTTGTCTAGCTTGTTATTGGGTATGACCCGACTTGGATCAAACACAGTTAGCCACATTAGTATAAGTATGTGTCTCGGGCATACGTAATTCCAACAATCTCCCACTTGCACGAGATACATAGAAAATTAATGCAAGTGGTGAATACTGCCTAACAACAGTTCACCACCCCTAATGTGTTTGACGAAGTGCCATTCAATAACATCATCCCTTCAAGTCCCTTACTTGATATGATTTAGGTGAATCTATCATTATATCCCTTTGTTATTGGATGTCATGTTGGATCTAAGAGACATAGGTGATCATTCTCTTTACAATTCAACTTTATCAGGCCTTAGACATCTAAACTCTCAACACATAAGAGGAACAAATTCCTTCTTGACTGTATACGCCTCTCACTATCACTTTATACTCCACCCGAGCTCATCCTTATGTACCATCTTTTACGAATAGCGAAGGGGAGAGTCAAAGTGTAATACTTGGTGAAAATCAAGACCCAGTATACATCTCAGGTCTAAGGATAATATGAAATTCTCCTTTACTCAAAATTACTAATGATCAGGTCAATCGACTCCATGTAGTAATATTGAGAGCGGGTCAGTCCAATATTTGTATCCCACAAATATCTATGAACCTTGGCAGCATACCTATGTTCTATATTCATTCCTTATGAATATCCACCAATCCTAGTTCATAATAGTCTTGCTTCATATTTGTTCCCACAAATGTGATCGACTACGGACTTTTAGAATAAGATAACTTATTCATGGATTAAACATGCAAAATTAGAATTTAACTCAAGATTCCATAATCATATAAAAGAGTTAAATTACAAAAGTCTTTTAAACTTTAATACAAAATAGATCAAATCCAATTACTAGAATATCGAAGTCCTAAGCCACTCGCATGACGCTCATGTTTCGGTCTTTCTAGGAGCTTCGTGAATGGATCCGCAAGATTTTGATCAGTTCCAACTTTGCGAATACATATCTTTCCCTTTTCAACTTCATCCCTTATGTAGTTGAATCTCCGCTCTATGTGCCTTGTCTTTTGGTGCGAACGAGGTTCCTTGATTTGTGCAATCGCACCCTCGTTGTCACAAAAGATTTCTAGGGGGTCTTGAATGGAAGAGACCACCCCTAGATCAGTAATGAATTTCTTCAACCATGCAGCTTCCTGAGCTGCCAATGAAGCGGCGATGTATTCTGATTCTGTAGTGGACAATGCTACCACTTCCTGTTTTGAGCTCTTCCAAGAGACAGCTCCTCCATTAAGAGTGAACACATACCCAGATTGTGATCGAGAATCATCTCGATCAGTTTGGAAGCTCGCATCCGTGTAACCTTTTATAGCGAGTTCCTCCTCACCAGATCCATATATCAGAAACATATCCTTAGTTCTCCTAAGGTATTTCAATATGTTCTTAACAGCCATCCAATGACTGTTTCCTGGATTTTGTTGGTATCTGCTTGTCATGCTCAAAGCGCATGACACATCCGGTCTAGTACATATCATCGCATACATGATGGATCCTATAGCAGAAGCATATGGGATTTGTTTCATTGTTTCTTGCTCACCCTTTGAGCTTGGACATTGAGCTGAACTCAATATAGTCCCTCTTTGAATAGGTACAAAACCTTTCTTGGAGTTTTCCATCTTGAACCTTTTCAAGATTTTATCAATGTATGTACTTTGGTTCAAACCTATCAAGCGCCTTGACCTATCCCTATAGATCTTTATTCCCAAAATATAGGCAGCTTCACCAAGATCCTTGATGGAAAATCTACTTCCAAGCCAAGCCTTAACGCTTTCCATGGTTGGAATGTCATTTCCAAATAGTAGAATGTCATCGACATACAATACTAAGAAGGTAATTATACTCCCACTAGCCTTTTTATACACACAAGCCTCATCAGCGTTCTTGATGAATCCAAAATTTTTGATTTCTTCATCAAAACGATGATTCCAAGTTCTAGATGCTTGTTTCAATCCATAGATTGATTTCTTTAACTTGCATACTTTATTAGGATGTTTTGGATCGACAAAACCTTCAGGCTGAACCATATAGACATCTTCCTCAAGATATCCATTTAGGAAAGCGGTCTTGACATCCATTTGCCAAATTTCATAATCATAATATGCAGCTATGGCAAATAATATCCTAATAGACTTTAGCATTGCCACAGGCGAAAAAGTTTCATCATAATCAACCCCTTGAGTTTGAGTGAAACCTTTAGCTACAAGTCTTGCTTTATAAGTATCCAAGTTTCCATGCATATCAGTTTTTCTTTTGAAAACCCACTTACTTCCAACAGCTTTGGAGTTGAGTGGTAGTTCAACCAATTCCCAAACTTGGTTGTCATACATGGATTGCATCTCAACGTTCATGGCTTCAAGCCATTTGTCACAATCATTCTTGGACATTGCATCACGGTATGTGGTTGGTTCATCAGAATCTACCACGTAGCAACCTTCTACAAAAAATCCATATCTTTCAGGTGGATTGCTAACTCTACCAGATCTGCGAACGTTTTGTGTGTTTTGATCAACCACTTGATCACTTTCAACAACCTCTTGTTGAGTGCTAGTATCAACCAATTGTGTATCATCTTGTGATTCTTGATCCTCATCAAATTTCACTGTTCTACTATTAGTTCCTTCCTCAAGGAACTTAGTTTCCAAGAACTTACCCTTTCGAGCAATAATAACATTTTGCTCACTAGGGTCGTAAAAGTAATATCCTATATCATCTTTAGGATAACCTATAAAGATACATTTAGTGGATCGGACTTCTAATTTGTTTGGGGTGTATTGCTTTACATAAGTTTCACAACCCCAAACTCTTAAGAATGATAGCGATGGAGCCTTTCCATGCCATATTTCAAAAGGTGTCTTCTCCACTTTCTTGGTTGGAGCCATATTCAATATGCGAACAGCGGAAAGTAAAGCATAGCCCCAAAATGATAGAGGTAAACTGCTTCTAGCCATCATCGATCGAACCATATCTAATAGGGTACGATTTCTCCTTTCAGACACACCATTATGTTGTGGTGTTCCAGGTGGAGTAAGTTGTGAAATAATTCCACAACTCTTAAGATGATCTTGAAAAACATCACTTAGGTATTCACCTCCTCTGTCACTACGAAGTACTTTGATTGTGGTCTTGAGTTGTCTTTCTACTTCAGCTTTGAAGTCTTTGAACATTTCAAAAGCTTCATCTTTGTGTTTCATTAAGTACACATAACCATATCGACTATAATCGTCAATAAAGGTAATGAAGTATCTTTCACCATTCCTAGTCATTGGTCTAAAAGGACCACATACATCCGAATGTATGATACCCAATAATTCTTTTGACCTTTCAAAAGTTTTATTAAAGGGTTGCTTTGTCATTTTGCCTTGTAAACAAGATTCACATACATCAAATGAATCATACTCATTTGTTTCTAGAATACCACTCTTGCGAAGAGTTTGCATGCGATTCTTGCTTATATGTCCAAGGCGACAATGCCAAAGATAGGGATCACCCAAGTCCTTCTTGAGTTTCTTGGTGTTGACATTGTACATTGAACTACTATGTGACATACCACTTTGATCTATTTCATATATACCATTCATGGGTATAGCTTTAAAATAAAATATGCCATTCATCAAAACATGAATATCATAATCCATAAATTTAAAATCAAAGCCACATTGTTTTAAAAGGGACACGGAAATAATGTTTCTCCTTAACTTAGGAGCATACAAAACATTCTTCAAAATTACTTCCAAACCACTTGGAAGCTTTAACATGTAGTCTCCTTGAGCTTGGACTTCAACTTTTGCTCCATTGCCCATAAAGAGACTAATGTCCCCTTTGTTGAGTTGTTTACTTCTTTTGAACCCCTGCAACAAATTGCAAATGTGAGTTCCACATCCGGTATCAAGTACCCATGTATTTGAAGAAATAACATTCAGTTCAACATATATAGTAAAGATAATACCTGAGGTATGCCCCGCATCCCTCTTATCTTTTAATGCATTGAGATAGGTCGGACAATTCCTTTTCCAATGACCTATCTCTCCACACTCAAAGCATGGATCTTGCGTCGCAACCTTTTGCTTCTTTTCCTTCGGTTTGTAGGGCGTGATGGCTTTCCTCTTTCCCTTTCCTTGGACGTGGCCCTTGCCCTTAGCAACACTTGCTTTGGGTTTGGAGTTATGTCCCCTTTTCCCTTCATCGATTGTTAGAACGGGTAAAACCTTTTTACCCATTCCCGCTTCGGCCGTTCTTAGCATTGCGTGAAGCTCACCAATGCTTTTGTCCCATCCATTCATGTTATAATTCATGACAAAGGTTTCAAACCTTTTGGTCAAAGAGTTGAGGATCAAATCCGTAGCCAACTCATTAGACACGGGACAATTCAACCTACGAAGCTTTTCGATGTAGCTTTTCATCTTTAGGACATAAGATGAGACGCTTTGGGTTTCCTCCATACGACATGCATGAAACGCTCGAACCGTTTCGAAACGTTCGGCTCTAGCTTGTTGAAGGAACATTTCCTTCAATTGAGTTATCATGTCGTATGCCCCATGATGCTCGAAATCCTTTTGGATTTCGGGAATCATAGTCGCTAACATGAGGCAAGAGGCTTGCACCGAATCTTTGGTGTAGTTGACCCAATCGTTATAAGCCTCCTCATCTTCCACGTTAGGCTCGTCGGGAATGGGATCGTCTAAGACATATGATATCTCTTCTTGTTTGAGAACTATTCTCAAGTTGCGATACCAATCCATAAAGTTATTATGGTTTAGACGATCCTTTTCAAGGATGGTTCTTAAGGATAGGTTACGGGTGTTATGGGTAGAGGTGTTAGCATTGTTAGCGGCCATCTACAAAATTTAACAAAGTTTTATTTTAGTATTATAAACAATTTAATTATTAATACCCTTTTATTCCAAATTTTAAAATAATAATTAAATTCTAGAATCCAACGATAAATCAAATTTCGGTTAGGTGACCTTTATCCCGTTATTTGATTTAACAAGGTAGTCAATCTTGACAATTGCAACCCTTTGCAACTTCTAGAGGTATGGGACCATTCGAAATCCTTATTTCGTGTTGGCATGTTTATCCCATCAACACCATTGGACCCCATGCTTAGGTGACCTTTATCACATGGTTTCCAATTCAAGTCGTCCTACTTGTATAAACATGTAAGATTAACATACAAGTGGTTAGGTGACCTTTATCCCACAAATATGTTAATATTACCCTAAGTATATTAGTTTGCTCAAAATGGTTAGGTGACCTTTATCCCATTTAAAGTTCCCTAATACGTTAAGTGTCATACAAAAGGATGGTGTTAGACTTGTTTCCTTGGTAATTATGAAAAAGGGATTTTTAAGTTTTCCAATATTCTAGTTTGAAAAACATTATGCCATATCCTAACATGCATTTAGTAATATGGCGATTTTGAAAACCAATTTTCAAGGTTCAAGTTATAATAAAACCAATTTTATTATATGTGAGTAATCGCTTAGTTTTAATAAACCCATTTAATTAAACTAATTGACGTGATATTACCAAATATATATTAGAACCCGTTTCATGCTTGTTGTCGTTCCTATGTGACGGTTTGGATATCCTAATATCTATCAACCACACATTACATAAAGTAAAACAAACAACCAAGCATACATATGCAAAATATAGTCATAACCGAGAACCGCTAAGTTTGACCATACTTGTTAGCCGAAACAAGTATAGGTCATAAGTCACACCTAAGGGACAAAACATGACACAAGGATGGAATGTTGACTCCCACTTGACCTTGCATCCAAATGCTTCAAGTATCCTTTCCAAGTTGTTGTGTTCTTGTTGGGCTTGTTAATGGGCTCCAAACTTCCAAAAGTCTTCTTGGGCCCAAGAGTGAAATTTATGGGCCTAATGGGCTTGAATCCCATGATGGGCCGGTGAGGCCCAACAAGCCCAAAATTTCGGTCCAAGGCCCAAATCCACCAATTCTTGCATCTTCAATTTTTACAAAATGTATCCTAATACATATTTTTCTAAAAAAAAGAAAATGCAACTAATCTATTTATTACAAACCAACTTATGAATAAATAAATTACACAAGCCTAAGATTATGAATTATTACAACCATATTGAATAATAAACATAATCAACACATCCAAGGTCTAGGTTTCGGTTATGACACATCCAAACATACCAAATGTTCTAAGCATGCAACCTAAGCAACCAATGCCCAAAATCACCAAATAAAATCGGCCCCCCCCCCCAAGAGGCTACGGCCCAAAATTTTTTTATTATTTTTTTTTATTTTCAACATCCAAATGTTAATAATGGTTTCCTAAGATCTTTCCATGCATGTCAAGATCTTACAAATCCATGAGGGGTAAAATCCACCAAAATTTCGGACCCCTTTTTCACCCATGAAAAACCCGAAATCTATGAACATGTAAGAAGCATAAGTCCTTGTAACCGGCTCTTGATGCCATTGTTGGGTTTTATACAAGATTATCAAAGTTCAAGTTAACCATATTTAACATGAAAACGCAACGGAAGCTTAGATTTTAAAACTTGTTATGAACATACCATTATGTTAAAACTAAAACCCAAAGAACAAGGATCAAAATTACAAGAACAAGATGCTCACAAATGTAAATTGTACCTTCTTCTACCTTTAGAAGAACAAGTGATTTGTTGAAGGAGATGGTGGATGAATGACAAGCCTCCAAAGAAGAAGACCTCAAGAGTGTGATACCCCAAGCTATTTGTGACAACACCAAGTAATTGCTAGGATTTATGAACACTATATGAGCTCCCAAAGACTCCCAATTTTCTGCCCAAAAGGGGCCGTGAGTTTTGAGAGGGAGAGAGAGAGTATGAACTTAATTCAACACTTGAAAAATTCAAAATTTTAAAGATACAATTGCATGTCTTGGATGTGGAGATAAATCAACTTGTCATCACATGGAGACAAGGCATTTGATTGGGTAAAACCACCACCCCACATGGGTGGCCGGTTTTGTTTTTTTTTTTTTTTTTTTTGTTTTTGTTTTAACAATTAAAACATCTCCATCTCCATCTTATACTTTATAAAAATAATTTTATAAATCATGCATGCTATCTTAATTATTTAACCAATTAAATAATTAATTTATATAAATAAATTATCCAGATAATTTATTTAAATTATCAAGTGTGTTTGTTTAGAAAACCAATTTTCTAAACACGTAGTGTTCGGTATTCGTTTAAATGATCAAATCATTAAAGAATACATTTGGTGTTGTCTAGCTTGTTATTGGGTATGACCCGACTTGGATCAAACACAGTTAGCCACATTAGTATAAGTATGTGTCTCGGGCATACGTAATTCCAACAAACCCGACCCGTTCGGTTAATCGTTCGTTTGTTACGCAAAAGGCGTTTATTTGCTTAATCGGTAAATACGTACTAAGGTGTACCTTGTTTTGGCTCAAATGTCACAATATCGCTGTAAGTTCCAAAGTTGAATGGAGCAAACTACATCACATGGGATATTGTGGTGGAAGCGATTTTGGACGATCAAAGATTATGGGAATTCGTTCAACTAGAAGATGGTGCGGTGTGGCTATTGACGCGAAGAAGAATAAAACGGCATGATCGTTTTTGTTTCAAGTAATGGAAGGTGATAGTCTTTTTCAGATTTCTCAATACAAAAATCCCCTAGAAAATGGATGGCTTTGAAGGCACGACATATTGGGGTTGAGCGAGTTCAAAAGGCTCGACTGCTAACATTGAAAATGAGTTTGAAAAACTCAAGATGAAGGAAGATGAGACTATTGACGTGTTTTTGGGAAAAATAACAAGTATGGTTTCAAAGGAAATGAGTCTAGGTCATATATTCGAGTAAGATGGCTTGGTGAAGAAGTTACTGGATGCGGTTCCATATAAGAACTTTAACTCGTAGCCTCAATCTAGCAAAGGGTTGATCTTAATAGTATGATGTTTGAAGATGCTGTTGAGGAACGCCTACGAGGGAGAGAACGCGCTTTAAATTTTCAAGGTCAGTGACTTTTCAATATGTCGAAAAGTAATTACAAAGGAAAGTCGTATGATCAGTTTGGTAGCCGAGGTAAGGGTTGGCCTAGTTCATAGGGACGTGAAAGAGGCTAGGAAACCGAAGGTCAAGACCGAGAGGATGTGGATCAAGATGGTTATGACAACCGAGATAGTCAACATCACGGGTCAAGGCAGACATGTCAAAGAAGAACGAATGATCGTTAAAAGGGTAGAAAGGATAGATCACAATTTCAGTGTTACCGTTGTGATAAGTTTGGTCACTTAACGTCTATATGCCCGGAACGTATGAAGAAAAAGGAAGAATCTAATTTGAAAAAAATTGATGATTTTGATCCATCTTTATTTATGATTAAAGGTTATCAAAAAATGGTTTTTCTGAATGAAGACGGAGTGATTCCAAAGTGTTTTGAAACTGAACCAATGGAGAAAGATATTTGGTATCTCAACAACAGAGAATCGAATCGCATAACGAGTAAATAAAATATTTTTATGAATTGAATGAACAGGTCACAGGAAAGGTGAAGTTCGAATATGAATCTTGTATTGATATTCGGGAAAAAGGGTTAACCTTAGTTGAAGGGAAAACAAGGGAGCATCGCCTGTTGACCGGTGTCTACTACATCACGAGCCTACAGTGAAATATCATACTTCTTGGTCAAACAATGGAAGGTGGATGCAAGATTCACATGAAACACTATTTGCTAACCACTAACGATGATATATGCAAGCTTTTGATGAAGGTGACAAGGACCAAGAACTGATTATATAAGATTATCCTCAAGGTATCAAGTCCTAGTAAATGAGCTAGCATTGGAACAAGAATTTTGTAGGTCGGGATATTTAAAGAATTGGACTAAAAGAAGACAAGCTGAGTATGAGTCATATTCCAATCAAAGATCCAAGTTCCAAAATTCAAAGTCCAAAGAAAAGTGTTTTAGAAGTTAAAAGTATGGCCAAGAAAGATATTCAAGCCAAAGGGAAGACGAGTAATGATTAAATGAAGCAAGTGCTTCTTCGAGCTAAGTGGAGCCCAAAGAACATTGCAAGACATCAAGAAAATCCCCGGGATAATCAAGAGAATATTGACCAGCATGAAGTTGAAGACCCACCAATTTTGAGTAAGAAATTAAGGGGTGAGTTGGGTGAGTCAGGTACAACAATTTAGGGGTGGGGGGGGGGGGGCATTGTTGGCTCAATTGTTGTTGGCCCGAGTGTAGGGCCCAACCCAAAAATTAATAGGAGTTATTAATGGGCTGCTTAATGACCAAGTTAGGGTTATTAGGTTTCTTGTTAGCTAAGTTGAGCTAACAATTATAAACAGGGGCAGCCAAGTTAGAGATTGTTAAGAAGTTGAGATGCAACCAAGTTAGGGTTCATCAAGAGTCAAATCGAGTTAGGGTTTGAGAGTTGTAACCAGCTTTTTGTGTTATATTTTCTTATTAATATAAACGAGAGTTATCCGTTTAATTAGTGTTTGTTTATCGATCGGGATTTGAAATAGGACATGCAAACTTTCGCGTCACCCATTTCTTGATGCATTCAATATGATAACCATGCTTGCATTCCAATGTCCCTATCATATCTCCCACTTGGTAATCTTCTTGGCAAATTGCACAATTCCCTTCATAGTTTTCTCTCTAATCTTTGCCCAATTTATTTATCTTAACGCATCCTCGAAGGCCTCTAGAAAATTTGAGTTAAGCAACAATGCAAAGTTTACACACTCCCAACCTGATTCTTAATCCAACACTTGACCAATTTCATTGGCGGTGACTAACGCCCCTTGTCAAGTTTGAATATTATCCGTATAAACTCGTAAGGAGCACCATAATCAAACCACACAAAGTCTTCATGGTAATACATCATTGTTACTCCCCGTCCCATAACGTCAATTATTACATCCACGTGATCACCAACTCCAGTATTTAAGAGTAAAAAAGTCCTTCTTGATCTATCCATAATACTGTAAGAAGAAGACATAGATGTATACTGTTCAAATACACAACTCAAAGAAGACATACCTGCATACCCTTCAGATGTCTAGATCGACTCGTTTGGAAAGGATTGATGTACGAATGAGAGATCCATTAGGGTTTGGAATACGTTTATATATAAGTCTATATGTCGATTTAAGTCCCTTATTAAATTTCATTTTTTCCTCCATTTAACTTCTACTACAAGCTATTCATAACTCAAATCAATTCAAAGTTAAAACTATTTATTTAATCCATCTTAAAATTTTAGAACTATTATCACCCGTTACGTTCTTGTCACACTCTTCAAATTTAAATTGTTTACAAATTTACAACTTTGTTTATTTTGTTTACTTTAAGGTTTATACATTAATGAACTAACACGCAAATAAAAAATGATAAACAAAAATTAACGAATAACTTAGAAATAACCGACTTATATTATAACCAGAAAAGTATAGTTCAAAAACTTATTACAATAGCTTTGGTTGTGATGGTGGTGATTGTTGTGTTTTTGTGATGATCTAACACTAACTTTGTACATGTATTTATTAAAGTCACCCAACTTGATGACCAAGCATAATTATGTGTCAACCTCTCAACTTGGCCAACAAGCTCAACCTGGACACCAAGGAAATGGAAGAAAGTTTATAATACCCCTTAGACTTTATCCGGCTTGTTAAAACCTCTTGGGCCCGGTTCACCGACTTGTGACCCGGAATAGAAATTAATTCAGTATTCTCCCCCCTAATTTTTTATTTGGATTAGAAAGGTCTACAAATCCAAGTAACTCGCGCATCTCCGTAAACTTGATTCTTGTGAGTGCTTTAGTGAGGATATCGGGTCGTTACTCTTTCCCGCTAATGTGCTCAACATTAACCTCGCCATCATTGTTAGCAATCTCTGATAAAATGAAAACATGATTTTATATGCTTTGTTCGATTGTGAAAAACCGGATTTTTCACAATGGCTATTTCGGACGTGTATTCAACTTTCAACACAACTTTTGGCAACGCTTCTCTGGGAAACTCGCCCAACAACTCTCGGATCCACATTGCTTGACATGCGGCCGCCGAAGCCGCCATGTACTCGGATTCACATGATGAGAGTGCAACCATCTCTTGCTTTTGTGAGTACCATGTAATTGGAGATTGCATGTAATAAAATACGTGCCCAGTGGTGCTTCTAACGTCATCCTCATCTATGTTGTGACAACTATCACTATACCGACAAGTCGTTTGGACCCATTCTTCTTGTACTTGATCCCATAACTTGCCGTTTTCTTCAAATATCTCAATAGGTGTTATATTCCCATACCATGAGATTCTTATGGCTTTGCATGTTCGACTAACAATATCCATAGAGTACGCCATATCGAGACACATGTGTAATAAATACTATAAGCAACCCACCACCATTCGATAATCAGTTACATCGAGTTCGACTTCGTTCTCGGCTTTCAAGTATTTCACACCATGATCCATCGGGGCTTGAGATGGATTACAGTTTTGCATACCAGTCTCCTTTAGAATTCGTTTGGCGTATCTTTCTTGCGTAATTACTATCTCGTTCTCTCGTTTGAATACTTTGATTCGTAGATTGTAGTTTAACTTCCCGAGATTCGACATCTCAAACTTGGTCACCATACACTTCTTGAAATTGAAAATTATACTCGAGCTTGTACTTGTCACAAACAAATCATCCACATACACAGATACGATAAAAAAATGTTTCTCACCAGTATTTCGGTAAACCGATTGTTTCTTGGAACATTTTGAAACATCATGTCTCCTAGGATGTTATCGAGCTTTGTATTCCAAGCTTATGGAGCTTGCCTTAACCCGTACAAGGCATTTGACAAATTGTAAACTTTTGCCTCCTCATCCTTTTTTCGTACCCTTCGTGTTGTGAAACAAACACAATTTTTTCAACACACCATGCAAGAAAGCCACTTTTACATCAAGATGGTGGATTTCCCACCCGTTAGATGCGGCTAATGCGATTAGTAGCCAAGCGGTATCGATTCAGGCTACCAGAGCGAAAGCATCATCAAAATCAATCCCGAGCTGTTTCACGTAACCCTTTGCAACCAACCAAGCTTTGTGCTTGTTTATCGTTCCATCCGTATTTCCTTTGATTTCGAATACCCACTTTAACCTAATACATTTTGCACCCTTTAAACGTTCGACTAGCTTCCATGATTCATTCTTGTTTATCAAATTGATCTTGGTATTCATAGCGCGAACCCATGCATGGTTCGACTTAGTCAAAATAGCTACTCGGTTCGCCACTTACTATTAGAAGTAATTGCTCGTAATCAAAATTAACCTATAGCACATAATCTACTTGCAACCTTCTTGGTTGACCAGAGACTCAGGTTAAACATATTAGACCCGTTTGGGCCTCGTTTTCACCCTTATAAGCTTGTAGTAAAATCCTGAAAATTTCGGTCCTAATTTTATAATTTCGAAAAGATGAGCGACCACAAATATTTCCAAAATATATAGTGGAGAATTTGAAATAAAAAAAGTGGGTTCATCCCACATTGGAGAAAGAAGAAAGTGGAGTTATCCCAAATCCGTATAAATAAGAAAAAAGAACTTGTCCCACATTGATACAATACAAAACTTGTGAGCTCTTTATAAGGAAAAGACATCACAAGATAATATTCTTATATGACAAGACACATTTAGTGGTGAAGCACCACGCACAGGCTTGGCGATGGGCGCAACGTGGCTCTTTAATGGCGCACTTTGCACTTCTCACACTTGCATCACCGCGAGCCGCCTTAGTATTTTTGAAAGAGGGACCAAAAATGAAATTTTTGATTTTTCTAAACCATCGCCCTACGCGATAGGCATGATTCAGGAACCATCGCGATACGCGATGGAACTTGGGAGAAACCCGAAACTGGGCGGTGACGCGCCACGCAATGGACCGATCCAGAAGTCCGCCGTGATACGCAACGTAACCTCCATGGCGAGGTGACACGTGTCCCACCACGTGGCGACACATGGCAACACCGGAGATCGATGATTCATCGTACTACACTATGGCCCGTCAAGAAGGCTATCGCGATACATAACGGGTTGTAGAATCACTTCACAACACAAAACACCTTCACTTTCACACATTTTACCTGGGGAAGCGTGCCGAGTCTTGTAGTGCGTGCAAAGCCCCGAAGTTATGACAGTTTAATCCTCAGTACACGATATATAGTAGTGCTACTCTATCAGTCTTAGGCATCTAACTACAAATACCCATGTAAGGTAGGGGTTCCGCTTATTTATTATTTTAATGGCTTAGACCATAGTCGGAGTATAGCCCGAACCTTGAGAAGATTTAAGCGTAATATAACTTTTCATAACCAGAGGTTATAGTTAAAATAATGATTCTTTAAAAGAAGCATAATATTTTATATACAAAGAGTATAGTTAAAATAACGTTTCTTTTTGAAGAAGAAACCAGTATAAACGTTTCTTCATTAATAAGAAACAACATATAATTGTTAAGTAAACAAAGGAACTAATGCCAAAACGTTTTATACAAACAAATGATTATCAAGGTTAAAGCTAAACAAAACAGACTAAAGGTCTGAAGCTAGATCGTTGATCTAGATATTTATACAAAGGTTATTCTCGTACTATAAGTTCGAGGTAACAATCCTTAAACAGTAAGCTGAATATGCCCTAAACTTTTACAAACTCTTTCAGGTGTCAGAATGTGTTTATAGGATCTATGAATCCTTAAAACCTTGTGTTATAATAATAAGAAACGAACACTCTGATTAAAGGTATACATGTGTCTGGATCCATTCATACATGGTGATTCAGGATTACCTGAGGCCATGCAAATCATTAACCCGCCTCCAGAAGCCTACTGGGCTGTTCAGGGAAATGATTTTGTATATATATTCTAATTGTACATGTACTTAGGGTAATTACAAACCATTAAATTGGGTGCCTAATGAGTTGTCACAAAGGTATTATTGTTGATTTCACAATGGTATAGAAAAGGATTTTACAACCAGAGTCAGCGTTATTCACTGGCTGTGTGCTAACGCATTTTCCCCCCATATTTCAGGGAAGCAGTTGGATTAGAATAGACTTGAAGATCGGGTTAGAAGATTGGTGACTTAGTCATTAGATAAAATCTGATGGCTCAGATATTTAATCAGAATGCTATAGAAAATCATATTTTCAAAAATACATGATTTTGAAATATCAAACGGGTATTTAACTCCCGAGTTTTCAATATAATAATATTTTATTCAAAGACTTCCACTAAAAAAACGTAACTATGATATATTTAAAAATTAGGTACCAACTAATGGGTCACACGCCTAGGCCCTAGGTTGGGGTGTGACACCCATGACCCATTACTAGGTGACTGAACTTGCGTATGGGTCAAAGAATTAGGCCTGTTATGACTCAGTTTGGTTGAACCGTTGGACTTGGGTTGTACGGATGATGCAGGTTAGGAGCTACCTGTGTAGCTTTCAGACGTGTCTTCAATAGTAGGTTCGATTTAAGCAGTTCCATTGTCAATCGCACCCCCAAACCATAGAAAACATACCCGGCTTGTACTCATTCGTCTCGACTGTAAGTTTTTGAGCCCACCGCTTCTCCCCACGTATAATTTGGTACCTGCATCGCTTTTAGAATACTCCGCACCATCCCTATTAAAGTTCAGTTTCGCCTATCTACCATGCCATTTTTTTGTGGCGTGTACAACGGGGTTAAATGCCGAATAATTCCACTTTCCACGAAGAACCGATTGAAATCACATAAAGTGAATTCTCCTCCCTATCAATTTTGGAGAGTTTTCAATGGTAAACCTGCCACTGTCTCGACTAGGGCTTTAAACATCTTAGAACTTTCAAACGTTTCACCTTTTTCTCTCAATAAAAACATCCACATATATCATGAGTAATCGTCTATAATAACAAAGACATGCCTATTACTGCAGATAGTGGATGAGGGTTATTTGACCGCACAAGTCGCTATGAACTAATGTAACATTCGTTACTTTTCATCCCAAAAACCCGACTCATTTCGAATTTTTGGTTGTTTATATATATATATATATATTATAATTATAATACTCTTAAGTTTCGTTTCATGTAACATTCGTTAATCTTTATTTGAATTTGAATTTGCATTTGCATTCGTTAAACCGATCCGGTTTTTTGTTTTAATGTGTTCTTGTTCGTTGTTAATCGTTAATATATATTCCCAATGATTGTTCCTTTTGTTTCATTTTGTTTAATAACGTAACTTCGGGATTTAAAGTTTTAAAGGTTTAACGAGTTGCGCTACCCATGTATAATATAAATAACATCCAAGTATCATAACTTAATATTTCGGTTATAACACATTTCAAAGTTCTAGATCCAATGTGCAAAATGATTTTAATCTTTTGATCTTAAAACATTTTGAAGTACGAGGTTCAACTTGTAATTATAGTTTAATATCAGTTTTAAAGTATTTAGAAACTGGAGGGACTAACTTTGTAATTTAATTTGAATTATATTATTATAATATGATAATAATTTCCCAGACCAGCCTCCGACCAACGTAACCCCGTTTTTCTGATGGACTGTCTCCGCGAACTTCCGGCGACCTAAACAATTTTCCGGCGACTTTATTAGACCTCTAAAATGCACCATTTAAATCAATTAGCGAGTTGTAACACTTGTAGACCAAAACGGCGACCTATATTAATCATTCAAATGCATATTAACAACCCAATTATGAGATTTAATCCGGTGAACCGCTGGCCTAAATATTAAATCACTATAATGGTCATTAACGCAGCTACGTTGCGATTAAACCTATAAAATGGACTACAACCTTCATCTAAACTCGTCCAAATCCTCATTTCAATCAAACTTACCCTATGTAATCAGTATTGATCAACAAAGTAAACTTTCTAGCCGAACCATGACTAACCATCAAACGACAACGTTACCATGTAATTAAATTATGCATTATATTTGTTTTAAGCCGATGAACAAAAGTGCTAAACTAATTTGATCAAACATGGACGGATTTACAGATTGAGTACTAGGTTTTTTTAAGGAAGATGATAACATGATATGCTTGTATAAATATAATTGTTTCTACTTTCAAACCAAACAGACATCTTAGTCCAGTTGGTGTGGTCACTTGAGTTAGAACCATAAGACCAGGGTTAGCACATCTTTTGGTTTTATTTTATTAAGCTTTTCCTTTATTATTTATTATAAACCAAAATAAATTATTTAAAAATCAAAATAGATTAAATATAATTATTTATTATAACTAAAACCTAACTTTTTTTTTTCGTTAAAACCGTTAAAGATGAGTTTATAAATTTCGTTATGATAAATTTAATGCATTAACTTTAAAATTCATTAAACTTTTAATTCATTAAATTTTAATTCGTTAGCTTATATTTTATTAAACTTTAGTTCGTTAACTTTAAAATTTGTTAGCTTTATAATTCGTTAGTTTTAATTTTACTTCGTTAACATAGTTCAAGATAAAATCCCTATTTAAAAACCATACAATACAATACCATAACTCTCATATTAACATTAAATTATAATATTAAAATAATGCAAATCATTAAAATTCCATTAAAACTTAAAAATAATATTATATTATAGAATGCTAATAAAATACATTAAACTAATACAAGTTCCCTTTATTCAAAATTTTACAACTTTTACAAATCCCGTTAGTTAGATTTTGTTTTTGTTTTAATTATAATTCAAGAAGTTCAATCGTTTCGGGTCCTTTAAAGCACTTTCGGTTGCTTCGGTTTCGTTATCATGTTTTCGGATTATATTACAAGGTTATCTTTGTAACACCTAGGAAAAATCCATATTTATTTTGGACCAAATATGTAAACTTTGAAAGCTAAAGGATTAAAAATATTCTCAAGACAAATAATGGGAAAAATGAGAGAAGAAAAATAAGGTATCTCATGTTAAGGAAATAAGAAAAATCCATCCCACATGGAAAGGTGGAAGAAAGTGGAAGCATTCCACATGGGTATAAATAAGGAATGGAACATTTATCCCACATGGATACAAAAAAAGAAATGGAAGCTCTTTATAAGGAAGCAAGTTTCCATAGAAATGTTTTAATGTGGTAAACCACTCTCCGTAGTCCTAGCGAAGGGTGCGAAGCACTCGACGCGCACGCGCACGGACTCGGACTCGGGCACAGGCGTAATGTGGCGTTTTTATGGCGCACTTTGCACTTTGCACGCTCGCATCGCCGCATAAAGGGCCGTTTTAGTATTTTTGAATAATACAAGGGCTGAAAATGAAACTCTGAAAATTTAGCCTTCGCGCGATGCGAAGAATCAGGCTCAACATCTTCGCACTACGCGAAAGACAAATTAGTTAAACCGACTTTGAGTATCTTCGCGCGACGCGAAGATGCATTTCTGCATGAATGACACATGGAGACATGTGGCAGCACTGGTGACACGAGGCAACCCTACTGATGACTCAACAAACCTATGACAACTTCGCGCGGCGCAAAGATGCTTCGCGCAACGCGAATATGCAACATTTCAGCTATAAGTAGAAGCACTCAACGCGCACGCGCACGGACTCGGACTCGGACTCGCACTCGGACTCGTGCACGGGCGTAATGTGGCGTTTTTATGGCTCACTTTGCACTTCGCACGCTCGCATCGCCGCATAAGGGCCGCTTTTTGTATTTTTGGATAATACAAGGGCTAAAAGTGAAACTCTGAAAATTTAACCTTCGCGTGACGCGAAGAATCAGGCTCAACATCTTCGCACTACGCGAAAGACAAATTAGTTAAACCGACTTTGAGCATCTTCGCGCGACACGAAGATGCATTTCTGCATGAATGACACATGGAGACATGTGGCAGCACTGGTGACACGTGGCAACCCTACTGATGACTCAGCAAACCTATGACAACTTTGCGCGGCGCAAAGATGCTTCGCGCAACGCGAATATGCAACATTTCAGTTATAAATAGAGGGGTGTTCGGCACATCACAACTCACACCAACCACTTCACTTTTCACATGTTTTGCATCGTTTTGCGTGCCGCATCTCGTAGTACATGCCAGGCCCCGAAGCTTTGACAGTTTAAGCCCTAGAACTCGATATATAGTAGAATTGCTGCTCAATTAATCATAGACATTTAACTCCAAATGTCCGTGCAAGGTAGGGGTTCTATTTAAATATTATTTTATTATTATAATGGCTTAGACCATATGTCAGGGGCATATCCAGAACCTTGATCACAATTAAGTATAATATAACTTTTTATAAGCAAAGGTTATAGTTGAAATAATATTTCTTTATGATTAAGAAATATAATATTCCTAAACAAAGGTCATAGCTGAAATTATTGTTTCTTCAAGATTAAGAAACATATGGTTTTATAAGCAAAGGGCATAGTCAGATTTATGTTTCTTTATTAAGAAACATCAGATTTTACATAATAGGATTATATCTAAATTAACTTTTTTTCTTGAAGAAGAAACCTATTACAGGTGTGTCTTCATAAAGAAGAAACTTAGCACATCATTTGTAAATAAACTGAAAGACTACATGTCTAAATATTTCTTTAAATAAATGATCAGTCAAGGTTTAGGAGCTAACCAGACTTAAGGTCTACTGAGTTAAATCAGACTTAAAGTCTGCTGATCAGACCTAGAGTTTGCTGAACTGAATCAGACGTAACGTCTGCTGATCAGACCTAAGGTCTGCTGATGAATCAATAAATATTTATGCTAACCTGTTACAAATATAGGTTAACAGCATACTAACAGGAAAGGTTTTCAAACATCACCGAACTGACAACAACAGGTGAATACGTTAAACCTTCTGAATGATTTTACTCTTGTAATAAACAGGTTGCTTATTGCAAAGAGTCTGATAATTGTTTGCATGAGATTGCATGTCTCTAAAATCGTCATAATACAAAATAGATAATAAAAAGTAACTCAGACCGAATACGCATGTGTCTGGATCCAAACATAACTGATAATTGGCATACAAAACCAAGTCAGTCATAACCAGTTCTCCAACAGGGTCACATAGCCTAGGGGAAGGGTGCCTCCGAACAGGGGCTATGTAACTTGGGGAACCTTTGAATTGTGTGTGTAGGGCAGTGGTACAAATCCCAGGAATGACAGGCGTTCCTGCTGAGCTTGTGAAATAGAAAACTATGTTTGAATTTAACGACTGTTATAAACTGTTTTATTGAGTCAACGTTTCACCAGCTGTGTGCTGACGTATTTTCCCCCATATTTCAGGGAAAGTTTAAAGAGTAGAACTGGCAGACAAGAGTAGTAGAAGATTGGAGACATAGTCATGAGAGGTAATCCGATGGCTCGGATATTTTATTTAAAATATTAAAAAGAAATACATATTTAAGAGACATGTATTTGAAATATTCAAACGGGTATTTTGACCCGACATTTTATAAATGAATATTATATTTTAAAGACTTCCAATAATAACCCGCAACTCTGATATATTTTCCAAACTGGATACCAACTAACGGACGTCGCACCCAGGCCCTAAATCGGGGTGTGATAATCTTCGATTTCGAGGTAAGTTTCTCACACCGCCCTTTTTAACGTTTTTATACTTTTGGGGGTAGCATATAAATCCTATCCAACCGAACTGTTTATTATATCCGTTTACAAAACTGCGATTCGTATCATGGACTTGTGTGTTTACTTGATTACTTTCTCAGAATTACTTGCTCAAGTTTGCCTCAATAAGTATGATCATACGCCTCGCTTTGCACTCAGGACCATTTTTTTATGAGTGGAAAAGGGACCATCGATTCGAGTACATTGGTTGTTACCGACTGGAAAGGACATTGCATGCGCGATTATTACACTTGTTCATGGAATTGCATGGTTTTTACGTACTTATATAAAACTTGTGTGAACTATTAAATTAGTTGACCATATTTTATATATATGCTACAGGTACGATTATTAGAGGATGAGACGGGTGAAGACACTAGAACTAGGATATTTAAATAAAGGACAAGTTGATTTTTGTTTTTGTTTCCTTTCAATGTATTTGTTTACTTGAACACTTGTGTACTTGCAATTTAAATGAATTAATGATAATATTGCCGCGTAATAGTGGCACATGTGTTTTGAGCAATCTGTACGTCACACTCGAGCGTTTCCACTTAAGCCGGGGTGTAACAACTAACTCCAAATGTCGGGTTTCTCTAAAAGAAGATGTGGCTGGAAATAAACGCCTCATTTGTTTACCCACCAAACATGATTCACACAATTGATTTTCGTATTCAACATGTGTAAACCTCGTACAAGATCCTTCTTAACCATCGATTTCATTAACTCGAAATTCACGTGCTCAAGTCTTGCATACCAACGCCATGAATCATATTAGATCTTTGATTGCAAACAAGGGATCTCCAATAATCATTAGTATTTTATAGAGTCGGTTTGCGGATCTCATGACCTTCATGAGTAACCTACCGTTCTCATCGTACATGGTCAGAAGTTGGTGCTTCATTCGAATGTCACATCCGGACTCTGGTGCTTGACCGAGACTTGTTATATTATTTTTTAACTCAAGGAATTTAATAAGCCTCAGTTAGCAAGTCTTGTTCGCCCGATTTCCCTTGGAAAAGAATCGACCCTTTTCCCTTGATTTGAGCATTCGACCCATCTTCAAACTTAACCCTCCTCATTATGTTCTCGTTTAATTCCAAAATATATGATCGGTTTCTCGTCATATGATTACTTGACCCATTATTTAAATGCCATACATCATCTTTAACCCACTCGGTCTCGTATTTCTTCGATATTAGGTTTTGTTCATTTAAGAACACAACTTGATGCATATACGCTGCATCGTTAAAATTTTCACGGGATTCGGTTTTCATTACTTCTTGACCCTTTTGAACTCGGTCTAGGCAGCCAGATGCAAGGTGACCAAGTTGGTCACAAATGTAACATATAATCTTCGACCGAACTTTCTTCACTTTTTCTTTCCCCCGAATTGACGACCCTTGTTGTATTATCTCGGATTTTTCGTATTTAAATTCGTATTCGTTTACTCGACTTAGGAATGTAATTTGGATCTTATGTATTTATAAAATTTTTAATTTATTAGAATTTAACTTTATTAAACTTATTTTATACCCTTGTAACTTTCAAAGTCGGGAAACAATGCTTAAGATACTTTAAAATAATTTAAAAAGGGCTAAAATTGTATTTTATAAACTTCGGGGGACCAAACTTGTCAATTTTGAAACATGTTGAAGATCCTCCACACTGCACCACCCGGGAAGACCCCCTTATTGTGGCCGCATGATGTGGGGAGACATCTGCAGCAGATAAGGGTGAGCAAGATAAAGGTTGGACCCTTGAAACCCGGTTGCCCGACTTGTAAAACTCTTAATTAGACCTGAATAGATAATATGGGTAAAGGGTATTTAAATTTAAACTTAAAGGGTAAAAGAGTTTCAAGGGTCTGACCCTTTTTCAAACTTTTGACCCGTTTACTAAGTTTCTAGATATATATACATCATATTCGCGATTAATCTGAAATTTAGGAGATGTTTGTATTTCATATATGATTCATCAGAAATTCTCTAACTACTAAGAAAAACAAAAATAAATGCCCATACTACTGATTGGAAACATATATGGGAATTCACTTAAATGTTCTCTACATGTAATTTATGCACACTTAAATGTTCTCTACATTTAATTTGTGAATGTGAATATTATTTGTATCGGTTCAAATGGTAGATAAACTTTCAAAGTTAGACTTTACTATGTTATTAAATGAAAGTATAATTATTCTAGGATTCGTATATTAAAGTCACATATGAGATATGCAACTAGTAAATGTAGAAAAAGAGATGTGATTACTACATTAAAAAGGGTAAAGGGTTGGGCCCTTGAAATCCTTATTTATACCCGAACCTTTTGTTTAGAGGGTAGGGTCTCGGGCCCACATATCTTCCTAAAAGGGTAAAGGGTCAAGGTAGGGTTTTGATTGTCAATTTGATTCCGACTCGTTTAAGGGTGTAAAAGTAAATTTTAATGGTTTTTCAACTACTATCTTCTGGTCAAAACTAGCTTCCGGGCCAGAAGACTTTTATGTTTGTTTTGAAATTTTGAATGAACTGGTCAGAACCCAACTCCCGAATCGAAGGTCGGATTTTGAATAGTACCAGCTCGCTTAAATATTATAAACCTCATAACTTGAGTTATACACTTCCGTTTGATCTGATTCCAGTAGCTATGTTCTCGTTTTAAGTATAGTTTATTGTCTCAAAGTTCCAAGTCAGTTCGTATTGGATCATTCAGCTCGCTTAAGGTTCGTGATTCATTAATTTATTCGTATTTTATCAATTAGCTCACCAATAATTAAGGTGAGTAATCACTCCCCTGTTTTACTAATTTCAAAGCCGTTTTGGGGACTTTATGCATACCATATTATATTAAACACATTATGATCTTAATTTATTTATTTAATTTAAACTAGCAAATCATGACTTATTGTGTTGAACGATTAAATGCTACTGGCTAATTTGCTTACTTATTTATTTTATCTTATTCGAAGGTCTCCATCATAATCGCATATTTTCTCTAGTCATATGCTAAGCAAATGTCAATTTTCCCATCATTTTGAAACGTTTATAACATTTTCGTATGACATTTTCTTTTTAAAAAAAGTTCACCATAATAACAAACGTTTTTTATCTTTAATATGAGTATGACTTTGTTTTATAAAATAAAAAAAATATGTCATTTTGTCTTTCTCTTTATCATTGTGTAATATGTTCTTTTTTGTGTCTTTATATTTATCATTGTGTTTTTCTTCTTGTTTTTTTTCCAAAAATGACGAAATTTGAAAATTGGTTAGATACATTAACATAAATTAAATTTCTAAATTATGGAAAGTTGAAATCTGAATTTAAATATAGCCATAATTAACCTAAACAACTGAAAAAATGTTGAGAACATGATTACGGGTTAGATAGATTTAGAAAGAAGTAAATGGGTTATAAAATGGGTAAATGAGTTAGAACGATTATAAAACGTGTCCTTTCGTAGATATAATATTATTTTATTTTCAAATTATTATATTATCAAGAAATTCTAAGAACACTTGGTATTTATAGATATTAGTAAAAATGACCAATAGAAAGATGTTATGCGTTCAAAAATGACGTTGTTTTAATAGCATAAATATATTTTTAGAGTCAAAATGAAACACCCTAGTTTAGGTTTTATTTAAAAAAGAAAAGAGAAAACTATTGTTTTAGTCCCCCATGGTTTTTAGATGGGTCCCTGAATAAATAAATAAACTGTTTACATCCTCGTGGTTTAAAAATTGAACCATATGTCATCTGTCTTAACAGTCGTTAACATGAATTTCAAATTGAGGGTATATATGTAATCTTGCATCTAAAACATATTTACCCTAATATATTAACTTCAGCCGTTCATATTTACCTCCAGTTCTTTACCCAGCCGTTCTTTTGCTTCGTTCTTCAATTCTTTACCCTAATATATTGTACAACAACAACAAATTATCCAATTAATTCCGGCGTTCTTCATCGGCGTTCTTCTTCTTCGCTCCGGTGTTCGCCGACGTTCTTCTTCATCGTTCACCTTACACATTATTATCCATCTGTAAGTCAAAACACAATTATAATAAGCTGGAATTTGTAAATAAATATTACACATTTATATAAAAAACCCCATAAATTTATAAACTTTTTTGATATCTTTTTTGTTGCAGTTTATGTCTTGCAGTGTTTAATTTAATGTTTTTCAAAAATCTTCAATGGTTTTAGAAGAAATTGAAACAGGGGATGAACTTAATTTTGTAGGGTTTAGTGAGAAATTAATAATTGTACATAAATATTAGATATTTATATTAAAAACCCTTAAATTTAACATTTTCTTAATGCCTTTATATTTTGTGTTTCTTACAGCCAAAATTCTAATTCATTGTTCACCTTCGTCGTTCAATTACAGCCGCAATTCAATTACTTATCATGGTTATGATGGATTTCACAATCGCGCCCGTAGGTGCGACGGATTTTAATGGTGTTATTCAAAGGTGTTACGGAAATTATAGCTATCAAGTATGGAGGTCGCGCCTTCCTGATGAGGATTTTGATATAGAAAATTACAATAAGTTTATATTAGGTTTTTCTTCTTTTTGGTTTTGTGTTATTAGTTGAGATTATAATAAAAAAATAATTTTTTTTGTGTTAATTACAGATGATATCAACTTATTTACCTTTAATATTTTCCATGGTGGAGAGTTTTCTCAATTTCTCGGTAGAGCTTACGGGGGAGGCCGATCAGTTTTCATCAATGTCGAGGTTGGAAAAATTGTTAAGGGTGATTTAATGGATATGGCCAAGAATCTAGGATATCCTCCTAGCTAGGTACTTTACTTTCATTTTAGAGAATCAAATCTGTGTATGGATTGGGGTATACGTCCATTGTGTGACAATTTTGATTTTAAAAAAAAATTTGATATTGTAAGATGTGGAATTAAGGTGGTTGAGATATATGTTGAACATGGGCATTCACGTTTGATAAATAATGTATCGTCGTCTTCCCATTTTGACTTTGCTGATGAAAAGGGGCATGAAGTGGATGTAGTTGACGTTGATATAGAATACACATCAAATAAGTTAAATGAGGAAGATGATAATGAAGCTGATTCACATGAATCAGATTCATCTAAAACAGAAGATGATCCAGATTATGTTGTTAAAGAAAATGGTTCTGACTATTTGGAAGATGTAGAAGTGGGCATGAGTGTCTTCAAGTATAATGTGGTTGAATTTTATATTGCCACAAATAATGCCCTGGATGATTATGAAGGTGAACAACAGGAGAAGAGTATTGAAGTTGACCATATGTATAGTGATGAAGATAACTCCACTGTGTTGAATACCGTGAAACAGAGGATAAGAAGGAAAATATTTATCATGGGCCTGGGAGTGATGTATGCCCATTCTATGTCGGTCAGTTAATTGAAGATAAGGATACGTTGAATGAGATGATTAAAACATATGCGGTGGCATCAAGAAGAGATCTTTTCATTAAGAAAAATGGCAATATAAGGTATAGAGTTGTGTGTTGGGTAAGAATCTTACTTTGATTAGTGGTGAGGGTTCAAACTTGCCAACTAGGGAAAACCCTAAGGCTCAAAGAGAGTGGTTATCATAGAAAACAATATTTTTATAAGAAAAGTGAGAAATGATCTAGTCTGTTCATGGAATTAATCAAGGGTCTAAAGAGGATGGTTACATAATATTAATTAGAAAGAAGTTTTTAATCACAAATAAGAGTAAATCCGACTTTTTCTTGAAGAGCGGCCATTAATTGTTAGTCATCAATTGACGAAAATCAAGGGCACATTTTTTTTTACTTTTAAAATTTAAACATGGATTTATTCAATTAAATATGTATAAATTAAGTAACTTTAATTCCATATAATCACTTTTTTGTGCTGGCGTGTATATGTTTTCGGAAAAAGAAAATATATACTTTTCTTTTTATATAAAATCATGGAATCCATGTGTTTTTTTGGTTTGGATCGTGCTAATTAAGTTGATTAAAATAGCGTTTGTGTTGATAAATTGTTAAAAATATTGTTGTCTTATTATACGAACGGGGAGTGTTGTTGTTGCGTTATATAAGAAACTAGATTTTATCCCCCGTATTAGGGGGGTTGTTTTACATTATTCGTTTTTAATATTTATATATGTATATTTGGATTTTAATTTTATTTAATGTAAAAAAGTTAATAATTAATATACTTGAGGTTTGATGATAAAATGGTTTCACAAATAAATGATATGTTATAATCTGGTTTAAAAGCTATCTGGGTTTGGTGATACCCATTACCCGTTTATTTTCTTTATTATAAAATTTTTTCTTAATTATAAATAATATCTTTTTTTAAATAAAATAGGATATTAATTTTTAGTATATTCCCATTTTATAGAATTTTCATATCAAATATTTTGAGATTAATTTTTAATATAATGAGATGTTATAATCCGTTTAAGAGCTTTCTGGGTTAGGTGAGACCTTTACCCGTGAATTCGGGTCAAATGCGTGAGAAACCTTCATTTACAAATAAAGCAATCTGATGGTTTGAGAGAATGGTTGTTTTACATTTTTGTTTTTTAATATTTATTTTTCAGACTTTAATTTTCTTTAATGTCAGAAAGTTAATAGTATACTTATGGTTTGATGATGAAAGGGTTTCATAAATAAATGATATGTTATAAACCTTCTAAAAGCTATCTGGATTTGGTGACCATGACCCGTTTATTTTTTTTTATTTTACTATAAAATTTTTTATTAATTATAAATAATATCTTTTTCTTTTTAAATTGGATAATAAATTTTAATTTATCCATATTTTATAGGATTTTCATATCAAATAATTGGTAAGATTAATTTTTAATTTAATGAGATGTTATAACCCGTTTAAGAGCTATCTAGTTTTGGTAAGACCCATACCCATGAATTTGTGTTAAATCAATGAGAGGCCTTTATTTAAAAATCAAGCAATCCGATGGCTTCCATAAAAGATGGGAGAGACCACATCGCGACACATAGGATTTTAGGGTTTTCATTTTATATATATTATAGATATTAATGTGCTGTTATATGATGCTTATGAATTAGTGTTGTTGTATAAGAAATATTATTGTGTTCTTATATGATTGTGCCATTATATAGAAAATGTGTTGTTATATGATTGTGTTGTTATATAAACTTGTGTTGTTATATTAGAAATATTATTCTGTTATATGATTGTGTTATTATAAAAACTAGTGTTATATAATAAATATAATTGTGTTGTTATATGAGTGTGATGTTAAGTCATGTTGTTATATAAACTAGTGTTGTTATATAATAAATATTAGTGTGTTGTGTATCTGATCGACTTTCATGCTTAAATATAGAAACTTTCCTTGACTGAGAATTTGACAAAGTACAATAATGCTCTTTTAACATTTATTTATTAATTTTGATTTGTAATTTTCTAATTGGTTCTTACCATTCTAAAAAAAAAGTGTTTTCTATTTAATCCTTTCTCAAGGCTCAAAGTGCAAAAAAGAGGGAACATTAAACCCACTTGCCCTTGGGCAATTCAAATCTCAAGACCATCCATTTCAGATCAGTGGTGTATGAAGCCAATTTCCATAAACATCAATGCCTCCAAACTAGGGTTGTTAGTTTATACACTATGAGTACCATAGCGAGGGAGATAGAGTAAGAAATTGAAGCCAATCCTACAATCCCCGTGAAATCTCTTCAAAATAAAATCCAGAAGAAGCACCAGATCCACGTTTCGAAAGTGAAAGTGAGAAGAGCAAAGAAGCTTGCTAATGATAAAAAGGATGGTGATTTTATACCACAGTATGGTATGCAAAGAGCCTACCTTCAACAACTGGTAAAAGCCAACCCTAGTAGCCATGTCAAAATATATGTTGAACCATGTCATGACCCTAACAGTTGTAACCTTCGTTATTTTTTAAAACCCTAAAACCTGACCCATTTAAAATTTTATTTTCGGCCTATTGTTATTAATAAAATTTATTATCAATCATTTCATGACCCCCGAATTAGTTTCGGTTATTTTATAAAATATCTTAACTATCAAAGATATGCAAAATACCCTCCTTAATCATCTTTAATCCCATTGTCCACCAACTCTAAAGTTTCAAGGACTTATTACAAATATTATTCAAGACCATTTCTTTTTTTCCTTCCTCTTCCATTCCATCGGCCGACACAACCACCAAACCATTTGCTTGATCCTCAATTCTCGTAGATAATTAGTAATTGGATCTTACCAAATCATGCATTAATCAAAAACGTGTATGACCGACACTCTAATCATGGAAAATGATTAACTATTGACAGGTAATTAACCTAAATTGAAATCGCGGCCATATGAACCTGATTTCCCTATGAATACCAAGATATAATACAATTAAACCTTATCACATCATCTCTGCACCTCAACGACCATAACCCCTAAACTAATTTCAGTTAAGAAAGCACTCACGAACCTTGTTCGATCTCAAGTAAGGTCGGAACCCTAGCCGACTGTTTAACCTCGTTTTGTTGTCAATTCAGGTAATTAAAATAGGCTTTCAATTCGTTTTTGATCGCTTAACCAAAACCCTAACCTAATTCTAATCAAAATCAATCAATTAAATGGAATTAGGATCTAGGGTTTGTTATTGTTCTTGGGATGTTAATTTCGGATTACATATATATGTAAAAATACCTACCCTCTATCACAAGATAAAGCACCAGCCTGATGGCTGGTGCATGTTATTTAAGGCTTTCAGAACTGGCCAGACGCAGATTCGAGCCACCCTGGACACGGTTTTTTTTTATTTTAATCTTTTTTACTTATTTTCATCTCATATTAATATTACACGTTTATTATACTCAATAAATATAATTTTTTTTTAACCAAACCGAACCCCAAACTCGCGATTCTCCTTGTCATGAAACTCTCATTTCTCGAATCATTTATAATATATACATGTATTATACTTATATATATATACACACACATATATATATATATAATTCATTATATATCTTTAATATGGCATCTATCTTTACATACCTACTAAAACAAACTAATTTAGATGATCAAATAACCATTCCCGTTAATATATATATGTGTGTGTATGTTTGTGTTTTTGTGTGTTTGTATGTGTGTTAATAATTCTGCTTTTCTATAGATATCATATGTAATTAATCAATAACGATTTCTAACAATCTTTTTCTTGAAGAATATAAATTAGATAAAATATTTGGGAAACTATCAAATGATAATAATAATAATAATAATAATAATAATAATGACAATACTAGTAATAATAATATTAAATAATAGATAACGATTTTAATAATGATCTAAAACCCTAAAAGGCCCAAATCTCTTACATTTTAAAAATCGATTAGTATTTCGTGCTTCATTATTTTACTTGTTGATATTCACTATTATTCACAAATTTTATTATATCATTATTAAAACTTATATTGATACTTTAATTACAATTTCTTACTTAAACCCTATTAAATCCCTAAACCGTCGTAAGTCTCGTGGTTGTAATTATTTCGTTATAATTAATTTATATTATCGTTAACAACTAGGAACTTTTGTCGACGTATCCCGATGAGCCAACCGTTTCTATCTTAATCGCCATCTCATCTTCGTTAATCCACTCGTCAATGTGAGTTTACATATCCCCCTTTTTCCGTCTTTTATATTTTGGGGGTAGCATGTATACCTTATTAACTTTACTCATGTTTTATTATCTCATCTATTCAAAACACAATTCAATATATGTTTATGTGTGTTCATTGCATGCTCTATGATTATGCTTTATGTTCTTAAATGTTTCTTTTATGTTTGGTGGTTTGTATCTCATCCTCATCTAGTATGATCATACATCTATTTAGTTGTTTACATTTTTATAGGAATTGTAATGCTCATCATTGATATATGAATTGTGATTATATATATATATATATATATATATATATATATATATATATCTAAACTCAAACTTATGTATTCTCACCAACATTTGTGTTGACAAACTTTATTTTTATACATGCTACAGGTTCAAGTATTTGATGTAGTCAAGATCGAATATAGTTAGTTGGCCTTAGGATATTTACTCAAAATATAAATATGATTCAATTATTGTAATTGTGTACTTGTTTAATGTTAATGAAAATAAATAATTATTGTCGCTTTAATTAGTGTGTTTTGAGCTACTATTCAATCAATGCGTTATGCCCCGGCATGTTCCGCCTTTGGTCGGGGTGTGAGAGATTGGTATCAGAGCTGAAGGCGATAAGATAGGTGATTAGACGTAACGACCTAGTAGCATGTTTAGGGTCCCTATACGTGATATGCCTTTACGTGTTTGCACCCTAATTTATAAGATTGATTGCGGTAGCTTAAATATTATTTAATGACTTGATAGTACTCTTATACACAAAGCACATACAATTCCTAGGCCACACCTCTCAAAATTATTTTCAAAACCCTAGTTATTATTTTAAAATTGGGAAATTCCTTAAGAATTCTCACCATTTTTACTCCCCTCTCCTTGAGGATGATTCATGTAACGGATACGTAGTAACTGTAAGGGGAACACACCTGTACACCGATCCCTTGACACCAAGGCTTGCGAGCCTAAGGAAGTGCAATGCGCACAAATCTCGATCAGTCACGAGACCTGGTTGCCTTCCTGGAGGGTGAGATGTGAGTGTGAAACTTGTAAAGCCAAAGCGTATCACACCAAACATTCACAAATCTACTACCCTCATTGTATCAATCATGGTCATATGACGATCACATCCTTAAATCATAACCGAATTCACGGTGATACGTGGCTAAACTCGGTTCTTCCTTACGATATTTTTAGTTGAAAGAATTGGTGGGAAAAGCCATGGTGATACATGGATACTCCACCCATTCATCTCAACACCCTTATCTCGATTTAAATCAATTTTAAATATGTTGTTGGAAAATTTAGCCATGGTGATACATGGATATTTCAACAATGATAACTTTTTTGTGTTTTGGCATAATTTTTTTTTATTTTGTTAGGAATGATTATTTTCATGTACATATCAATCCACCATTCAAACCATTTCATTTAATTATCATTTTTATCTATACTCCAAGTTAAGGCTAATAAAAGAATTTATTTTGTACCCTCAAGAATTTTCACAAAAACTAGAAATTTTGCATAGTTATACAATTTATCCCAAAATCTAATAAATTTTCAAAATTTCGTCGTTGTAGCATGTCTTCTTCCCGCCCCCATCAACCGTAACCGTCGCACCGGCAAGTCTGGCTGCAGTATGTCATCTCACATTACGAAAGGAATCGTGGAAGCCCTCCTCAGCTCCAAACCGTGAATGCCACTGCCAATGCTTCCGTAAACCCAAACCCAACTGTTTTCTTATTCAAGCAATTTAAGAAGGCTAACCCGACCGACTACTTTGGGACCGAGGGTGCTACCACCCTCCTCCAATGGTTTATGCACATGAAAAGCGTGTTCCTCCATTGTGCGTACCCGGAAGAAAAGAAGACCACATACGCCTCAAGCGTTTTCAAATTGAGTGCTCTTACTTGGTGGAATAGCAAAAAGAAAGCCCTTGGGGCTGAGGTTGCCATGGCCTTGCCATGGGACAACCTTAAGGAACTCATGCTCAAAGAATTTTGCCCGAAATATGAGCTTCAAAAGTTGGAAGAAGAGTTTTGGAATTTGAAACAAGAAGGTGGTGACAATGTGTCTATAACGACCGGTTCCACGAATTAAGCCTCCACATCCCGCACATGGTCACTCCCTTGGAGGGTACCATTGACAAGTACATCACGGGTTTGCAAATGCAAATCCAAGATCCCATCCTAAGTCGTGACCCGAAGGATCTTCATGATACCATTACCCTAGCCGGCACCCCCACAGAGAACCACGTTAAGGCCGGGACCTTGACGCGGAATAAATCTAAAGATCCCAATGATAAGCCTGCCAAAGAGTCCAAAACTGAATCCTTTAAGCCCGAATCCTCCAAACATAACAACAATTCACCCCATTACCGCAACAACAAAAGCAAGTCAAATTCGCAAAACTATGTCTTAGCCCAATCGCAAGCCCGACAAGCCCAACCCACCATGAATCCCTACACAAGACCCCACCCTTTATGTGATAAGTGTAAATTCCATCATTCGCCTAACCACAAGTGTCGTCAATGCACTCATTGCGGTCGTTTTGGTCACCTCTTTACCACATGTCGCGAACTCAACCATCCCATGATTCAACCATCTACCTCACCTCTTACCCAACCCCAAGCTTTACCTTATACTCAACCGTTTACCCAAACATCTATTAGAGCTTGCTACAATTATAGAGATCCTAGCCATTTTTGGAATGCATGCCCAAGACCAGCACACATGAACCAAATTCAATCTTAGCCAAACCAAGCCACTCAATATCAAGCCTATCAAGCCAAGTTTATCCAACCCATTCTACCCATGCCCAAGTCAACCAAGCCCAAGTGAATCAACCTCAACCAATCCAAGCCCAACCTATTCAAGGAATTCAAGCTCAACCTATTCCCAATACCCAAGCCAACCAAAATCCACCCAATCAACCTCAAGCTCACCAAGTTGCTCAAGGTACCCAAGTACGCGCGTGTTACATCGATGATTCCCAAATCTAAGCCTCACCTTTCAAGAATACATGCTCACAAGAGACGTTTATTTTCATCAAGTTCATTTTATTTTAAACCTAATGTAATAACTTCAATTAAATATCAAGTTTTGTTATGAATCAGAATCATGGTTATTTATAATTGAATTCAACACTCATCTATTTCTATTATGTCGTTTATTGCACTATTCATTGTTACGCAAGTTATTATCACATTTCAAGCGGTCTATGATCGGTTATTTACCGGGACTATGTACATGGTTATCTAATAGTTCTGTATTTGTATCATAAACTACCTATGACCGATTTCTTACAAACATTTTGTTTTAGAAATTGGGACTATGGACATGTGTTGTACATAGTTATCTAATAGGAGTCACATGTACAAATTTTATTGCGATATTTTAATACATGGCTACCCAATTTTCCTCAAAACTCACCTCATTCCCATGGTACTCTTTTCTCATACTATTTATAATCTTGATTTTAAGCCTCATCTATTATTATATTTCTTTAATCATGTGATTCGTTTGTTGTGTGAATTTTATCGCAAGTGTTCTATATATCCAATGTGTAATTGTTTATCTAATTTCAAAATTTCCTCCATCGAAATTATTTCATTTTGTTGTTATTACTTTTAATGGTTAACTTCGACAATTTCGTTATATTTTCAAAGTTTATTTAATAGTTATTCATGGCCAACAAATATCACGTACTTATTTAGTTTCATTGTCCTTGATCAATTAATCTCATTCAAATATCGATCAAAAAAGTTTCCTTTTACTTTGTTTTCGACCCCGCACAACGGGACGAACTATGTGCATCATGCGACGATCTAAATAATTATGAGTGCACGCATAATTATCAAAGTCCTCGCATGGAACACATAGTGAAAACGGTTGTGTGTCATTACTCAGAACCTAGGGTGACTAGGGTAACGATACAAATATCGATGTGAAGAGGGCATGGTGGATACGCCGCTGGTACATCCTATATATAAGTGCCTTATCACATTTTTCGTTTGTAGCGTTGTCCGGGCCACTCGAAGATCTGTGTTATTTTTACTTAAAATAATAATATTAATAAATAAAATAAAATAAATAAATAATGTGTATGCAATTATGCAAATTTTCTATTGACTCTTATTTTCATCATTTACGTTATGTTTTCCTTAATTTCGGGACGGAAATATCCAAAAGTTGTGAATACTGTAACATTCGTCAATTTTTAAAACCCTAAAACCCGAACCATTTAAAATTTTATTTGCGGCCTATTGTTATTAATAAAATTTATTATCGATCATTTCATGACACCCGAATTAGTTTCGGTTATTTTATAAAATATCCTAACTATCAAAGATATGCAAAACACCCCCCCCCCCCCCAATCATCTTTAATCCCATTGTGCACCAACTCTAAAGTTTCAAGGACTTATTGCAAATATTATTCAAGACCATTTCTTTTTTTCTTCCTCTTCCATTCCATTGACCAACACACCCACTAAACCATTTGCTTGATCCTTAATTCTTGTAGATAATTAGTAATTTGATCTTACCAAATCATGCATTGATCAAAAACGCGTATAACCGACACTCTAATCATGGAAAACGATTAACTGTTGACAGGTAATTAACCTTAATTGAAATCGCGGCTATATGAACTTGATTTCCCTATAAATACCAAGATATAATACAATTAAACCTTATCACATCATCTCTGCACCTCAACAACCATAACCCATAAACTAATTTCAGTTAACAAAGCCGTCACGAACCTTGTTCGATCTCTAGTAAGGCCGGAGCCCTAGCCGACTGTTTAACCTCGTTTCGTTCTCAATTCAGGTAATTAAAATAGGATTTCGGTTCGTTTTTTATCGCTTAACCAAAACCCTAACCTAATTCTAATCAAAATCAATCAATTAAATGGAATTAGAAGCTAGGGTTTGTTATTGTTCTTGGGATGTTAATTTCGGATTATATATATATATATATATATATATACCTACCCTCTATCACAAGATAAAGCACCAGCCATCATGTTATTAAGGCTTTCAGAACCGTCCAACCACGGGTTCGAGCCCCCCTGGATGCGGTTTTTTTTATTTTTATTTTTTTTACTTATTTTCATCTCATATTGATATTACATGTTCATTATACTCAATAAATATAATTTTTTTTACCAAACCGAACCCCAAACTCGCGTTTCTCCTTGTCATGAAATTCTCATTTCTCGAATCAACTATATATATATACATGTATTATATATATATATAATTCATAATATATCTTTAATATGGCATCTATCTTTACACACCTACTAAAACGAACTAATTTAGATGATCGAATAGCCATTCCCGTTAATATATGTGTGCGTGTTAATAATTATGCTTTTCTATAGATATCATATGTAATTAATCAATAACGATTTCTAACAATCCTTTTCTTGAAAAATATAAATTACATAAAATATTTGGGAAACTATCAAATGATAATAATAATAATAATAATAGTAATAATAATAATATTAAATAATAGATAACAATTATAATAATCATCTAAAACCCTAAAAGGCCCAAATCTCTTCCATTTTAAAAATCGATTAGTATGTCGTGCTTCATTAATTTATTTGTTGATATTCACTATTATTCACAAATTTTATTATATCATTATTACAACTTATATTGATACTTTAATTATAAATTTTTACTTAAACCCTATTAAATCCCTAAACCGTCATAAGTCTCGTAGTTGTAATTATTTAGTTATAATTAATTTATAGACAAAACAGCAAAACTAGTCATTTATGTTTGAATGTTTTTTCAATGAACGTCGTTTCGCGAAAGAAATGGCATAAAACATACTTTATGTTTCAAATCCTTTGCACGTTACGTCCTTTGGAACTAATCCGGTTAAATTTTTTCATTAAATCTGGTCATATGCCTTGCACATGAGGGTAGTGTGGTTATTTTACCCCTTTAAAGATTTGATCTTTTAATAATAAAAATACTATTATTTTTAATAAAATAAACAATATACATATAACCTCTCTCTCTGTGTCTCCCTCTCTCTCTTTCTCACACACACATACCATCCGCCATCCCCTCCCTATCTTCATCATCCAACCCTTTTTGGTTTATATTCTAACTATAAATTCAAGTAAAATCATCATCATCATCATCATCATCTCCATCTCCAACACACACATATTCACAGCATCATCTCCATCTACAATACCACCGCCGGTATCGACTTCACCCTCAAATAAGCAGCTTAAGATCTTCCCGAGTGGCGGTGGCCATGCATCGGCTCAGATCCGGCTTATATCTTCAAAAACTGTAACGAGGAAGAACTCTAAATTTCGATCAGATCCGGCTGCATTCTTTCGGCGAGAATACCGGTCGCCAATTGATCAAATCGATGTAAGCCAATTACACCATTACACTCGTTTTTGAATTCCGAACAGAAGCCCTAAAAGATTTTGCGCAATTGGTTGTTAATTAACACGAATTTTTATTTGAAGGATTTCTAGGGTTGATAATTTGGCGGCATTTAATATTTTTAACCAAGAAGTGGTGGAAGTCGTGGCAGCAAAAATAAACGATTTGGAGGCGATGGTGATGTGGTGGTATTAAACGGTAGATGGTGGTGTTAGATATCGGTGGTGGTGTTCCATGTAAGGTTGTTGGTATTTGTTATAGTAATTGGGTTTGTGGAAGTTTATTTTGGGGAGTTTCGGTGGCGGCGGCAGTTGGTGCATGATAGCGTCATGCGGAAACTGGTGATAGCTATTGGTTTTGGATGAAGATGGGTTGGTGATGACTATGGATAATTGTAGAAGAGAGAGAGAGAGAGTATTTATATTTTTTTAAATATATTTATTTTTTAATTTAAATTGTTAAATAAATGTGTGAATTTACCAAAGTGCCCTCATGTGCAAGGCACATGACCAGATTTAACGAAAAATTTTAACTAGGTTAGTGCCAAAGGATGTAACGTGCAAAGGATTTGAAACATAAAGTATGTTTTATGCCATTTCTTTCGCGAAAGGACGTCCATTGAAAAAAAGTTCAAACATAAAGGACTAGTTTTGTTGTTTTGTCTTACTTTATATTATCATTAACAGCTAGGAACTTTTGTCGACGTATCCCGAGGAGCCAACCGTTTCTATCTTAATCGCCATCTCATCTTCGTTAATCCACCCATCAATGTGAGTTTACATATCCCCCTTTTTCCATCTTTTATATTTTGGGAGTAGTGTGTATACCTTATTAACTTTACTCATGTTTTATTACCTCATCTGTTCAAAACACAATTCAATATATGTTTGTGTGTGTTCATTGCATGCTCTATGATTATGCTTTATGTGCTTAAATGTTTCTTTTATGTTTTGGTGGTTGGTATCTCATCCTCATCTATTCTCATCTAGTATGATCATGCATTTACCCAAGTACAGTGATTTCGTATCAATAGGAATGGGTCCATATCTATTTAGTTGTTTACATTTTCATAGGAATTGTAATACTCATCACTGATATACGAATTGTGATTATATATATATATATATATAAAAAAACTAAAACTTATGTATTCTCACCAACATTCGTGTTGACAAACTTTATTTTTATAAATGCTATAGGTTCAAGTATTTGATGTAATCAAGATCGAAGATAGTTAGTTGGCCTTAGGATATTTACTCAAAATATGAATATGATTCAATTATTGTAATTGTGTACTTATTTAATGTTAATGAAATTAAATAATTATTGTCGCTTTAATTAGTGTCTTTTGAGCTACTGTCCAATCAATGCGTTATACCCCAGCATGTTCCACCTTTGGTTGGGGTGTGACAACGGTCCTACTAGGCAATTTAGGAGAGTTTATATATGTTATGGTGCTACAAAGAGAGGTTTCCAAATGTTGGAAAAAGAATTTTTGGGGTAGATGGATGTTTTATGAAAGGCCCATTTCCATGTCAAATCTTGACTTCAGTAAGTATTAATGCTAACAAGTGTATTTATTCAGTTGCTTTTGCACTCGTGGAAAATGAAACTATACACTCATGGACATGGTTCATAGAGTGCCTTACAGATTCTCTTGATTTGCTCACCGATGCTAACTTCACTTTTATTAGTGACCGTCAAAAGGTAATTATGTCCATGCTCTTTAGCTACTGTATTTTGTGCTCTCTAGTTGATGTTAAGGTTATTTTTTATGCTTTTTGTTGCTGTTAATGTTGTTTTTACGCTGCTAATGTTGTATTTATGCTGTTTTTTATGCTGCTAATGCTGTTTTTTATGTTGTATTGTTGCTGTTAATGGTGTTCTTTATGCTGTTAATGCTGCTTTTATGCTGCTAATACTGTTTTTTTGCTGCAAATGTTTTTTTAATGTTATTAATGCTGATGTTATTATTTGTTATTTTTATGGCTTAATCCAGGGATAGAAAACGTGTTCTCTAGGGCTGAGCATCGATTTTGCGTTAGACACATCGTTGAGAACATGAAGAGACAATGGCGTGGAGATGTATTCAAAAGCATGTTCCTAAAAGCAGTTGGTGCCACTTAATCCCTTACTATTTGAAAGCTATGAAGGAAATAAAGGAAGCAGATGTTACATTATATGATTGGGTCAACCAGATTCCAGCTAAAGCATGGTCAAAAGCACATTATTTAGGTAGGGCAAAGTGTGATATACAATTGAACAATATGTGTGAGAGTTTTAACAAGCAATTGGTTGGATCAGGGGACGCCTGTGATTACATGCTTGGAGTATATCAGAGAGTACATGACAAGGAGAATTATTAATGTGAGAAGGATGGTTTCAAAGGCTGCAGGCCCTTTAACACCAAATGCTACAAAAGCATTGAAAAAATCAAGACCGAGGCATCACAATTGATTGTTCTTATGGTGGATGCTCATAATTACCAGGTAAAATACTATTACATGCCATTCGTTATATTCTTACTTTTTTTTATTCTAAAGTTGCTTTTTATATTGATAGGTGAACAGTATAAGGTCTCAATGTGTGGTGAATGTGAAATACAAAAACTGCACTTATAGGAAGTGGTATTTAACGAGGATGTCGTGTAAACATGCAGTGGCGGCTATAAATGACATGGCTATAAATAATATGAATGTTGGCATACTTGAGCAATGAGTGTCTAAGGATTACTGGTTAGATACTTAGAAAATGGTGTATGATAACCAAATAATGCCAATCCCAAGTGAAGATTATTGAATGCCTTAACGGTGTCCAACAACACTGATTCCACCAAAACATCATAAACAAGTAACAAAATGAGCCCGATCTTCGCTTATCAAGCTCGAGCTTCAATAACTAAATAATATATATTATGTTATATATATAATATTACAATTGAAAAAACATGTTCAATAACTAAAGTATTAATTCAACATGTTGTTATGTCTTTTGCATAGATTGGGAGGCCAAAGAAAAAGAGAAATAAGTCATGGGTTGAAAGGACCCAAAGAGTTGCTGAGGATAAAAGGACAAAAAGAGTAGAAGAGGTTGAGAAAGTGTATTCTAAGGGAGGAATAATGACAAGAAAATGAGGCACGGTAAAATGCGGAAACTGAAGGTTTTGGCGATAATTGTAAAACCTGCACCGGTAATGATGGGATGAGAACTACAAGTGCACAATGTGGGTGATGGTCTTGACTTTCTATTGTTATGGTTTATGTGAAGTTATTGACTTTTTAGTGTTTTGGGTTTGACCTTTAGTTCTGGACTTGGTTACATGTGATGGTAGACTTTTTAGTGTTTTGGTTTTGACCTTTAGTTTTGGACTTGGTTATGTGTGATGATATTGACATTGTTTTGGACTTTGTTATGTGTAATGGTATTAACTTGGTTAAACAAATCTGTAGCATTTATGTACATGCCCCGAACAAACAGTTCGTATGTATACATCAGGTCTAGTTCACTCATTTATAATGTGTTAGTTTGTATGAATGCAATAAAGCGAAACATAGAGAAAGAAATTCATTCAAGTGAAACATTAAAACTAAGAAATGCATAACACAACATAACGTTAAACATGGTCTAGTTTATTGAACTGAACATTAAAACAGAGACATATTCTAAAGAAATACATAACACAAATTAAGTACACTCCCTCTTTCCAGTGACAATCATCATTTGACCATTCTGAGTCCGAATCATGCTCGCCTTCACATGGATCATGGTAATAATCAACATCCGGTTCCATTGTATAATCCCAAGCAGTTTTCAATACCTCAGGGTCATAATCACGCTCCGTCTCCAACTCATATTCTTCGTTAGGTTTGAATACACCATTATCTTGCACTACATAGGCCACTAGTTCATGTTCTTGCAATTGATAAACTTCATTCCTGACCTCACCCACATGACCCGCTTCCTTGTTAACCTTACCCACATGACCCTCTTCTTGGTCAACCTTACCCACATGACCCGCTTCCTTGTCAACCTTACCCATAAGTTCTTGTACTTGGTCTGCTTCCATAAGACCTTTAACAACTTCTTGATGGTTGTAACAATGCAGCGCAATATAAAATACAACATGCAAATAGATTAAACATAAACAACTACCATTAGAAATTCAATTCAACCATTACATGTTTAAGAAGTACAAATAAAAACAACACAAGAACTCAAAAGGTACAAGCGTAAACAAGGAAAAACATCCAACTAATTCCTAAAACAATATTTAATTTGGTGACTTCCTTCACTTTGGTTCTTGCGTACTCATCTTTCTTGTTCATACTCCTTACCAAAGCAGGGATCCTTTTATAGCCGGGACAAGTAGGAGTATCTGCTCACAAGAACCCTTCTGTAAAGAACAACAATAATCAACCAACCTATCCCTAATCAACTAATTTTTTTTCATGATTAACTTCAATACCAACTGATATCATTCAAAATTAAGCTAAATATGAACTGATTTCATTCACAATTAAGGTCAGTAACAACTTATCTCATTCAAAATTAAACTAAAAACAAACTAATTTAAATGCTTTTCCTTAGCTGACAGAGATTTGAGTATTTGAAATACTTACACAACACAAGAATCCTCGGTCGGGGTTAGAATCCGTCCGGGATATACAATAGCACGTACCTGCATCACATGAGCAAAACAAATCTGATGCACCGACACCCTGTTGTAAGGCCCCGTTCCCGGAAGCCCAACTTTGGCGTTGGATTTACTCATAAACACAGTTCTAAAATCAGAGTTAATTAAAAACTTTTCATGGAATACATAATATTAAACATTCTTACATAACATAAGTGCTTGTTTTTAAACAAAATACATTAAGTCTTAAAAGGTAACGTAAACGACACGTGAATCTTCTTTTCTTCGATGCCAGTCTTCACTTTGTTGCCACATGTCTTCCCTCAAGCAACCCGTCGCATCCTATTCACATGCGTGCATACTAAAAGTCAGCTACGTTGAGTGAGTTCTAGTTAATCAATTAACATATAGTACATTCATGTTTTTACTCATACGTGTCCGGAGATACGTATTTCGGACTTTACTTACTATTACTTCTTTCATACTTGCTTTACATACATACATACATACATACATACATACATTCATTCATTCGTGCTCTCATACTTTCTTTCTTAATCCCTTATGGTATAACATACGCTACACCATCTCTACCATCACAGATATTTTTAGGGTCTGGTCCCTTCTGTCTCACATATTATTAGGGTCTGGTCCCGTCTGTCTGAAATATTATTAGGGCCTGGTCCCTTCTGTCTCAGATATTATTAGGGTCTGGTCCCTCTGTCTCAACTAACCATACAACCATACCTGTCTCTTCACTCTTCATACATTCATTTTCATATGTGCATACTATACATATCTTATTATCATGTATATATATATACACACACATACATACACATTCATTCGTATAAACATTCTATCATAACATTCAATACTTAATCATATACATATCATACGCATATCATACACTCACCACTTAAGGTAAGTGTATTAACAACTATCACATTGGGTATGCACACAGCCCCGAAAACATAACAGATAAGGGGCTAGAAACTCACCTGGAGTCGGTTTCTCTCGCCGTTGATGGTAATGCCCTTCCTTAGTTGTGCACGACTAACTGTACAATACATTACGCGTGTCAATTATCTGTTACTAGTATCTCTTATATCTATGCTAATGAAACCCTCAGCTAACGGGGGTCATGGAATTTCGCATGGAAGAATTTCTCTTCTCATGGAAGAATTTCTCTTCTCATGGAAGAATTTCGCTTCTCATGGAATTTCTCTTCTCATGGAAGAATTTCTCTTCTAATGGGAAAAATCCATTTTTTTACATCTCTTCTTTTTTTGCCATTTTAAAGCTATTTTACTCCGTGACTCTTTATTAGGACCTGATTTTACCCTTTTTATGGGTTTTGGGTTGTACCAACTTTGTATACCCGTGTTTTATAAGGTCCGAACATCACCTTTTTGTTCTATAACATACCCGTGAGGTTATAACTCACTGAGTTTATGTTTTTCTTACATTTCACATACCGATCTATCATCCTATCAGTTTGCATGTCGAAACCGACTAAAAACTTAACCATTTAAACTGAAACCTACCTTTTGCTTCGGGTTCGGTTCGGATCCGAGACGACTCGAGGATCTGGACGTGATTCTTTTTATTTGAAGACACTTTGAGCACCAAGATCTTCCTTACTTTAACCCAGATTTGGATTCGGGTCTTGAGAGAGAAAGTGTGTGTTCTTGAATGGGTGTGTGTGATGAAAGGAAAGAAAAGTGGTGAAAGGAAGGATGGGTTGGATTATATATATAGGGGCTATGGGCCCCACAACCCACTCATAATTCCAATTCTTATCCAAACACTTTAACACCCGACTAACTTAACGACACACGGTTAATAACAAAACTTTATGTTATTTATTATTTAACAAAAGTTGGATGTTACAAGTCTACCCTCCTTAAAAGAGGTTTCGTCCTTGAAACCTAACTATTACAACTAAACAAATGCGGGTAAAACTTGCGCATCTCTTCTTCAACTTCCCAAGTGGCATCTGATCCCTTGCGGTGCTTCCATATCACTTTCACTAGGGGAATCACCTTACGACGAAGCTGCTTTTCCTTGTGGTCCACTATCTCGATAGACTGCTCAACATATTTCAACTGTTCGTCCACCTCGATGTCCAGCAATGGCACGTGGGACGTGTCATCCGTTAGACATTTTCTCCAGTGGGATACATGAAAGGTAGAGTGGATTCCTTCTAGCTATTCAGGTAGATATAGCTTGTAAGCCACTTCACCCACACGGGCCACGATTTTGAACGGTCCTATGTACCTTGGACTCAACTTTCCCCTCTTTCTAAAACGTATAATCCCCTTCTAAGGCGAGACCTTAAGCATCACGTGGTCTCCAACACTAAACTCAATCAGCCGTCTCCGCTTGTCGGTATATGACTTCTGATGATCTTGCGCAGCTTTCATTCTTGCTTTGATTTGATCAAATCTTGAGGAGGTTTCTTGCACAACTTCCAAACTACCAATCTCCTTCTGACCGATTTCTCCCCAACAAACAAGAGTTCTACAACGTCTACCATATAACATCTCGAAAGGAGGCATGCCAATACTTGAATGATAACTGTTGTTGTAAGTGAATTCTGTCAAGTGCAAATGATCATCCCAGCTTCCTCCAAAGTCTAACACACATGCACGTCGCATATCCTCAAGGGTTTGGATAGTCCGCTCAGACTATCCATCTGTTTGAGGATGATACGCCGTGCTGATGTTCAGTCTTGTTCCCATGGCTTCGTGGAACTTCTTCCAGAATCTTGAAGTAAAGCGGGTATCCCTATCTGACACAATCAATAACGGCACCCCATGCTTTGAAACCACTTCCTTAACGAACACGTTTGCCAACATTTCTGACGAGATGGCCTCTCGTATAGACGGAAAATGAGCACTCTTCGTCAAACGGTCCACAATCACCCATACGGTATCGTAATTTCTAGCTGTACGCGGAAGCTTAGTTATGAAATCCATGGTGATGTGTTCCCACTTCCATTCTGGTATCTCTAGAGGCTGAATCTTTCCATACGGTTTATGGTGCTCTGCCTTAACCTGCAAACAAGTCAAGCACTTGCTAACATAATCTACCACCTCGTTCTTCATACCCGGCCACCAATAGTCCTTCTTCAAGTCTTGGTACATCTTAGTAGATCCTGGATGAATCGAGTACCGCGACTTATGGGCCTCGTCTAGGACCCGATCTCTAAGATTCCCATGACGAGGAATCCACATCCGATCAAATCTGGTCTTTACGCCATGAGTATTGTCTATCAACTCGTTCTGCTGCCCAAAAATCCTCTCTTTCTTCATTCGCCCTTCGTCGGCTAACACTTCCATCTGCACCTTGCTGATCTCTTCGAAGAAATCTGAATTGATGATCAACTTATAAGACTTCACTGTCGCGATGACTTCTGCGTTCTTCCGGCTTAAGGCATCAGCAACCACATTAGCCTTTCCCGGGTAATGCTTGATATCAGTTCTAACCACCTTCTCTGCCTCATATTTAAATCTTTCTGCTCGAAGAAGTACTTCAAGCTCTTATGATCTGTATATATAGTACACTTGGTACCATACAAGTAGTGCCTCCAAATCTTGAGACTATGCACTACAGCTGCTAATTCTAGGTCATGCGTCGGGTACGTGCTTTCGTGAACTTTCAACTGACTAGACGCATAGGCTATGACCTTCACTCGTTGCATCAACACACAACCTAACCCTTGATGCGAGGCATCAGTACAAACTACCAAATCCTCTTCACCATCAGGCAGAACAAGGATTGGAACCTGTGTGAGTCTCTTCTTCAGTTATTCAAACGCCTCTTCCTGCAACTTACCCCAACTGAACACCACAGTCTTTCAGGTCATACCGGTCAACGGTGCGGCTACTTGGAGAAGCTCGGAATGAATCTCCGATAGTAGCCAGCTAACCCTAGGAAACTGCATATCTCGGTCGGGTTTCGCGGAGTCTTCCAATTCTTTATCGCTTCAATCTTATCTGGGTCCACAGTAATCCCCTCGGGATTGATTATGTGACCTAAAAACTGTACCTCTCACAGCCAAAATGCACACTTTGAGAACTTAGCAAACAACTTCTCCTTCTTCAAAACTTCCAATACTTCCTTCAGATGCTTAGCATGGTCAGACTTGCTTTTCGAATAAATCAATATATCGTCAATGAAAATGATAACCGTCTTGTCTAACATCGGACGACATACCCTATTCATCATGTCCATAAACGCTGCGGGAGCATTGGTCAGGCCAAACGACATCACGAGGAACTCGTAGTGTCCATACCGCGTCTGAAACGCTGTCTTAGGGATGTCTGCTTCTTTCACCTTCAACTGATGATAACCCGACCTAAGATCTATACGCGAGAACCAGCTTGCACCTTGTAACTGATGAAACAAGTCGTCAATCCGTGGCAACGGATATCTATTCTTTACCGTAAGCTTATTCAGCTCACGATAGTCTATGCACATTCTCATACTTCCATCTTTCTTCTTAACAAACAAAACCGGTGCGCCCACGAGGAAACACTCGGCCTTATAAAACCTTTGTCAAGGAGTTCTTGTAGTTGGGACATTAACTCTTTCATCTCGGACGGCGCCAAACGATAAGGTGCTTTTGCGACAGGCTGTGCTCCTGATATCAACTCTATCTGGAATTCTACCTCATGTTCCGGTGGCAACCCCGGAAGGTCCTCAGGGAACACTTCGGGATAGTCGCACACTACTGGAACATCTTTCGTCTCGGCCGTAGCTTTGACAACATACGCCAGGTAGGCACTGCACCCTCGCCTTAACAAACCCTTGGCTTTTATCATCGAAATGACGTTAAGCCCTGAACTTTCTCTATCACCATAAACCGTTACTATGCCACCATCCGAAGACTTCAGTCTTATCAATCTACTCTTACACACTATCTGAGCCTCAAATTCAGATAGCCAATCCATCCCCAATACTACATCGAATCCTCCTAAGGTCATCACGTACATGGTAGCAGGGAATTCGTGTCCTTCCAACTCTATATTACAACTCTTAACCATTCTCATAATTTTAACCGAGGTCTCACTAGTGGTTTCTACCATAAAAGTTTCAGGCACACGACAACATTCCATCTTAGCTGTCTTACAAAACTGGGTAGCTACAAAACTCCTGGTCACACCTGAGTCAAACAATACGGAAGCGGAAATTCCGTTTACTAGAAACGTACCTGACACGATGTCTGGAATTTGTTTGGCTTGTTCTTGTGTCAACATGTAGGCTCTGGTCCTTGGCCTAGCCTGTTCAGCATCCTTTCTTCCGCTTCCCCCAGCTTCACCTTCAATACACTCCCTTGCCAAATGACTCAGCTTGCCGCACTTGTAACAAACGGGCTTGGCATTGCAATCTGGTGCATAATGCCCCACCTTCCCGCATCTATAGCATGCATTCGATCCCAATCTACACTCACCGCCATGAAATTTTCCACACTTGCGACAAACATCAACACCCTTTCCCCACTTGCACTCACCACCGTGCATCTTCCCACAAGTCTTGCACGGCTTCTTCTCCCATACCTTCTGCTTCTTCTCCTTGGGGTTCCACAACTAGGTACCGGGTCGCTTAGCGGGAGCAACCCACTTCTTCTCCTTCTTCTCTTCCACCACCACATCATCCACAGCCAGGTCATCATAAACCATTTCTGCAAGTTCGACCGCAGAATCGAAAATAGCAGGTTTACTAGCCCGGACAAAGGTGCGGATTTTGCGGTAGTCCCCTCAAGTAGCACTTGATCCTCTTAGCCTCTGAGTTCACCATATCAGGCATGAGTCTTGACATATGGTTAAACTCGGTAGTGTACTCACGGAGTGTCATCTTCCCTGCCCTCAAATTCAGGAACTTCATCTCTGCCCTCTCAATTTCAGCATCCGCACAGAACTTCTTCATGACCATCTCCTTCAAGTCTTCCCATTTCATAGCCTTAATCTCAGCGGCGGTCTTCCTCTGCTCAACAGTTTCCCACCAGAACATCGCTTCATCCTCAAACGACTGGGTAGCAAAACTCACGGCTTGGTTGGGGCGGCACTCGCTAATCCAAATAACCTTGTCCATTGCAGTTATCCATTGGAGAGTAGCGATTGCATCCCCTGTACCAGACAGCTTTGGCGGGTCGCAACCCTTAAACAACCTGTAGCTGCACCTACCTCGGCCTCTCTTACCATCCTTGACCTTCACAGATCGATCTTCACTTGATTCCTCTTTCTCAGTCTCTTCACCCTTCTTACTGCTTTCCCCTGTCCTCTCAGCGGTTCCTGCACGGCTCTTAGTTGACTTTTCCTATTGCTGACTGCAGCAGCCACTGCCTGAGTAATGGCAGCTTGGATAGTAGGGTCGAGCTGATACCCTTCATTTCTCACAGTTAGGCTTCTTCCCTCATCAGACTCGATAATCGGTTCCTCAGAGGGTACTCGGGTAGCACGTGATTTACCACGGCGTCTCGAACTCTCTCCTTGCCCAGCATTCTTCTTATAACCAGCCATTCGTATTCTATAGGAAAACACAAACATCATCACTTCAGGAACTATTTAGTATAAGGATAGTAAGGCTAACAGGTAATAACAGTGGCCAGTTGTGATTAGTTGATCACGTTACTCTCCATGTCCTTTACACTTCCCTTCGTGAGTCTACTTGTGCTAGGTTCTACTTATAACAATTAGACAATCATACATTTCGCATCATCACATGTAAACATACATTTCTGTATCAATAAATCAAGTTAGATTTCTTGCTCATTCTTTACTATACACAAGATCAACTTACACAAGTAATCGTTTCCTAAGCTTGCTTGAGTGACACATGGCATTCTCTGACTGGCATCTTCTTTCTTTTCTTCCTTAAGTCTCATTCTCTGTTCGAGTCTAAGCATGTGGGATGCTTATTTCTCTCGAACTTATGCTCTGATACCAACTTGTAATGCCCCGTTCCCCGAAGCCCTACTTAGGCGTTGGATTTACTCATAAACACAGTTCTAAAATCAGAGTTAATTAAAAACTTTTCGCGGAATACATAATATTAAACATTCTTACATAACATAAGTGCTTGTTTTTAAACAAAATACATTAAGTCTTAAAAGGTAATGTAAACGACACGTGAATCTTCTTTTCTTCGATGCCAGTCTTCACTTTGTTGCCACGTGTCTTCCCTCAAGCAACCCGTCGCATCCTATTCACCTGCGTGCATACTAAAAGTCAGCTACGCTAAGTGAGTTCTAGTTAATCAATTAACATACAGTACATTCATGTTTTTACTCATACGTGTCCGAAGATACGAATTTCGGACTTTACTTAGTATTAATTCTTTCATACTTGCTTTACATACATACATACATACATTCATTCGTGCTCTCATACTTTCTTTCTTAATCCCTTATGGTATAACATAGGCTACACCATCTCTACCATCACAGATATTTTTAGGGTCTGGTCCCTTCTGTCTCAGATATTATTAGGGTCTGGTCCCTTCTGTCTCAGATATTATTAGGGTCCGGTCCCGTCTGTCTCAGATATTATTAGGGCCTGGTCCCTTCTGTCTCAGATATTATTAGGGTCTGGTCCCTCTGTCTCAACTAACCATACAACCATACCTGTCTCTTCACTCTTTCATACATTCATTTTCATACGTGCATACTATACATATCTTATTATCATGTATATAAATATATATATATATATACATACATACATACACATTCATTCGTATAAACATTCTATCATAACATTCAATACTTAATCATACACATATCATACGCGTATCATACACTCACCACTTAAGGTAAGTGTATTAACAACTATCACATTGGGTATGCACACAGCCCCGAAAACATAACAGATAAGGGGCTAGAAACTCACCTGGAGTCGGTTTCTCTCGCCGTTGATGGTAATGCCCTTCCTTAGTTGTGCACGGCTAATTGTACAATACATTACGCGTGTCAATTATCTGTTACTAGTATCTCTTATATCTATGCTAATGAAACCCTCAGCTAACGGGGGTCATGGAATTTCGCATGGAAAAATTTCTCTTCTCATGGAAGAATTTCTCTTCTCATGGAAGAATTTCGCTTCTCATGGAATTTCTCTTTTCATGGAAGAATTTCTCTTCTCATGGAATTTCTCTTCTCATGGAAGAATTTCTCTTCTAATGGGAAAAATCCATTTTTTTACATCTCTTCTTTTTTTGCCATTTTAAAGCTATTTTACTCCGTGACTCTTTATTAGGACCTGTTTTACCCTTTTTATGGGTTTTGGGTTGTACTAACTTTGTATACCCGTGTTTTATGAGGTCCGAACATCACCTTTTTGTCCTATAACATACCCGTGAGGTTATAACTCACTAAGTTTATGTTTTTCTTACATTTCACGGCCCGATCTATCATCCTATCAGTTTGCATGTCGAAACCGACTAAAACCTTAACCATTTAAACCGAAACCTACCTTTTGCTTTGGGTTCGGTTCGGATCCGAGACGACTCGAGGATCTGGACGTGATTCTTGTTATTTGAAGACACTTTGAGTACCAAGATCTTCCTTACTTTAACCCGGATTTGGATTCGGGTCTTGAGAGAGAAAGTGTGTGTTCTTGAGTGGGTGTGTGTGATGAAAGGAAAGAAAAGTGGTGAAAGGAATGATGGGTTGGATTATATATATAGGGGCTATGGGCCCCACAACCCACTCACAATTCCAATTCTTATCCAAACACTTTAACACCCGACTAACTTAACGACACAATTAATAACAAAACTTTATGTTATTTATTATTTAACAAAAGTTGGATGTTACACCTGTGACCTCGATTTCGCCGAAGAAGAGGAGGAGAATTGAGACATTTTGGCTCCAATCAAAGATGATAGTTACCTAGGGCTCCAATCGAATAGAAGAGGAAGAAAAAGAATCAGTCAATTAGGGCTCCATATTACCAAGAGTGGAAGAAGATGACATGATTTAGGGATCGTATACATGTGTTCGTTGTGTTTGCTGTGAATTAGGGTTCGTATACCTATCTTTCTCCAGCTATAACATGTTATAATCTATAAGGGGTAAAAGAGTAAATGCATACATTTTTGGATGAAAAAGTAACGCTAAACTAACAGAAGGACGCATACGGTTTAGTTTTTAAACCACGAGGATGTAAGCAGGTCATTTATTTTTTCAGGGACTAAAGGTGACTCCGTCTAAAAACCACGGGGACTAAAACAATAATTTTCTCAAAAGAAAAAGAAGTTTGTTAAGGTGGCACATCTTACTATATTAATAAAAGAAAATGTTAAAGCTTATGTGCCAAGCTTAGAGTTCTACGAATTCCTAATATTTTATCTTATTCATTCTAGCTATCCTAGGACCATGGATCATGGGCCAAAATCATTTTATCAAGTGAGTTATAGCATAGTGTAGATCTTATTAATTATTGAATTAAGTGTCATATTCATACATGAGGTTTGACCAACTACGCAACTTTAGTGCATTTTTAAATTTCTTGCAGATCAACTCGATGTTTCCAAAGTTATGCTATTTTAATACCTTTCGTTAACCCGTTTGTTTTTCCCATCAAGTCTATGTTAAATTAATTCACAGGTATTTTGAGAATTATAAATGAAATAATGTTGGGCATGATTGATTAAAAAAAAATATAATACAAGCGTTCAATACTTGTGATGATGAAAATGAAGACTTAAATCAGTATACCGACCGTCTTGTTTGTACTTCCTTCCTTCCGATGATCTGAAACCCTAATTTCAGATTTCAAACCTTCTTCATCTTCACCTCTTAAACAATCCCACATGCCTGCCGCCAAATGGCTCCAACGCCTCCGTTCCTCCAGAGGCTTTCCGGATTCCGATCACATTGACCTCGACCACTTCCTCTTAACCTCCGATCCGACGTATTCTACTCCGCCGATAGACAACGTCCTATCTGAAAATGAAAAATGCGATGATAATAATAATACCGGATCCGTACAAGTGCGTGATTCGATAAACAATCTACTTTCGGATCTCTTCTACATGGGAGATTCTGCGAGAATTAGGCCAAAAAAGACTTGCAGGAAGCAGCCGTGCCCTAGAATCTGCGATGTGTCTCGAAAGAATAGAGTTAATAATCAGGTGGAAGTGGAAGAGGAGAGAGTTGATGGGGACCTTTCAGCGTATTCGCAAACGGAGGTCACGGTGATTGATACGAGCGTACCGTGTTGGAAGTTTGAGAAGGTGTTGTACAGGAGTAAGAATGTGTGGAAACTTGGGGATAGGAAAGGTAAGGGTTGTCTGATGAGCGGCGTAGATAGAAAGAAAACGAGAGAGAGTTTGATCGGCGGTGTACAGAAGAAGAAAAAGTTGAAGAGATTGAGGAACAGGCTGAAGTTGTGCGGTTCATTCAAGTATGCAGAGGAGGAGGAGGAATACACGGCTCCCTTCAATTCTGATCAGGTAGAACTCGTAAGGGGTTGATTAAGATAAGCTGGTTATGCTGAAGTTGCTTTATGTTATGTTATGTTATGTTATGTTATAGCGATGTGAACAAGGCAAGATGGTAACAGGAAATGAAAAGAAACGGGATAATTGCAGTCAAGTACAAGAAAAGAGGCATGTGACTGTATATTATACATAGTTTCTTGATAAACATTTGAGAGTTTGTTTTCTCATCATCGTCTCGTGGACTTACTTTTTGCAGTTTTAGCAAGAAACAAATAGATGAAGGTTCATCTGTAATTCTTATTAAAAGCATACCAACAACAAGTAAAAAGAATGTGCCAGGCGTTTCAAACAGCTGTGTGAAATCTATGCAGAGATAGTACATATCGATTTAGGCTTCTTATAGAGGTGAGTTCTTTTATACAATAAGCATTTAAACTTTCTTGATGAGAAGAATTATATATATGATTATGTTTTTGCGTTTTCATAAACACCGTAGATTGTGGTTTGCAATATTACTTAAGTTGATATCCTGTTTGATTTTCGCGATGGTGGATCAAGATATAAGGCTTTGTGTAGCTTGGTTTTGGTCTTTGTAGGGACGTTAATTGGCTGGTTTGATCGTTTCAAGTTATTTGGTTGTTTATATTCCCCGTAGTTATATGATAATTGAGCTGAATTAGGTGACGTGTGAAACGAATTTATCTGATTTAAGAATTCTGGTTGATTGATTCAGTTCTTGGTTAACTAAATAAGTATCAATAAATTTCTTTCTTGCCTGTTACTATTATCTTAAATTGAGCTGTTTTAAGCAATTTATATGCCAAACTAGTAGGAGCTATTGCCAACCAAATTTGTTATATTAGAACCTGCTCAACTAATAGGATCCTAGGCTCAAACAACTGAAGAAATGTGTCAAGAGGACAGACTGGACTATAAATATAGATAGTGATGCAACAGCTAAGCTTGAGAAAACAAATTTACCAGAAAAAAAGCAATATACTTTTGTATTGGCTTTGACTACACTTGTCTATAGGGGTATGCGACGGTGCGTTGGTCGATTGTAAGCCCTAACCGAAACCGAAACCAAAATTTCAGTCAAGGAAATTTAAAAACTGTTTGGTTTTGGTTAAATTAAGTTATTGGTTTTTAGGACTAGGATTGGTTCAGTTTTTGGTGAATAACTGAAAATTTAGGCTAAAAAGTTGTTACTTGAGCAAAAAGAATTTTAGACCTCCCATTGTTTTGATCTTTAAATCAATGAGCCTAATTTCTAAGAATGGAAATCATTTACCTTTATTTGCATAGGGCTCTCCTTTTATAAGGAAATATTGTCTGAAAGTTTTATGCATTTTGTCTACATGTAAGAGCAATAGAACAGCTGAACAAGGTTAACACAATTCATAAAAGATTGTGGCATTTGAATAGTAACAAAATACCAAACATCCTAAGTTTCGATCACACAATTGTTACAAACATACAGATCCATATAAAGCCAAAGTTTAAAAAGATGGAAACGAGCCTTGAGGCGTTTTCTGTTAGACTCTCGAGGCGTAAGCCTCGAGGCGGACCATGGCGGTAGCCTCAAAACATTATTAAAAAATATAAATATATATATATATATATATAATCTATAAAAATAACACTTTTACATAAAATAAACATTATGAGCATTATAAAACCTATTTTAGTAATAAAACAAACATCATAAAATAGTTCAACAACCTAATTCAATACAAAACAAGCATCATAAAATAGTTCAACAAAACACAAGCATCATAAAATTGTTTTTTGCTGTTGTGACTGTGTCTGTGATGCTTATTGTTGTGAAAGGAGGCACACCAATTAAACATTAACCATTATACAGTTAAACAATGATGTTTTTTAAGTGCACTAACAGTACATGTTGGGTTGGCCTACCAATTAAGACCACTAAGAACTAAATGGGTCAAAATAGTCCAGAAAATAATTTAAAAAATTGGCATATTTCACAACTTCTAGAGAGGTTTAAGCCTCAATGCCTCGCTTCACCGCTTCAGACCGCTTCACAAAGGTTGAGGCTTAGGTTTCAGTATACTCTAATGAGGGCAAGCCTCTTATGCGTTTTTCCACCGAGGCGTAAGCCTTGTGGCGCGCCTCAGAACGCCTTTATTAACCATGGCTATCTGTTTTCTTTTCTATTTTCAACGCCTCCAGCATCAGGGTCTTCCCAAACCATTTTCTCTAAGCGAGCACCGGAACCTTCTATATATGCGCTTTCTGGATTTATAAAAGTTTGAAAAACGAGATTGAAGGCTAATGTTGGAGTGAATAAAGACACGTTTATCCACTCTTTTGCAATAAAAATGATTCCTCCTGTCATTATGAATATAGGAGTATGGACTCCAATTTTTCTCCGTCGAAGAGCTACTAGGTTGGGAGAGTACTATTTTTACTATATCCACTAACTCCAGATTCTCCAATCCATATGCAGCCCACCAATTAATTGTCTATTGTTACGATATCGGCTTGCGTTGCGGTCCTAGAATAAATTCCTTTCTTCATCGCAAATTGTTTTCGTAACATCCTTTTTCATCTTCATTTTCCACAATTCTATGAAATGTTTCTGCACGAGGGAAAATAAATACTCAAGTTATCACCCTCAAGTTGAAATGATTGTGCTGGGTGCGAGAAATGACTATCCCACTTTATTTTTTTATGCTGGCTTTAAGTCCAAAATTTTGTGATAAATTCCATCTTGAATAGTTGGCGTCTGGTTGTATGACAAGAAAGCTCCTAACCAAGACAAAGAAATTGTATTCGGTGTGATGGAAACATTTCATAGAATTGCGGAAAATGAAGGTGAAGAAAGGGTGTCATGGGAACAATGTGCGACATTTTTATATATTTCATATGAAGAAAGGAATTTATTCTAGGACCATAACGCAAGCCGATGCTATGACAATGGATGAATTTGACTGGTGGGCTACATATAGAATTATAGATTGGGCATTTCGGAATTGACGGAAATAGCAAAAGAAGTTATCCATTAACCGACTAATAGCTCTTCGGTGGAGAGAAATTGGAGTGCATGCTCCTATATTAAGTGTAATCGTGTAACTTGCAAAATAACATATAAAGTAATCTTTATTCACCTCGACATCAGACTTCGTCTCGTTTACATGTGTTCGCTTAGAGGAAATGGTTTGGGAAGATCCTGGTGTTGAAGGCGTTGAGAACAAGAATGGAAAAAAGGCAGTGGCTAGATTAGAAATATTAAATTGTCTTGTTATGTTTTTTATTAGAACTAATCTGTGTTGGTAATTGGATTTTTTGTATTGGTAGTTGGTAATTTTTGATTTGAATTGGTACACCAAACCAGACTCATTGTATACTTTACTGGTTCGTCCCGAAATGAATCTACCCCCCTCGTGCTGAGTACGTCACCTCTACTTGTACCGGAGAAAACCACGATCTAGGTAGCTATGTTTCTGGGCACATTATGTGGCATTAGACGGTTATTGTTGCTTTAGTTTTATTATTAAAGGATAAAACTATAACCATAGAGATTTTACTATCACAGATATATCTTTAAAGTTTTTGGATTGAAAAAAAAAAGAGAAGAATTTGACTTTATTATGTATTGAGTGTGCTATATTGATAGATCTTTTTATGTATTGATCTGTTGGCTATCTTATTTATTGTGATATAGTCTGCATTGAATCTTCAACTACTATTGTTTTTCATTTATAATATTTAACTTGTTTTTAGAGTTTAATGTTACGAATTGTTTGCGTAGGTCGGGGTAAAACAACAGTAGCAGCAGCTAACATGGGCAAAGATCAAACAAGACCTGTTTCCGGATCATCTCGAGCTGGTCTTCAGGTTTTAAACAAATCCGTCTTTAATAATAATTTTTTTTCTTATGATCTTATTGAACAAGAACACAGTATATCATTAATGGTTGAAGATAATATACAAACCTTAGTTTGTGTAGTTAAGCATGAACTTGTTTAGGTGGGGTGTTTAGATGAAATTATTCAGTTTTTCTTCTCTCTTTAAAGAAAGTGTTGATAACATTTTAAATTGTTTTAGTTGATAAATCTGTACCATTATATTATCTATAATAGTTATGATTAAATTTGGTCTAATAAATATTTACAAAAGTGTTTTTGGTAACTCTTTTTAGCGTATAAATGGTTGTTTTAATTTCAGGAGTTTTTGTTCAACTCGTAACTTGTTTTTTTTAACGAATGATTGAAGTCTCCCTCTGATAAAAAGAAATAGTCTTTTTTGTTCATATTATCTACAGTGGTCTGCTGGAAAAGGCAAAAAATGGCGCATATGTTTGAATGACAGGAAGACAAGGATGAAGTTGGAAAGACGGAATCTAAGAGTTACGTGTTAGTTGTTTGTTAGCTGTATTAAACCAGTTAGTTATATATACTTCTGAAGTTTTAAATCCGTAGTAGTTAAAATGAATATGTCAGGTGCTTTAATTTATAAACCAGTCAGCCTGTTAATGATATAATGTCCTCATTCAAGGTGTTTATTTTTTCTCTTTACTTGGGGGAAGAATCATGTATGACCAGGTTTCCAGTCTACTCTATTGGGAAGGAGAATACAAACAGGTAGGTTAATAACGCATATAGATTATTGACCAACGCTAACTTGATAGTGTAACCATTGGTATTTTATTAAGTTCGGTAAGGTCAAAATGTACCCTTTCTGGTCACAGCAAGTTACGTAAAAATTGGCTTATTTTGAAATGTACGGTGTTAGGAAGATAAAAGTCAAAATGTATTTTTGACTCCTGGTGGAGCAGTGGTGATGTGCAGTAGCGTAGGTAAATTTTGTCACAGATTTAGAGGGTGTTTGGGATTGCTTATTTAACTCTAAAAGTGTTTTTTGTCAAAAGTGCTTATTGACTTCTGTCTTTTTGAAAATGAGTTTTTAAAAAAGTGTTTGGATTATCTTATGTGGTTGAAAAAGTTATAAGCATTTTTTAAAAAGTGTTTGGATTAGCTTATTTATATAAAATGACCAAAAGGGGTAAATGGTGGATAGATTAGTAAAAATCCAATCAAAAAGCAAAAGCATTTTTGAAAAGCCTCAAATTGGGGCTTTTAGAAAAGTGTTTTTTCAAGCCAATCAAAAAATCAAAACAAAAAGGGCTTTTACATTTGCCAAACACATTTTTTGCTTATTGGCTTCTTGAATAAGCCAATAACCATTTTTCAAACTCAATTCCAAACACCCTCTTAGTTTTTTTTAATAGCAAGTAACTTAAAAATACCTCAAATTATTGATCAATTTGAAAGAAAAGGAAGAACCGTAAAGCAATCGTATTGTATTTAGAACTACAATTCTTAAAAAGTCGTAGTGGTAGCTAAAAAATTTCGTTTTTTGTGGATGAAGAATCGATTGTCTTTTAGAGGAAGGAGCACTCATGGGTACTACATATGCAATGACCAATCAATTATTGTCAAATGAAGAAGCGTGGATAGACTTACTTGTATACGATCAACGTTCCTCGGGTACGAGTGTGCTATTTCACCGATGGTTTTCCGAGATACGAGTTCTTCCACCTACAAAACGAACAGCACCGTGAGCTTACCCCTCAGAAAGGGACAGAGGGGTCCTCTTTGGGTAACCCTCCGGTGTGAGAATCAGATATTGTAGGAGAGGATAATCAGGATGTAAAAATGAGTAAAGGACTTAGAATATATTTTCTTGCCTGGCTCCAACTGTGGAGGTGGTGTGGTATTTATAGTATTAGGGTTTCCAATGATTGGGCTCAGACCCAATTAGGGCCTTTTTGGCCTCCTCCTATTGCTTCGCGCCACGTGTACTTAGGACACCTGGTGCTTTTTCATTGATTATTCTCTGACCAAGTTATTTCACCTGACCCATGTGCCATCACGTGGTGGCACATGGGCTTTGCTGAGTTGTCCACCCTTCATTGGCAGCTGTCAACATCAGCACATTCTTTATTCCTTAAAAGATACCTTCTGGATGGTTGTCTGATGAGTACAATCATGGTTGTCCTTATCCTGATTTGGATTAGACTATTGTCTCATTTGTTGTGTGTCGCTTACGCGCGGCCTTTATGCGCCTATCCCGGGGATGCGCAAGGTCTTCTCTTTATTCTCACACATATGTGATATGCGCCACGCGCAGATGTTTCATGCGCTTGCGCAAGGTCTTCTCTTTATTCTCACACTAAATGTGTGTGTTGTGTGCATATGTGATATGCGCCACGCGCAGATGTTTCATGCGCTTGCGCATAGGTTTTGGCTTTGTGTCTTCATGACATCCTGATTTCAAGCCTCTTGTCTATATCTTGTGGGTTGACCCGCCCAGCTCGATGTTAAGGCGGGTGCATACCCCTTCAAGCCCCCCCAGTCTAATGTGTGTCTTGTCTCGCGCGGGCGAGGTAAGATAGATATTAGACTTAATAGTTTGCTTTTTTAATAGGGCTTGTTTTTTCTTTTTCTTTTCTTGTACGCACGTTGCACGAAATTCCATCCCTTTGGTTAAAACGAATCGTCAATGCACGTGGTTGGTTGGTGTTGACATGCATCAGAGATGGAGACGTTATGTGTCAGACCTTTCGTGTGCTCGAGGTGCTACAGTGGCTTTTTCACGTCTCCTCATACAGTTTCAGAAACACGTGTCGCGCTTATGTTGACCTACGCCTGCGAGTGGGGGCGCGTGAGCGTAAATCTGATTATTACTTGTTTCTCTCTCTCTCTCCTGAGCCTATAAAACCAAACCTTTTGAACGGTTTTTTCTTCATCTCCACTGTCATTTTCAGAGCTTTTGCCTATCATTTACATTCCGATTAAGAGCTTTCGTCTTTGTCCCTGAATTCCGTGCTTAAAGTGACCATATTGTTCGATTCGCAATTGTATGTCTGATAACCCAGACACCACAATTTCCCCTAGTAAAGGCCGTGTAAAATCTGTGGTTATGTCTACTTTGAAGAAAACCGGCAAGGGTACTCGGGTTGCCGAGGCCTCGTCGGAGGAGGGAGGGAAGAACAAGGCGGTGAAGAGATGGGATGAGATTCCCTGCAAGTTGAAACAACCTGATTTTGATAATCTCGTCGCCTCTCAGGGTTTTCTCCCTGAGTATGGTTGTCTGCTCCCGGCGACCGGGCAAACGGCGGCGGATCCTCCCGCCGGTTATATCTTTTTATATTCTCATTTTTTTACTCACTGTAACCTTCGTCTTCCGATGACAAGGTTTATAGGTGCGCTCCTTCAATTTTATGGGATTCACATATCCCAAGTTCACCCTTTTGGGTTGGTGCGCATGACTCATTTTGAGTTTATGTGCAGAGCTCAGCGCGAAGAGCCTACTCCTCGCCGCTTTCAATATTTCTATAAACCAAAGGTTCAAGATTCTTGGTTTTCGTTTACTCCGCGCAGTCAGAAGGTTAAATGCTCTACTGTCACTTTTAAGAGCCTTCATGACTGGACTGAGAAGTTTTTCTACGTCAAGGCTGGTGTGATTCCAATCCGCATGACTATGCGCGCGATCACTTCTGCGCCCGCGGATGACAATGTCCTTAAGAACCCAACGGGCACATGGGTTAAGAAGTTATCTGCTGAACCATCCCCCGCCAAGAATATTTGCGAGGAAGCGCTGGTGGGGGTTGGTATGAGCAAGAGGTGGACTGACAGCGAGACTAAGCCTGTCATCCATGTTGATGGCTCAGGTAGGTTGTTTGCTCATTGCATTAATTTTGCGCGAGTATAATTCGTTTTGCTGATATCACTTGTCTTGTTTTATGCAGAAAGCAAGGAATATATCCACGCCGCCTATGTCGAGCATATGGAGGGTGGATCTGCTGCGCTGAACCCTGGGGAAACCGCCTTTCCTGATCGTTTTGACGATATGTTTATTCCTTTTGACTTAGAGTTTTGCTTTGACAGCGATGCGCCTGGTAAGCCCTTGTATTTGTGTTTAGGCCCTTAGAATACCAAATTTGGTTTTAACATTTCTGTTGCGCGTATTGTAGATGCGCTCGCTAATTATGAGTTGGAGCCTGTGGAAGAGGAAGGGGAGGAGGAAGAAGCGCAAAATCTCAAGCGCAAGGCTAAAGGCAAAACTGGCGCAGGGGCCAGTAAAAAACAGAAAAAAGATGATGCCTCTGTTGCCAGAATCTTCTTCCTACTCAAGTGAAGGGACTTGAGAAAACCAAGGGTTTTACTTCCAAGTTTTCCTCGTCTTCTTTGCCTCACGGTGTGGGCAATCCTCCAGTCCACACGAGGTATGGTGCTGCTACCTCATCTCTGCACGCGGCGGATAAGGGAAGCGGTGCTGCGCCTGCTGTTTCGTCTGTTCCAACAGGTATGCTTTGTTTATATTTTGTGGTTTTATGAGCGTGATTCCGATAGAGTTATTAATGAAGCTTTGTTCACTCAAATGTTTGTAGAGCCGGCAACGTTAGTGGCTCAACCTCAGGCGCAGCAAGGTGCCAAGGCTATGCCGAAGGTTGTTTTGAAGTCATCTGTTTTGCCCTCAAAAAGGGGGAAAATGGACTTCACGGCGATGCTTAATTCGCGGACTGCGGTGCGCCAAGGTATTTATTGCGCTTTGATTGTCTGATTTTTTCCTTTAGTTCAAGTCATGAATCATTTCTCCTTGTTGGTTTTTTCATAGGAATTATAGCTGGCACACAAGCTGCTGGTGGCACTACTAGCGCTGGCGCCGTTAGTTCTGCTCCTGTTCCAACAAGTACTGAATCTCCCCTCATTGGGATCACTATGGAGCAGGAGACTATTTTTCGCGCTGCTCTAACAGCGTGAAGACCTCCCTCACCTCCTCCTGCGCGCAGCCCTCCTCGTGAGACTATTTTTGATTCTTCCAAGTCTTCTGAGAAGAGACCTGTTATAGAGGATGATGAGGAGGTTATTTTTGAAGATTCTGATGGTGGCCGCGTAAGCCCTATAGCGCCACGAGATTTCGTGGCGCAGCCTTCTTCTCATGGGGCAGGCAGGAGCTCATCAGCTGGCGCTAATCTTTTTGCCGGTTCTCCTCAGGTATAAGTTAATTTTGCTCCGCTATGCAGACTTCCAAATTAGTGTTTAGATAACTAAAACGTTTCTTTGCGTTGCTTTGTGTTTGTAGGGAGCCGATCACATATACCGCCCGAGCTGGAGTATCACTGAAGAGAGCTCATTCCAGTCCTTGGGCGTATGTGAAGACTTTTGGGCTCACTCTATTCCTCCAGCTGAAAGGAGGTTTCAAGAGGACCGCGCTCGCGTGGATTTGCTTAATGACCACCTTTTTGTTGGGTCTGCGTTTTTTGCTGCCTCCCAAGAGCTTCGCAATGATTATATAAAGGTACGTGATGCCCTTGCGGAGGCCAAGCAAGAGGCTAAGATTTCTGCTTGGAATCTTTCTGATACCCGAGAGAAAGCTGAGAAACTCCAAGCAGAACTTAGCGAGAACCGGGCAAGTTCCAACGCTGCTTTTGTGAAGCGCGGGCTTGAGCTGCAAGCTGCGCGGGAGAAACTGCAAGTGGCAGAGGCAGATGCGGCCAAGTACGCGCGTCGAGTGCGTGACCTGGAGTTGGCAATGGAGGCGCGTGACCAAACTATTGCGCAGGTTAATATTGAAAAATCTTTATTGGAGAGTGAGGTTGCGCGCCTGAAGAAAGAGCTCGATGCTGCGCGAGCGGAAAAGAATGAAGCCATGGCGGCAGCAGCGTCTGACAAAGAAGAGCTAAAACAAGCCAAGGAAACTGTTAAGTTGTTAAACTCTCAAATCCCTGCTCTTGAGACGTCTGTTTCTTCCCTCGCACAGGACCGTCAATGGCTGATTTCACAGGGTGTGACTCGTTGTGTTTATGCCATGAAATACTCAGACGAGTTTCAGACCCTTGTGATGGACTGTAATGCGTCGTCGCGCTTGGTTGGTCGGGCTGAGGGGTTTAAGGATGGTTATGAATATGGCATGCTAAAGAAGAATCCATCCGACTACCCTTATCAGCTCGACGCTGTCTGCGCTGACATGGCTGAGGTGGGGGAGAAGTACTTGAATACTCCAATTCCCATCCTTGAGCAGGTATTTTAACCTTAATGAGTTTACTTGACTTATTTTCATAATCTTTTGTACTTATACTGTTCCTTGTGACTTGCAGATAGCCGCGCTTGCTGACCAACCCGATCTTGGCGCTTTAAAGAAATTACTTGATGAATGTGAAGGGACTGGTGGCAATGATGATGGCGCGGGCAACGCTACCTCTGCCAGCGGCTCTGGCGTGGCCAAAGGACCTACTCCTGACGCTATCATGACAGAAGACGACTATATTCAAGACGAACAGCTTGGTTATGGTAAGTTTGGAGATGACGAGGAGCGGGCTGCGCCAGATGCCGAGGGAGGAAATAATGATGAGGAAGATGAAGAGGCTGATATTAACATAGAGACTTGAAAAGCCCTTCTTGTTTTTTTTTTTTTTTTTTTGTGTTTGTAGTTTTTACCTCATCATTTGTAAATTTGTAAACTTCTATGTTTCGGAATGAAATTTTGTTTTTCCCTTATTCGCATCTTGCGCATTCCCAATTCATCTCTTTATATTGCATGTGTGTGCTTGTTGAATATAAGGTATGCTTACACATTGAAACTTGAACAAGGTTGTAAGGAAATTATTTTTACTTAATCCTTAACAGTTGTCATGTTTCAAGTTTTTTTTGCGATATTCTGAATATACTGACACGTGCCTTGGCATTTCATTATTCCTCTTTTGCGCGACGTTATCATGCATTTATTATAGGGAATTATGAATGAGTTTTTTAGCCTTTACGTGTCAGTATGTGTTACTCTGCCTATATCCATTATAATCCCATGCGCGGCCCCGACCTGAGACCTTAACAACTATGCTTTGGCATGTGCTTTGCCTTAGTTGTGCTTAGGTATTTTTATGGTCCAGCTGCGCAATACGTAGGATGGATGCTATGAGTAATTTGAGCTAAGGCTCATATTATTGGGCTAAGGCCCTGACGTTTTAGAGTTAAAACTCGTTAACGCGTCTGAGCTTGAAGCTCGCGCATGTATGTTTTACTTCGTTTTATTTTTAGTTTGATGTCAATACAATGTTGTCATATTGCTCAAAATTAATAAAGGGAAGTGTGAAACATGTATGCAAAAGGTAATAGAACGCATATAGAGTGTATCATTATTCATAATGGCTTAAAAAGCCTTGATTACAAACTTGACAAATTTTACATGAAACATTTTCTAAGTTGTGCTGCGTTCCATGTGCGCGGGATCTTCTTTCCATTTAAATCTTTTAAAGCGTATGCGCCTTTTCCCAATTCTTCCGAGACTTGATAAGGTCCCTCCCAGTTGGGAGACATCTTTCCCGAGGGTATTGCGCGACTAGCTTCATTGTTCCGAATGACAAAATCATTCTTCTTGAAGTGGCATTCTTTCACGCGCTGATTGTAGTATTTTTCTAGCTTTTTCTTGTATTTGGCTTCACTGATGATAGCCGCCTCTCTGCGTCCCTCAAGTAAATTGAGATCCAACCTCCTTTCTTGCTCGTTATCCGTCTTACTCATCATGAGCACTCTATAGGATGGGCATCCAATCTCTGCTGGAATCATAGCCTCCGTTCCATAGGTTAGGCTGAACGGGGACTCGCCATTGCTGGTTTTTCTTAATGTCCTGTGCGCCCACAAGACATTAGGTAACTCCTCGACCCATGCATGGGACTCTCCTTCCAACCTTTTCTTCAGCCCATTCAGCAAGCTTTGGTTCGCGCGTTCCGCTTGGCCATTCCCTTGAGGGTGGTATACTGAAGTGAAGACCTGATTGATGTGCAATTCCTTGAACCAACTGGATATCTTCCTGTCAGTGAATTGTTTGCCATTGTCACTCACGATTTCCATGGGCAGGCCAAAACGGCATACGATGTGGCTCCAAATAAATTGCTTCATTGCCTCGGCTGTGATTTTTGCCAGTGGCTTGGCTTCAACCCATTTTGTGAAGTAGTCTACTGCCACTACCAAAAACTTTACTCGCCCTGACGCTTGTGGTAAGGGACCCACAATATCGATTGCCCACTTGTGGAAAGGCCATGCAGAGGTCACCGGAATCAAGTTGTTCTTTGGCCGCATGGTATTTGGCGCATAGCTCTGACACGCTTTGCATTTTTGGATCTCTTTTAACGCGTCCAAGTACATGCCTGGCCAATAGTGACCTGCGTTCATTGCCTTGGCGATCACCATGCGCGGGCCAGCATGTATTCCACAGATTCCTTCGTGTATCTCTCTGATCACATAGCTTGCTTCCTCAGCGTCTAGGCATTTCATGAGTGGTCCAAGAAAAGAGCGTCGATATAACGTACCATCGAGCATTTCGTAGTTCTGCGACTTGTGTCTTATCTTCCTTGCCTGTGCGCGATCGTCTGGTAACTTTCCCTCCTTCAAGAATTCCATTATTGGAGTTATCCATGATGAAGGTGTTGTATGAATTACAAGAACAGACTTCGCTCCCACTGACGGGTTGCTCATTACTTCCACCCTGACATCTTTGCCAAAATGATCGAAGCTGGTTGATGCCATCTTGCTTAGCGCGTCGGCAGACTTATTTTCACTGCGCGGAATGTGTATGATTCTGAAAAAGTCAAATTGTTCGGTGAGTTTCTTCGCCTGCTCTAGATACAGAGGCATGGTGTTCTCCTTGGCATCATAAAGGCCATTGACTTGTGCTGCTATCAGGTATGAATCTACATGAGCCTCTAGCTTTTTAACTCCGAACTTGTGCGCGATGCGCAAACCAGCCAGCAGAGCTTCATACTCAGCTTCATTGTTGGTGCTCTTGAAATCCAACCTGATTGCGTAAGTATACTCATGATTTTCTGGATCCACCAGTTTGAGGCCTGCGCCGGACCCTTCGTTGTTTGAAGCTCCATCAGTGAATAATCTCCAAACGTTTTCTTCATTATTGGCTTGCGGAGGGTCTACTTCGCGCTGAGCCTCTTCGACTTTTCCTTCAGGGATTTCTGCGATGAAATCAGCTAAGACTTGTCCCTTGATTGCTGGACGAGGCTTATAGGTGATCGTGTGCTCCCCTAATTCCAGCTCCCATTTTGTCAGCCTTCCTGAGAGCGCGGGACGCCGCAAGACTTGCTGGATGTTGTAATCAGTCAGGACTTCAATAGGATGACCATTGAAATATCTGTGAAGCTTGCGCGACGCATGCGTTAGTGATAAAACTAACTTTTCTTTGATGGTGTAGCGCGTCTCAGGATCTGTCAGCACCCGACTTACATAATAAATTGGTGTTTGGATTCCCTTGCGGTCCACCAATAATACTGCGCCAATGGCGCGCTCTCCTGCTGACAGGTACAACGTTAAAGTTTCGCCAGGTAGTGGAGCCGTGAGCGCAGGCAGATTTATCAGACATTCTTTTATCTCACTGAAAGTTTGCTCGGCCTCAGGCGTCCACTTGAATTGGCTTTTCTTTAAGCAATTTCTCAATGTGTTAATGAATGGGGTAGATTTGCTTGCATGGTTTGCTAGGAACCTGTTAATTGATACCAATCTACCATTCAACTTTTGAACTTCCTTCATGGTGGATGGTGAGGGCATGCCGAGGATAGCCTCCACCTTCTCTGGGTTCACCTTGAAACCATCCTTGGTGACCATTACGCCGAGAAATTTCCCTTCTTCCACGCCGAATGTGCATTTGCTCGGGTTGAGCTTCATGTTTACTTCCTTTAGGCGCCGAAGGGTTTCTTCGATGTCTTTGAGCATTTGTTTTTCCTCCCTGCTTTTAATCACCAAATCATCCACGTAGACTTCTAAGTTTTTTCCAATCTGCTCGTTGAAAATTACATCCATGAGTCTTTGGTAAGTGGCTCCTGCATTCTTCAAACCAAAGGGCATTTTTGTGTAACAGAAAACACCCTTGTCAGTTCTGAAAGCAGTCTTGTCTTCATCCTGTGGTGCCATTTGAATTTGGTGATAGCCCTTATAGGCATCCAGGAAACATTTGAGCTTAAATGGCACCACAGAGTCCACCTTCATGTCAATGTTTGGGAGGGGGTAACAATCTTTTGGACACGCCTTGTTAAGGTCCTTGAAATCAATGCACATTCTCCATGACCCATTGCTCTTCTTTACCATCAAAGGATTGGCTACCCATGTTTGATATCGTATTGGGCGAATGATATTCGCGCGCAGTAGATCTTCTACTTGCTCATTCATGGCCTCTGTCTTCTCGCCTCCCATGACTCTTTTCTTTTGAGCAATTGGCTCCACGGACTTGAATGTGTTGAGAGAGTGCTGCGCCAGGTCTCGCGGAACCCCAGTCATATCAGAATGTTGCCACGCGAAGACTGACATATACGTTGTGAGCAATCTTTTCATTCTCACTCTTGTGTCATCTGATATCGTAGCTCCGATTGTGATTGTTTGTTCTGGGAATTTTGGGTTGAGAATCCATTTCTCTGGCGCGTTGTTTGCCACTGGAAGCTTCATTCTCCCCTCTCGAGGTATACTTATTACTGCGCATAAATGATCTCGGTACACAAATGTTACTCCTGTTGGTGTTGGGAACCCCAACGCGCCATGCGCTGGTGACGGTATGGCGTTGAATTGGGCAATCGTTCCTCTACCCAAGATCATACTATGGCATGAAGTGGTGGGCAAGACCAGGAAGTTGACAATTTCAGCTCACTTGTGCTTCTCATCCCCCATAGTTAGTTCGAATTGTATCTGACCTAGGGGGTGAATAATTTCGTTTGAGACACCCAAGATTGGTGCACTCACAACTTCGAGCCTTGCTTGGTCTGCTGGATCCAACTTCCTGAAACATTGCTCATACATGATGTCTGACTCACTACCGGTGTCCACCAGGACTCTTGACACCTCATAATGAGAGATGTGTGCAGTGATAACTAGAGGACTGCTGATAGATGGGCCTCCTCTGATTCTTGTAAAGATTACTTGTTGCTCGCGCCAATCCCCTCGGATTTGCGCGCTTCTCTTCCTCGATCTTTGCCCTTGCCTTCTTCCTTTAGCTACACAGATTCTTTTGAATTTTTTACTGGCTGAGGCTCCGTCTGGTTGTTCGTTCTCTGGTCTTGGATTTTTTACCAGGTGAGCCAACTTGCCTGATTTCACATCTTTTTCAATCGCATCCTTCAAATGATGGCATGCATCGGTGTTGTGCCATGTGGATTTGTGAAACTCACAATATTTGCCACTGTTCGATGGTCCCTTATGGAGTAATGGCCTGGGGTTTTTAAACTGGACATTCTCTGTGCTTAACACTTGCGAAGGCGTTTTGGTGAGGGGAGTCCATATTCTTGGTAGAGGTCTGTTAGGCTCTCTGCCGCCTTCCTTCTTGTCACCTTCTCCGCGATTAAGAATATCTTTTTGGGGTTGGGGTGAACTTTGTTGCGCTTGCTTTTCTGCAGGAGAATAATTGGTTTGTTGCAACCTGGACCATACGGAGTTTTGTTTGCCCCTCCTTTCATTGTTGCGTGGTGCTTCTGTTTGATGCCCTTTATCTCTTGCTCTGTCTTGGGCAATTTGTTTTTCATTTCGCGCGAAGACTCGCGATGCTTCCATAAGCTTAGCCCAAGTGGTTGGCATGCCTTCTCTGCTCACGAGAGCTCTGCGGAGTTGATCACTGCGCGCACCTTGTATAAAGGCCACGCGCAAGAGTTGTTCAGTGATGCCTCCAATTGCAAGAGATTCCTGATTGAAACGAGTTATGTAGTCTTCAATGGTTTCATCATTCCTGCGTACGCAGTGCATGATGTCATCGGGGTCGCGCGTGTGTTTGCGCTGCTGTACAAAGTGAGCCTGGAACTTTTCCAATAGCTCTTCGAACCCATCGATTTGTCCTGTCGGCAAGCTTTCGAACCAGACACGCGCTGCACCCGTGAGGCAGCGAGCAAACATGTGACACCATGTTGGCATCGTCCAGCTTTCTAAGTTTCCAGTGTTATAAAAACCTTGTAAGAAATCATCTGGATCTGTTGTACCATCGTACTTGCCTAAACCACTTGGCATCTTGGTTTTGTGTTGAATGGGAGCCTTCGCAATGCGCTCAGCGAATTTTGAATGTTTTACCAAGATGGCTGGCCTATATGGTGTGGTTACGTCCACTTGCTCTTTCGCTTGTGGGTTGTATGGTGTGTATAAATCCATATCACTTTGGCTCCAGGTGCTATGTGCATGTGTGCGCGAAGCTGTGAACCTCCTGCATGAGTATCTCGCGTCTTCTTCATGCTGTGCACTTCTTCCTCATCACTAATATCAGCTTGTTCGGTGTGAACAGAATGACCGTCTTCCAGCGCGCACGTCTTTTTTATTGTTCCCTGAATGGTTTGTTTATCAAATGCGAGCCTTTGTGTTAAGTCGGCTAGCTTTTTGTGTTTTACCAACTCATTGTATTTGTCCATTAAACGCCGTTGTTCGTTTATGAGCCATTCTTTAGGGTCATTGGTTTCAACTTCCGGGCCCATTGGTCCTTTTTGTTTTGTACCAGTCAGATTTTGGAACGTGAGATCGTCTGGGGGAGTTTCAGTTTGACTATGAGGTGTTGTGTTGAAGGGATGGTTACTGGTGGCGCGCGCAGTGTCACGCGGCGCCCTCAGAACCTGATGTCCCTCATTAACATCCTCAAGCTCATTATCCTCCAGAACTTGATCGTTGTTTCGAACACCGGAAACCATGGTGAAGATTTTCAGAGAGAAAATTGATGAAATAGTGGTTTTGTTGCCGTTGTAACAGGTGATGGCGCCAATGAAGAAGCGTGGATCGACTTACTTGTATACGATCAACGTTCCTCGGGTACGAGTGTGCTATTTCACCGATGGTTTTCCGAGATACGAGTTCTTCCACCTACAAAACGAACAGCACCGTGAGCTTACCCCTCAGAAAGGGACAGAGGGGTCCTCTTTGGGGTAACCCTCCGGTGTGAGAATCAGATATTGTAGGAGAGGATAATCAAGATGTAAAAATGAGTAAAGGACTTAGAATATATTTTCTTGCCTGGCTCCAACTGTGGATGTGGTGTGGTATTTATAGTATTAGGGTTTCCAATGATTGGGCTCAGACCCAATTAGGGCCTTTTTGGCCTCCTCCTATTGCTTCGCGCCACGTGTACTTAGGACACCTGGTGCTTTTTCATTGATTATTCTCTGACCAAGGTATTTCACCTGACCCATGTGCCATCACGTGGTGGCACATGGGCTTTGCTGAGTTGTCCACCCTTCATTGGCAGCTGTCAACATCAGCACATTCTTTATTCCTTAAAAGATACCTTCTGGATGGTTGTCTGATGAGTACAATCATGGTTGTCCTTATCCTGATTTGGATTAGACTATTGTCTCATTTGTTGTGTGTCGCTTACGCGCGGCCTTTATGCGCCTATCCCGGGGATGCGCAAGGTCTTCTCTTTATTCTCACACATATGTGATATGCGCCACGCGCAGATGTTTCATGCGCTTGCGCAAGGTCTTCTCTTTATTCTCACACTAAATGTGTGTGTTGTGTGCATATGTGATATGCGCCACGCGCAGATGTTTCATGCGCTTGCGCATAGGTTTTGGCTTTGTGTCTTCATGACATCCTGATTTCAAGCCTCTTGTCTATATCTTGTGGGTTGACCCGCCCAGCTCGATGTTAAGGCGGGTGCATACCCCTTCAAGCCCCCCCAGTCTAATGTGTGTCTTGTCTCGCGCGGGCGAGGTAAGATAGATATTAGACTTAATAGTTTGCTTTTTTAATAGGGCTTGTTTTTTCTTTTTCTTTTCTTGTACGCACGTTGCACGAAATTCCATCCCTTTGGTTAAAACGAATCGTCAATGCACGTGGTTGGTTGGTGTTGACATGCATCAGAGATGGAGACGTTATGTGTCAGACCTTTCGTGTGCTCGAGGTGCTACAGTGGCTTTTTCACGTCTCCTCATACAGTTTCAGGAACACGTGTCGCGCTTATGTTGACCTACGCCTGCGAGTGGGGGCGCGTGAGCGTAAATCTGATTATTACTTGTTTCTCTCTCTCTCTTGAGCCTATAAAACCAAACCTTTTGAACGGTTTTTTCTTCATCTCCACTGTCATTTTCAGAGCTTTTGCCTATCATTTACATTCCGATTAAGAGCTTTCGTCTTTGTCCCTGAATTCCGTGCTTAAAGTGACCATATTGTTCGATTCGCAATTGTATGTCTGATAACCCAGACACCACAATTTCCCCTAGTAAAGGCCGTGTAAAATCTGTGGTTATGTCTACTTTGAAGAAAACCGGCAAGGGTACTCGGGTTGCCGAGGCCTCGTCGGAGGAGGGAGGGAAGAACAAGGCGGTGAAGAGATGGGATGAGATTCCCTGCAAGTTGAAACAACCTGATTTTGATAATCTCGTCGCCTCTCAGGGTTTTCTCCCTGAGTATGGTTGTCTGCTCCCGGCGACCGGGCAAACGGCGGCGGATCCTCCCGCCGGTTATATCTTTTTATATTCTCATTTTTTTACTCACTGTAACCTTCGTCTTCCGATGACAAGGTTTATAGGTGCGCTCCTTCAATTTTATGGGATTCACATATCCCAAGTTCACCCTTTTGGGTTGGTGCGCATGACTCATTTTGAGTTTATGTGCAGAGCTCAGCGCGAAGAGCCTACTCCTCGCCGCTTTCAATATTTCTATAAACCAAAGGTTCAAGATTCTTGGTTTTCGTTTACTCCGCGCAGTCAGAAGGTTAAATGCTCTACTGTCACTTTTAAGAGCCTTCATGACTGGACTGAGAAGTTTTTCTACGTCAAGGCTGGTGTGATTCCAATCCGCATGACTATGCGCGCGATCACTTCTGCGCCCGCGGATGACAATGTCCTTAAGAACCCAACGGGCACATGGGTTAAGAAGTTATCTGCTGAACCATCCCCCGCCAAGAATATTTGCGAGGAAGCGCTGGTGGGGGTTGGTATGAGCAAGAGGTGGACTGACAGCGAGACTAAGCCTGTCATCCATGTTGATGGCTCAGGTGGGTTGTTTGCTCATTGCATTAATTTTGCGCGAGTATAATTCGTTTTGCTGATATCACTTGTCTTGTTTTATGCAGAAAGCAAGGAATATATCCACGCCGCCTATGACGAGCATATGGAGGGTGGATCTGCTGCGCTGAACCCTGGGGAAACCGCCTTTCCTGATCGTTTTGACGATATGTTTATTCCTGTTGACTTAGAGCTTTGCTTTGACAGCGATGCGCCTGGTTAGCCCTTGTATTTGTGTTTAGGCCCTTAGAATACCAAATTTGGTTTTAACATTTCTGTTGCGCGTATTGTAGATGCGCTCGCTAATTATGAGTTGGAGCCTGTGGAAGAGGAAGGGGAGGTGGAAGAAGCGCAAAATCTCAAGCGCAAGGCTAAAGGCAAAACTGGCGCAGGGGCCAGTAAAAAACAGAAAAAAGATGATGCCTCTGTTGCCCAGAATCTTCTTCCTACTCAAGTGAAGGGACTTGAGAAAACCAAGGGTTTTACTTCCAAGTTTTCCTCGTCTTCTTTGCCTCACGGTGTGGGCAATCCTCCAGTCCACACGAGGTATGGTGCTGCTACCTCATCTCTGCACGCGGCGGATAAGGGAAGCGGTGCTGCGCCTGCTGTTTCGTCTGTTCCAACAGGTATGCTTTGTTTATATTTTGTGGTTTTATGAGCGTGATTCCGATAGAGTTATTAATGAAGCTTTGTTCACTCAAATGTTTGTAGAGCCGGCAACGTTAGTGGCTCAACCTCAGGCGCAGCAAGGTGCCAAGGCTATGCCGAAGGTTGTTTTGAAGTCATCTGTTTTGCCCTCAAAAAGGGGGAAAATGGACTTCATGGCGATGCTTAATTCGCAGACTGCGGTGCGCCAAGGTATTTATTGCGCTTTGATTGTCTGATTTTTTCCTTTAGTTCAAGTCATGAATCATTTCTCCTTGTTGGTTTTTTCATAGGAATTATAGCTGGCACACAAGCTGCTGGTGGCACTGCTAGCGCTGGCGCCGTTAGTTCTGCTCCTGTTTCCAATGATTGGGCTCAGACCCAATTAGGGCCTTTTTGGCCTCCTCCTATTGCTTCGCGCCACGTGTACTTAGGACACCTGGTGCTTTTTCATTGATTATTCTCTGACCAAGGTATTTCACCTGACCCATGTGCCATCACGTGGTGGCACATGGGCTTTGCTGAGTTGTCCACCCTTCATTGGCAGCTGTCAACATCAGCACATTCTTTATTCCTTAAAAGATACCTTCTGGAAGGTTGTCTGATGAGTACAATCATGGTTGTCCTTATCCTGATTTGGATTAGACTATTGTCTCATTTGTTGTGTGTCGCTTACGCGCGGCCTTTATGCGCCTATCCCGGGGATGCGCAAGGTCTTCTCTTTATTCTCACACATATGTGATATGCGCCACACGCAGATGTTTCATGCGCTTGCGCAAGGTCTTCTCTTTATTCTCACACTAAATGTGTGTGTTGTGTGCATATGTGATATGCGCCACGCGCAGATGTTTCATGCGCTTGCGCATAGGTTTTGGCTTTGTGTCTTCATGACATCCTGATTTCAAGCCTCTTGTCTATATCTTGTGGGTTGACCCGCCCTGCTCGATGTTAAGGCGGGTGCATACCCCTTCAATCTCAATTTTACCCTTAAGTACAAATCATAAAATCGCTGACAACATTTGATTTTTCTTCTAATTTAAATCTTTTGATTTACCCACAAGTATCCTAAAACTTTTGATTTTTCTTCTAATTTAAAATAAACTAAACAATTAAATGCAATTAAAATTATAATTAAACAATTAAATAATTAAATGTACTTAAAATCAAATTTTGGGGTAGTGGTTGTGGTTGTGTGGGTGGGTGTGGTTTATAAATGTCACCACCAATACAACCTCTCGCGTGTTTGAATCGCTACCTCGTGTTGTGTTCGAACTGCCACATCGTGTGGCCGAACAACCCCTCATGTGCTCAAACCATCCCCTCGTTTGCTCGAATCAGCCCATGGGATTTTTTGCTTGAACAACCGACAATTGTTTTATTATCCATGGCTAAATTGATTTTGTGACTGTGAATTGATTGGAGGTTGTGACTGTAAATTGGATAAAAATTTGATCGTTGGTGGAGGTTGTGACTGTAAAATGATGGTTGCCATGGTATATATAAACTTTGACATACGCCCCACTTGAATAGATACATAACCGTTGGTGGGGGTTGTGAGTGTGTTATAAATTCACTATTTATTGTTTTTAATTCTCTTAAGTATAATAAATAATGGCTATGGTTATCCATACATCTTTGACCTATCCACACACCCTTTATTGTGGTGTTCCATACGATCGTATAGCCTCTATACGATAGTATGTAAGGTGCGTGGATAACCAAAGGGTGTATGAATATCACATCCCTAAATAATCCTCAATGGTCAAAGCGTTAACGTTCACCATGAAAGCAAGCTGTCCAACCTAACCACATGGGTGGCGGCCGTATTACCGCATGGCTTCAAACCCAAGATGCCTTTATCATGAGGTGCCCGGCCCCTCTTATATTAGGGAAAATTCCTAAAATAGCCTAGATTCTAGTTTTGTCCCTCAAAATTAATAATTTCAAAAATGGCACTCTCTAATTCATCTTTGACCATGTGTTAGGAAATCTAACACGTTTTTGACGACATGTTAGCATAACACGTCGTCAAATACGCGTTAGATCTCCTAACACATGGTTAAAGGCGCTAACATGTCGTCAAAGGCGAGCTAGATTTCCTAACACATGGTTGAAGATGAGTTAGTAGTCAAAGAAATGTTAGCACCAAACGTATAGTCAACGATATGTTAGCTTTTTGTTTGTTTTTTTCAATATTATATTTTTATAACTAGTTTTACTTATATTTATTTTTCTTTTATAACTTTTAATATATAAAGTTTTATATTATTTCGAATATACAGATGAGAAATGTTTACTTATATCTACGGACCGACATAAATTTTATTTAAAACTGAGCGAGGTCAAATTTTATTAAACATTTCGATATTGATTTGGCATGGCTCCAGTTTGAGTAAGTTTATGTCGGTCAGTAGGTAAAAGTAAGCATGTCTTGTCGGTATATTTGAAATAATATAAAACTTTTATATATTAAAAGTTATAAAAGAAAAACAAATATAAGTAAAACTAGTTAGAAAAATATAATATTAAAAAAACAAACAAAAAGCTAACATATCTTTGACTATACGTTTGGTACTAACATATCTTTGACTACGTGTTTGGAGGCCTAACTCATCTTCAACCATGTGTTAGGAAATCTAGCGCGCCTTTGACGACATGTTAGCGCCTTTAACCATGTGTTAGGAAATCTAACGCGTATTTGACGACGTGTTATGCTAACATGTTGTCAAAAACGTATAAGATTTCCTAAGAGCATTCCCAACCCATTCCCTACCCTATATCCATATATATCATATAATTATACTAAAAATCACTGTTTTTTCTATCTCCTGTTTAATTAAATAATACTTTTTATATCTTTATCATTATCTTTTCTCTTTCCTCCACTCACAACCACTTTTAGAAAATATTAAAAAATTATACAGTATGAACAGTGAATCCCCAAATTTAACTTTCCCCTATAACATTTTCTCTCTCCTCTACTCACAACCACTCATAGCCATACCATATAATTTGCAAATCCCCCTCACGAAAATATAGGAAATGGACTGAGAATGCTCTAACATATGGTCAAATATGAGTTAGAAAGGGTCATTTTTGAAATTATTAAGTTTTGGGAACAAAACTAAAATCTATTTTCAAAATAAGGCTATTTTCAGAATTTTCCCCTTATATTATCATCCTAGCTCATTCTCACAAATCAAATCACATGTTTACATTGTAAAATACCCATAACCAAATTACACTATAGAGCTAGCTCTATATAAGAGAAGTTTTCATTGTTGAAGATGATTGTAAAGCTTCAAATCACTTGATTATTACTACCAAAATGCAACATCTATTCCCCTCTTGATTCTTCCACGCCTATCGACTCCAACACACACTCTTTAAGTCTCTTTCTCTTCAACATACGTATTTACAAGTTTTACATAACTAGGTCGCTCAAGTTGCTTATGAGATACATTTACCCTATCATTAAATGCTATCAACCATTACTTTTAGATATTAAAGAAACAAAAGGTTCTAAATGTCTATATAGTTATTATTTAAATTCACAAAAATTTTGTGTAGTGATGCATCAGTTGCAGGTGGTTTTGAAGGCCCTAAAACATGTCAATCCGTTCGTTTATTAGCAGGTTTTGTAATTGATTGTTCATACATGCTTTTTCTATGCAACTATGCTTGATTTTTACACAGATCTGACTTTGGACTTACACAAACCACCATGAGTACAATTGTTTTGAATGGATTATGTAATGTTTAAACATGCACTATTAGTTATACGATGAAATGCCTAACTAAGAATTATGCAAATTTTGAATCATTCAATACTAAATTATATATTGGAAGCCTTACTAATGAGTCAAAATGGATGGAACTGAAATGTTAATCCAAGTTGAGTCTATTATGTGGATAAATGAATCATAACGATCATGTTAGCAGTATTTTGGGCTCATATGAGAATTAATATATGCGGTAATGGTAGAGCCTTGCCTGGCTTTGTCTATGGTTTGAATTAGGTGGTGACATCTAGGGTTTATTGTTTGCGTGTTGTGCGACGTAGAGAGCCTCGACTAACTCTAATATCATGTAAGATTCTGAAAGACTCCATTGCATTACTGAATAGGTTACCTTACAATTTACAAACATTCCAAGAAAACCTTAATAGATCTAGTGCAATACTAGAAACCCATTCTAATATACATTAAAATGATCTTTGCTTTCAACACTTTTATTTTATTATATCTAACTAAGCATTCCCTGATTATTCATATTCGCTTATTCTAATTTCGAGCGAAATAAATAAGCCTAAGTTTGTTAATTGGGAGTAAATATAAGTCCACAAACACTATAAAAATAACACTATTACATATAAGGTTTCATATGGATCGGAGTAATTAATTGTTTAACTCGTTTACAAACATACAAGGGCTTCACCCGAAACACAACCCAAACACAACATGATTTAATGGGTTCAACACGACACGGCTATGCATATGGCTATGGTTTTAAAAAAATTAATTCGAGCCACAAACCCGACACAATTACACTCCTACTTAACACACTCTAAATATACATTTTTTTTCTTTTAAGGATTGTTCATATATTAATATAAGTAAAAGAAGGCATGCTACAACCCTAATTTTGCGGATTTGGATGATTTTGAAAATGAAATTTTACGATTTAAACCCGTAAAAATACAACAATAAAAGTTTTGTGGTTTGATGATATTTTGACTTAAAAGATTTGATAAAGCTTGCTTAGTTATGGCATTATATGCTAATAATACCAACTTAGAGTGTTGTAATGCCTTAGTAAAGCTTACGAATAGGTTGGTGGATGACGATCAAGTTCTCATGACAAATATGAGGACATCACATCTAGCGGTTTAGAGCTTTTGTAAATGTGTCGATAAACATGGTGTATGGTTACCTTTTATACTAAACTTGCATGGTCATGTCTTATTAATGATGGAACGTTTATATAAGAAAAAAGAAAAAAAAGATTGAGGGACCTACTTTTTCAATAAGATATACTATATAGTCTTATAAATATAGTCTTACCCATCTTTTTTTTTTATTTACCTTACATAGGCCAATAGAATGCAAAGTTCTTCGATAACATTGCATGAGACTGAAATACCCAAATTAGATTGAACATTCTTGTATTGAACCCCGAATGCTAAAAATAAATATCTCTATACATTAATTTTTATAAAAGAAGGCAGTTATATTCATGCAAAATGTTGAATTCTAACTTTTAATATATAAAGCAACTTCATGCTATAATAGAGAACGTCACATGTAATAAGTTCCCTAAAATACTAACACAAAACTTAATTGGTAAAACCCAATAAGCTTTTGATATAGTAAAATTCATAAAAAAAAGGTGCAAATTCATTAGTTTAAACTGTATCATAAATACATAATTTACTACTAGTATGGCCCACCGATACTACGGAGATGACAATTTACAGCTGATACTCGCTTATCTTAGTTTATCATTCCCCTCGTGAAAAAGAACACGTAAATCGATTTCAATTCAGTTTTGGTACCTAAGTCGAGCATTGAAGCAACAAGAGTTCCATTGTGTTAGGCACTTAAAGTTCTACCAATTTCTGAGCCACATAAACTATCCCGCATTAAGGTAAAAGATGGTCACCACTTTCACTTATGCGCGTGAAAGAAACATCAAGTTTAGCATGAGCCAATGCATCTTGATGCATATCAACTAATTATTCAATCATAATTGTTACGAGTCAACACATTCCCAAATCACATTATTATCAAATTAAAGAAACCTCATTTAGGGAATTTAGAAGTTAAATAAAACAAAGATTAACGTGCATGTATCAAGGAAAATTCATGTAGGAATTAAGATTTGGATCATAAACCCAAAAGTAAGTTAAGTGATAAATAAAAACACGCAGATCAATTTGCGAACAATTAAACAAAACCAAACTCAAGCTGTGAACAGTTAGTTAAACTAAACCCAAATCAATTAGTGAGCAACTAAACAAAACCCAGATAAAAAAAACCTATAAAAAAAGAGAAAATTCCCAAAATAACCTCTTTTAGAGAGAGAATCCCTAAAATAGCCCTTTTTTCCTCACATTTTTTTAGAATTTGGACTTTCCAGACACATTGAGAAAAAATAATAATGTAGGGGTAGCAGGCCAAATTTCTAAAGAAAGTTAGGGAGGAGACCAGATTTGGGAAAATAATAAAGGAAAATTCCAAATTATTTTAAATCTTAGAGTAAAAGTTCAGATTTTTACTAGACTTTTTTTCTCAAAAAATCGTCTTAAGAGACTGTTTTTTTATGTTTCCTACCTTTTCCATCCATATTTTTAAATTCTAGGAAAAAGAGATTTTCAAATCTCGTCTTAAGAGACGAGATTCTACCACCACCATCACCACCCACCGTTCGCCTTCTACCACCATCACTACCGCCACCATCCACCACCACCACCCACCGTTCGCCACCACCACCATCCTCCCCCACCACCGTAAGATGAATAGTGATCAACTACCATAAGATAAGATGAGTCCAACTACCATAAGATAAGATGGTAGTGGCGAACGGCGGGTGGGTGGTGGGGGTGGATGGTAGATGGTGGCGGTAGTGGTAGTGGTAGAAGGTGAGCAGTGGGTGGTGGTGGTGGTAGAATCTCGTCTCTCAAGACGAGATTTGAAAATCTCTTTTTCCTAGAATTTGAAAATATGGACGGAAAAGGTAGGAAACATAAAAAAAAACAGTCTCTCAATACGGTTTTTTGAGAAAAAAAAGTTTAGTAAAAATCTGAACTTTTACTCCAAGATTCAAAATAGTTTGGACTTTCCCTTAATTATTTTCCCAAATCTGGTCTCCTCTCTAACTTTATTTAGAATTTTGGCCTGCTACCCCTACATTATTATCTTTTTTCAATACGTCTGAAAAGTCCAAATTCTAAAAAATTTTAAGGATAAAAGGGCTATTTTGGGAACTCTCTTTCTAAAAGAAACTATTTTGAGAATTTTCCTTAAAAAAAAACTTGTTTACAGTTAACAAAAATGTCCATACATAAAGATCAGCATTAGGTGCTTCGGCAACTTTTGTAGCCCAAGAGATTAACACAATGGCTGATCCAACAACAAATGACTAAGTTGACAACTTAACCAGCAAAAATTAAAGGAATATATAATAAAATATAAATAAAAAATGATATTCTTATTTCAAGCATAAACATTGAACAATAACTCAGTTACCATTCCAACGATGAATTCTGATTTAATCTTTTACAGTTACCTGTTATGCAAGTTCTCTCCGCTGAGCACCACGGCACTTGGGAATTTTTTGGCAACTAATAACATTCAACTCGTTGATTTCATTACGGTAGAAAGACGGTGTAGAATTTATGTTGCATTTTTTTCTAATGCTGTTGCTGTTACCTTTGTATTTTTCAGTATTGGCATTATACTAAGAATATACACGTTTTTTTAATCTTTTAAGGTTCTTTAACTAAGGGTATTCTGGTCATTTTTTAAAATATTAATATAACAGTTAACCTCCATTTGTTTTAAGAATCAAACGTGTTATTTTTTATACGTAGCGGTGTCTATCAACTTCGAGCATAAAGTATGACATTATTTAACACAACTTTGTTGTAAAAAGTTTATATGATTGCAAACTATATGTCCTGGTAAGTTTAGAGTGTTGCAGTTGCTATTAAACTGCTTATCCAAAGGCATAATTTAATTCTCCCAACATTATTTATCGATTATATTCCAAGTTAAATTTATAGAGAGACCTCAGCATTGCATACTTGCATATGCTTCAAGGCCTTGCGACATGTAACCCAAGTTAAAGGTTTGGCCTAAAAGTTGCAACGGTGTAAGTTATAACTTGTTCAATTAAGTTAAACAAATGAATAGGGACACGCCCCATCTATGTTCTTTCGGTTTGTTTACATGCCTATTGAAACAAAATAAGTCAAAAGGAAACGAACCAAAAGTTGCTGAAAGTGTTATTTCGGTTAAGAAACTGCATTTATAAATCTGATGCTGCTCGGCCATCAACGGATTTATCGGTTTTGATTTTTTATTTTAAAGGTTAAGTAATTTATAAGGGCGAATATATAATAATCAATTTACCATTAATTAAAATAAAGTTCGTCGTTTAATTAATAGATGATTCGCTTATTTAATAAACGAACGAACACGAACATGCTCTATTTGGGTCTGTTCGGTTCATTTACAAGCCTAATGGCTATCACAATGCAATATTAAAAAAAACAAGTACCTGATAACCATAAGCTACTGTCGACAAAAAACAACGCATGCAATAGCAAACGCATATACTAAAAAATCTTCAGTACGTAAGAGTAACGACAATTATAAACCACGGAAACGTTGTGCTTCCCAACATTAAGATCCAGATTTGCCTTCATTTTGTCCATTACCATATGTAACATTCGTTAATTTTCAAATCTGAAAACCCGACCCATTTTTATCTTTAATGAAATTGGTCTTTTATTTATCATTTCATTTGTTGATATTATGTGTTGCCTTTACATCACTCTTGTAATGTCGCATGTACATTTAAAACATCCATAATCATGATTAATTATTCATAAACTTTTCCCATGCAAATCACTAGAACTATTATTATTATTATTATTATTATTATTACATCTTTTCATATGTTTTTTTTAACTAATAAACATAAACAATGAATGTTTTAATTAAATAAAATTTATTAAAAGAGTTAAAACACTTTGAAAACCCCTTTAAACCATTTTAATTTTTGTTTTTAAACAAATTAAATGTGATTAATTTTCATAAATTCTATAAACCATAACAACTCTATAATTTCACTATAAAAGGAGGACTAATCCTCCATCGTTTTCACGTCTCAAATACATTCTTTTCTTAAGCTTGAGATCACTAACAAGTAAGTTTTACGATTTCATGCATTTTATAGCTTTTGTTTTGATTTTACCTTGAATGTTGATACTTGTTTTTCATGATCATGGTACTTTTATAATGAAAATCTTATTATTTGGTTTTAAGAATCACTATAATCATGGATATCCAAGATAAACAATTCGATTTTCTAAATATTGGATCAAACCTAGTTATTTTTCAAGAACAAGAATTAGTATTTAGCTAAATTTTATAATCCGTTGATCATCATAAACTTATAAACTTTCTTTCAAATAAGATGATTTATACAAACTTGTTTTATTTAAATATTTCTTATAATAGAACTAATATACTTGATATACCTAAATAATTAATTGAGTAAATTAATTATTGTTTATTTTTGTTCAACATAAACTAATATGTATAATTTCTTAAAATGATTCATGTAAAAACCTTTAAATTAATTTATTATCTTACTCAAAACTGAAACGTTTAATCATAAATTATTTTTTAATTTTAATATTTAAGCTTAAATTAATAAGATATAATTACTCATTTACAAATCATTATTCAACTAATATATCAAATGATGCATATAAACTTTAATTCAATTTTCTTAATCTCATTTTAAATAAATAAAATAACCCTAAGTCCTATTTGTCAAAGTTTCCTTTCCATTTAGACTCGTTAAAATATAGCATATGTATATACTTGTTTAGGAAAATCCACCGTGATTCTCTGCCTCGTTTGTTCGACTCGTTCAAGTATCGTCAATATTTTCGAGGTGAGTTTCTCACACCCTATTTTTAACAGTTTACACTCTTTGGGGGTAGCATATATATCTTATCGAGTCAATTATTTACTTATTCATATGCAAAATTACAATTCATACCATTAGTGGCAATGATGGGCAACGGCGGTGACGACTGTGCGGCGATGGTGGGGGGTGGTGGCGGCTGCGTTGGAGATGATGTAGGGTGAAAGAGGGAATGAAATGAAAAAAAAACATAGGGGTGGATGGTTGAATTTGAGGTGTTTTAGAGGTAACGAAATAAACTAGTTAATAGATGATTTTATTCCATTAATCAACCAAACAATATTTCCATTCCTTCATATCTAACACTACCTATGTATATCCCATAGACAATTTTTTATATATCAATTTATCACATAGACGTTTTTTAATATTAAGGGCTTCAAATATTTTGATTCCCAGGCTCTTATTAAATTTATTCTACATCGAGTATAAAAGTAATTAATTCTATTTTGAGTTGATTCCAGTCATGGTCCCTTTGGTGAAACTCAAAATGCAGCTTTCAACCCCGTGGTGACCATTTTGCAGATAAGGCCCCTGTGGTGGTTTTTGTTTAACATCTCGGATTTTTCGTATTTGTATTCGTTTAAGTTTAAACCGATTCGGGAACGTAATTTGGATCTTTTGAACTATTTAAAACTTGTATTTATTTGTATTTAACTTAGTTAAACTTATTTTATAAATTCATAACCTTCAATTATGCCGAATAGCCCTTAAAAACCTTTAAAATCGCTTAAAACGGCTAAAAATCGCATTTTCGGAAACTATAGAGACTAGTTTTGTCAATTCTTTCCTATTTTTAATTAAATTAACGAAACTTAAACTCCAAGAAATGTTATGCCTGGTCCTATTTCGTTTTATTGGTGTCCAGGCCAAATTTTATTAGTTATTGTACCAGATTTTCTCATTAAATAGTTTATTTTGTTTCTTAATTTATTTTTAGCAACCAAATCGCTTATTTTAGGACATAATCGAGTGAATTAAGGTCCAAGAAAAATATATTAACTAAATATACAAGTCCATACTCTAAAATACTGATCATAAACGAAATCTACAACTTATTTCATTGATTTAATCATTAAATGCATATTCGGTTTCCTAAACGAGTGAATTTACTAAATATAGTTCGTTTTTGTAATCTCTATATAAACACATCATAATTCTCTGCCACAAACCTGTATCCTAACCCTAGAGAGACCCCCTAGCCGTCACCTACCTCTGACCATCACCAAATCCGTCGGTTTTTGCATGTTTGTTGAAGATACAAGGCTTGTTTGTTGACTTTGCTTGCTTTAAGACCTTTGACTCTTCGTTTCTCATTGATCCTTTCACTTTCTGGGTAAGTTGTAAACATAGGAATCGTTCATACATATTCCCTAGTCAATAACCTTCAATCAATTTTGGTGGTTGAAGGGTGTTGACTAGTCAAATCATTTAAAACTCGTTAAAGGACAAAATAGTCAACTAGTTTGACTTAACGTTTTCTCATATTTCTGGTCAGATTCAATGTTCGGTCCAGAAGACTTTTATTCTCGTAACGAAATTTTAAGGCTACTAACCAAAACCCGACTTCCGAATCGCTGTTCGGATTCTGGTCAGTACCAGCTCTCGCTTATATCCTAAATATAGCATAACCGGAGTTCTAGACGTCCGTTTGGATCGATTCCAGCGGCATTAAGTTCGTTTTTGTTTATAGTTTCCTATCACAAAGTTTCACGTTCTGATTATTTATCTCGTTTGACGCGTTAGTGGACGACTCGCTTAAACCTTACTCGTTTATTCGTAATTATATTCACTTGCCTTTAATCTAAGGTGAGTTTTATCATTCCCCTATCTTACTCAGTTTTCCCAACGTTTTGGGGACATATGCGTATATTATACTATATATAAATATATATAACAAAATAGCAAACATGTAATTGTGTGTAATTAGTCAAATATACTTGTTATGTGCTTATTTGTTTTTGTATGCAATCGTTTGACATATCCCCTTGGAGAGGGTTCTCATTATTGACCACCGCCCGATTCGCTTGGCAATGGTCCGATTATTATTACTTGCTCATGTTTGATTACCAACGCTCGATTCGCTTGGCAATGGTTTAATCAACAACTTATTTGCTCATAGTTTGATTTCATTACCGCATAGTTTGATTTCATTACCGCATTTATTACGTTTTACTTATTTTTCTTATTTATTATATTAACATTAATTTTTGGTGTCAAAAATTGGTGATAAACTCACTCAACATGTGTTGTTGACAAAACTCCATTTTCTACGCATATGCAGGTTGCTTGTATTGAAGATTGAAGTTTGGACACGTAGACAAGACCTTAGGATATAATCAAGATAATCGTTATTTGAGTTTATATTCATGTACTTGAATTGTTTTGTTATATTTGGATATTGTGTGTATTATTTGAATAAAATAATTAATTAGATATTGTCATTTATATTTATGATAGTATCTTCGAGCTGTGAGCAATCAGATCACGCCTTGGCATTTCCGCCTTAGGTTGGGGTGTGACATTTGCAATTTGGGTTTTCTGTTAAATCGTTGTTAATGATTTCTGTTAAAATGAAGGGTAAATCGGTCTTTTCACACATAAACCTGATAATAATAATAATAACCACTTGCCACACTCAATTCACTCACCGGATCAATCTCTCATCTCCGATTCCAAACCACCTCCCAAATTAGAGCATGTTTGGAATTGAGTTTGAAAAATTCTTATTGACTTATTGGTGTTTTCAAAAAACCAATAAATTAAAATGTATTTGACTATCACAAAAATTTTTCTTATTTTAACTTTTTGAAATGGTTAAAAAGCAGTTTTACAAAAGCCCCAGATCCTGACTTTTCAAAATGGCTTTTTAAAAAACCCAATAAGCATTTTTCAAACTCAATCCCAAACATGCTTCAATCTCTAAATCTTCAATCAACCGCTCATTACTCTCCGAATCCACACCCAATTCACTCACCGGACCACCGCCTGACACCGTAACAACCACCTACCACCCCACACCACTAGCACCGGCATCTCGTAACAACCACCGTCACTCTCTGCATCTCTACTTGTCACACCCCGACTTAGGGCCTAGGCGTCTGACCCAAAGTTGGTACCTGTTTTGAAAATATATCAGAGTTGCGGGTTGATTTAGCGGAAAACTTTATTGAAATTATTTTGAAAACTTCTCGGATATTGAATATCCGAGTGCTTTTTCGGAAAATGAATATCCAAGTATTGATTTATAAAGTTTTGATAAACCTGTTCATATTATTTTTGAGCCCTCTCCATATAGCAAGCTTTCACCTTCATAAGTAACTCAAATCCTTGCTACTTGTACAATACTTGTTTTCCTGAAATGTTGGGAAAAAAATACGTCAGCTATATGCTAGTGAACACGCAGACACAAAATATTTAAATTACTTATTTATCCCCTCGGGTATCTTATGACCCGGCCCATCGTGGCTTAGGAAACAACCAAGTTAAATTACTATTATAAACATCCAGTTCTACTTGAAACCTCTCAGCGATACCGCAGCATCGAGGTCTTAGCAACTATCAATATACACGAGATAATCCTTTCTCGGACATTACTTAGGTACGGCCGAACGTCGCGGAGGCATTAACAAGTGTGGTGCGGTGTGCCCACCGTCTACCCACCTATGTAAGGATCCAGACAAATGTATACAATAGCCTGAGGGCCAGCATTACTTTTGTTTATAAACTTTTAGGGATTTAATCCCGTGCAAACATTCACAGACTTGTTTTATAAAAAGTTGGACGTATTCACCTTTCTTCTTGGTTGGTGTTTCTTACCAATTTGTCTTGTTACCTCGGACCTATAGTACGAGAATAACGTTTTATAAGTACTAGATCAATGATCTAGCTTCAGACCTTTAGTCCCATTGCATAACATTTACCTTGACATTTATCTCATTATAAAATATAAGGACCTCTAGTCCTTACTTTTGTTAATCATTTATAAACTACGTTTCTTCTTCATAAAAGAAACGTATATTTCACATTTCTTTTATCATAAGAAATATTTATAAAATCTTTAAAATAAAGACATAATATTTCATTTATAATCTGGACTTATAAAAATCTATTTTTCACTTTATTATGTGATCAAGGTATGAGTTATATCCCTGACTGGGTCTAAGCCATTTATAATATAATAATCAGGCAGAACCCCTACCTTGAATGGCTTATTTATTCGAAATGCCTATGCTTTACTTGGACCGCACTTCTACTTGGAGGAAGGTCGAGAGATCATTTAGGTAGGGTTACGGCACGCATTTCGAGACAAAATTTGTCGGGATCTCGCCATATCGTGGTTGTGGCATGCTTATCGAGGTTAAGTGTGTGAGATTTGAGGTGTGAGGTCCCCCATGGCTGCCCTATTTATAGAAATTTTTCTGCAACTTCGCTGAGTCGCCGCGTAGGCTTGCCACATGTCGTCACGTGTCACCTAGGCCTGCCACGTGTCACCGCCTGGTGACACGTGTCTCGTGACGTATCCTGCAACTTCGCGTATCGCGAAGATGCAGCTTGGATTCTTCGCGTATCGCGAAGATGCATAACTTTGAATCTGTTGATTTTCAGTCCCTGGTTTCTTTACGTATCGCGAATATGCATAACTTTGAATCTGTTCATTTTCAGTCCCTGATCTTTTGGTAACTTGCCATATTTTGATTTCGTCTCTTCATACAAAAATAAAAAGACGGCTCTTAAGCGGCTCGTGGCGATACGAGCGTGTAAAATACAAAGTGCGGCATCAAAGCGCCACATTGCGCTCATCGCCCTTCACCCGAGCCCGTGAGCGTCGGGAAACGAAATGCCCGAGCCCGTTGGTCCCCGTTGCCACCTTAGTTTTACCGTCATCACTAAAACTCTCACGGTAACATACAAAACTAACAATTTTATTTTTCTCTTTCATGTGGTGAACTATGAATTTGATCCATGATGGACGAAAAGATTGTTCCTACATATATACATGAAGAGATGGCAACAGGTATTTAAATTTCCTATAGTTAAAAGCCTTCATCCCCACGTGTCATCCAAACTTAATTTAGGAGCTTACTAATTAACTATAGCATTACACGTGCATGCCTATAAATATTTAGTACTCATCTCTTGAACTTAAATGTTAAGATATGTGTGCACATATTTTTTACAATGGCGGCTAAATTATTATATTAAAATTACATAGTTGTGTAATGAGCTGTTAAAACAAAACTTCAACTTAAAAGAAACTTCAATATGTTGTATATACATATAATATAACTTTTAAGCAAACTAATATATGTATATTCACGAGAGTTAAAATTTTACAATATGTATGTATTTATATTTAATCTTCTAGATGATTTTTTATTATGTGCTTGCTTATGTATCTTATATTTAGAACGATCGCCTCTTTTGCTAGAACGATCGCCTCTTTTGCTCGAGTAAGAATATTTTGAATATAAACTAAATATTTTATTTATTTATGGTATATGGAAAACCGTATGCTTACACCACTTATTTATGAGTGATACATTTTGGTCCTCGACGTTTACAAAATTTGATATTTGAAAACAAAATTTTAACGAGTGTTACATCCTCTCATCCTTTATTTAAATTTCGTACTCGAGATTTTTTATGCATGAAAATTCTTTATTTATTTATTTTTTTATTATTTTTTTATTTTTTACTTATTAAAACTTCCACTAATGATTTTTTTTTCAATGATCATGACTAAGGGTAATTTAACATCCTTAGTTTTGAATTTTATTAGTTCTTGGTTTTTCAAATGTATTCTCGCTTATTCTTTAAATGAGTATACTTTTTTATATATATATAATGTGTGTATAATTTACAATGTAATCACAACACTTTTTATAAAAATGAATTTCCGATATTTATATATTAATCTAAAAACTGGTCCAAGATTATATATTATATTTATTTTTAACAAGAGTACATCTTATTGTGATTCTGCTATCCAATTTTTTTTTTTTAACATACAAAATTTACTTACAGAGATTTGAATTTTGAAAACGCATAGTCTATCATAACTTGCTAAATAACTATATTCATCTATTTTCGAGACCAGTCTCGGTTGACCTTTACATGACTTCTTTATAATCAACAGAATAATTTCTTTGACGAATGACTCTTGTAGTTTTGCTTTCTAAACTTAAAAATATTATTATATTTATTATTATTATTTTTTTATTTTATTTTAGAACAAAAGTTCGTCTCATTAAAACTTTTTATTCATTTAACTATTTATTTATATATGTTATAAATTAATATATGATAACCCCCCCCCCCCCTTTTTCCGTATAGTCATTTCGTAAACATTTAATTGCCTGGTTATAATTTGACTTTTAAATAATCAGCTGTTTATCTAGTTGATGTATGAATTGTCTTTTCATAGGCATATGTGATACATGCACAAATGAAATGAAATGAAATGAACATTTTAGTCAAAGAATCCCCATTTAAATGATTCACTATCGATTTTTTTATTCATATTAACTAATATCGATCTTTTTATTCATATTAACTAATAACAAAATATTGCAGATTTAAAAATAGCTCTAGTTTACGATCAAATCCGATTTTAGGAATCAGTATTCTTTAAAGCCATACTCTATTTGATCAAACATATTATCTGTTTTAGCTTTTAATAACCCTTTTGTTTTATATATATATATATATATATGACGTTTCATATACTCTTTTATAAATTTTATTTGACATAATGATTTTTTTTACTATACACGCATAACTATAAATTCACAATTACATGATATCAATTGTAATTGTCAATTTATTTTATCTGAGTATAATACTATTTCTATAATGTCTCATAACTTATCCTTCGTAAAGTCCATATTGAATATTCTCATTCTTTATGACGTAACAAATGATAGTTCAAAACGTTATATGTGATGATTGCTTAATACTTTCGATTATGTAATTTAACTATTTATTTTATTTTCATGAATAATAGTAATTAGTTAACAATATTAGCCAAGTGTAAGAAACCGTCCACGATTCTTAGTTACCTTTGTTGTGTGCTTTTATTGTTTTGTTTCTTTAACAAGTAGTCAACCGTTTTCCTTTACTTTCTATTACTTTTGGATCTTGTCTATTCAATATTTTCTACATTGTTTTGTTTCTTTAACAAGTAGTCAACCGTTTTCCTTTACTTTCTATTACTTTTGGATCTTGTCTATTCAATATTTTCTACATTCTATAGACATGAGATCTTCTACATACTAATACTTTTATTTCTTTTTCAATTCATATTTTTATATGATTAACTTTTACACGATCGCTCTTTTTTTCGGCTCTCTTTTCATATTGTTGATTAAATATTCGGCCAATTCCATAGTCGCGGAGGTTGTTTGTGGCGCATGGGTTCATACCCTCTTTTTTATCTCTAGAATTTCTCCCACTTTCAAATTTATTGAAAAAATTCACTTGAAAGTTTGCACTTCCTCCGTTAACATGCTACAACAAACTTTTAAAGATAAGTTTTATATTCTACAACATATCTTTTATGCGCTATAAAGGTGTACAAATTTACTATAGCTGTGTTACTACATCAATTTATTTATTTCATCTGATAAAGAAAATTTTCTTAGTTATTCTTATTTTCTTTATCGTCTCTTTCTTTTCTTTCACTCTATTTCTTATTTATGGCATTTTTTTTCCTAATTTGATATTATTGACTTTTTAATAAGCAACAAATTTTCTATGACGTGTATTCTTTCTCAGGGATTGTAGTCTTTGTCCTGATATTTATTAGGAGTGTGCCAAGTATAAGCGAAGTATGGTTCTTGAATCGCCGGGAGTTTTAATGCACTCCGGATCATAAGGATATTCTTGAGGACATATTATTATTTCTTTTCCTTTTGACATTATTGTCTTCTTGGATCTACTTAGACCCTTTTCCATGCATATTTTGATTTAAACTTATTGAGACTGGTGGGGTTTCAGCATCAAATAAAGTCAAATCATGTTCTATAGTTATTTGGCATGTACCTTTATCATAGGTTACATGAATTGGGAATAAAGTTGTTCCCATATTTTTCTTTCATTTACGGCATGAAGGGTGAAGTGATCATTGACAAGAAAAAAAATCGGCTATCTTCGTGCGTATTCTAAGGGTACAATTGCATTCCTATCTTATCCGTACTATTGTATCTTATTCTGTAACAATTTAATCAATTGCTATTACAATTTAAGTATATCAATACTCTTAGATTATTGATAATAAGATTTATATCTATTTCTGATCAAAGCTTAGGTATAGTTAAATACCTAATTCGCTAAAATTGATGGCTCTGATACCAACCTATCACACCTCGACTTAAGGCCTAGGCGTGTGACCCAAAGTTGGTACCTGTTTTGAAAATATATCAGAGTTGCGGGTTGATTTAGCGGAAGACTTTATTGAAATTATTTTGAAAACTTCTCGGATATTGAATATCCGAGTGCTTATAAATAAAATATTAATTTCTTTCGAAAACTTTTCGGAAAATGAATATCCAAGTATTGATTTATAAAGGTTTGATAAACCTGTTCATATTATTTTAATAATTAAAACTGAGCCATCTCCATATAACGAGCTTCTACCTTCATAAGTAACTCAAATCCTTGCTACTTGTACTATACTTGTTTTCCTGAATTGTTGAGAAAAAAATACGTCAGCTATATGCTGGTGAACACGCTGACACAAAATATTTAAGTTACTTAGTTATCCCCTCGGGTATCTTATGACCCGGCCCATCGTGGCTTAGGAAACAACCAAGTTAAATTTACTATTATAAACATCTAGTTCTACTTGAAACCTCTCAGCGATACCGCAGCATCGAGGTCTTAGCAACTATCAATATACACGATATAACCCCCCCCCCATCGGACATTACTTAGGACCGGCCCAACGTGGCGGAGGCATTAGCAAGTGTATGTAAGGATCCAAACAAACGTATACAATAGCCTGAGGGCCAGCATTACTTTTGTTTATAAAGTTTTAGGGATATAATCCCATGCAAACATTCACAGACTTGTTTTATAAAAAGTTGGACGTATTCACCTTTCTTCTTGGTTGGTGTTTCTCATTGTTACCTCGGACCTATAGTACGAGAATAACGTTTTATAAGTACTAGATCAATGATCTAGCTTCAGACCTTTAGTCCGATTGCATAACATTTACCTTGACATTTATCTCTTTATAAAATATAAGGACCTCTAGTCCATACTTTTGTTAATCATTTATAAACTACGTTTCTTCTTCATGAAGAAACGTATATTTCACATTTCTTTTATCATAAAAAATATTTATAAAATCTTTAAAATAAAGACATAATATTTCATTTATAATCTTGACTTATAAAAATCTATTTTTCACTTTATTATGTGATCAAGGTATGGGCTATATCCCTGACTGGGTCTAAGTCATTTATAATATAATAATCAGGCAGAACCCCTACCTTGAATGGCTTATTTATACGAAATGCCTATGCTTTACTTGAACCGCACTTCTACTTGGAGGAAGGTCGAGAGATCATTTAGGTAGGGTTACGACACGCATTTCGAGACAAAATTTTTCAGGATATCGCCATATCGGGGCCGTGGCACGCTTATCGAGGTTAAGTATGTGAGATTTGAGCTGTGAGGATGGGTGAGAGGTCCCCATGCTGCCCTATTTATAGAAATTTTTCTGCACCTTCGCGTATCTCGAAGCGGCACTAGCTTCGCGGAGTCGCCGCGTACGCTTGCCACGTGTCGTCACGTGTCACCTAGGCCTGCCACGTGTCACTGCGTGGTGACACGTGTCCCATGACGTGTCCTGCAACTTCGCGTATCGCGAAGATGCAGCTTGGGTTCTTCGCGTATCGCGAAGATGCATAACTTTGAATCTGTTCATTTTCAGTCCCTGATCTTTTGGTAACTTGCCATATTTTAATTTCGTCTCATCATACAAAAATACAAAGACAGCTCTTAAACGGCTCATGGCGATGCGAACGTATAAAGTATAAAGTGCGCTATCAGAGCGCAATGTAGAAACGAAATGCCTGAGCCCATTGGTCTCCGCTGCCACCTTAGTTTTACCGTCAATCACTAAAACTCTCACGGTAGCATACAAAACTAACAATTTTATTTTTCTCTTTCATGTGGTGAACTATGAATTTGATCCATGATGGACGAAAAGATTGTTCCTACATATATACATGAAGAGATGGCAAACTTAATTTAGGAGCTTACTAATTAACTATAGCATTACACGTGCATGCCTATAAATATTTAGTACTCATCTCTTGAACTTAAATGTTAAGATATGTGTGCACATAGTTTTTACAATGGCGGCTAAATTATTATATTAAAATTACATAGTTGTGTAATGAGCTGTTAAAACAAAACTTCAACTTAAAAGAAACTTCAATATATTGTATGTATACATATAATATAACTTTTAAGCAAACTAATATATGTATGTTCACGAGAGTTAAAATTTTACAATATGTATGTATTTATATTTAATCTTCTAGATGATGTTTTATTATGTGCTTGGTTATGTATCTTATATTTTAGAACGATCGCCTCTTTTGCTCGAGTAAGAATATTTCGAATATAAACTAAATATTTTATTTATTTATGGTATACGGAAAAGCATATGCTTACACCATTTATTTATGAGTGGTACATTTTGGTCCTCGAAGTTTACAAAATTCGATATTTGAAAACAAAATTTTAACGGGTGTTACACTATAACACCCTACCTACAGACCGGACAAGGTCTGTGTATGTATAACCACTTTATTATACAATCTTAATGGTATCCATGCCTACATGACATCTCTTCAACTTCTCCGGCGATTACGTACTCCGTCAAATAGATTGGACAGTCGCCTTCCGGTGTTACGGTAACCGTCGGTAAGGATTCGATTGAGTGCGCATTGTACGGACAACAGTACCCATCATTTTCGTTGATAATATGAGTTATTGCACAGGAGCTCGATTCGAGTTAAGGCTCATAATTGAATCGGATTTCATGGAGTTCAAATCGGGTTTCGTTGTTATCAAGACAACTATAAAGTGCCTTCCCTATCATCCTTATTCATCATCATCATCATCATCTCGATGATCTAGTGGCTGAACATCCACTAGGTGTTAGATAAAACGTCTGACTCGGATTCAGTTGTTTGGCTTAACACTGTTCTACTTCTGGGTTCGGGTATGCTTATTGGGTTGGGAATTTGGATAGAGTTGATGCTAGACGTGGTAAGTTGTTGAGATATATGGCTTCGAATTTAAAGTGGCTTGTAAAAAAAGATAGAGAAGATGAATATGAATATGGATATAAAAATGATTTTGTTGATGAAGTTAGAGGCGACATCGAGCTTATTTTACTTGGAAGTTCAAATGCTCAAAATGAGCTTTTGGTTTCTAGATTGTAACAGATCATTTTAGAGTTAACACGGTAAATAGGAGCCAGCGGATGCAGTGGTTGTGTGTATTTCAATAAACATGATCAAACTCTTTAACACTAATCAATTAGTCTAGTTGGTTACGAGTGTTGTACTTGGTCTGGCTACACCCGGGTATGAAACCTATGGTGCATAGTTTTGCTATTATTTTGGACAAAAATCATTTACAGACAAGGGTCCAAATTGCATTTATTTAAAAACCAAAGGTATGCAAATTACAAGGGTATTTGTGTCTTTCATAGAAAAACTAATGTTGTGAGTTGACGGTGGATCCATATTGAAAAAAAAGGACCACCTCAGGGGCCTTATCTGCGAAATGGTCACTATGGGATTGAAAGCCATGTTTTAGATTTCACCATAGGAACAATAACTGCATTTAACTATTTTATTTTTCTATGGGGGTATACATTAGTGGGCATTCTTCACTGGTTTTACGACTTAGCTTCCTCGTTTAAATGAGACCAGTGAACCCCCCCCCCCCCCTTCCCAACCTCATTTCTGTAGTGACCTGATGCCACTAACCATGGCATGCATGTCAGTGGTCAATCATAATTTTTTTTCTTTTTCACTTCTTTATAATATTAAATAATGGAATGGTGGAGAATGAGGAGGATGATTCATACCCTTAATTGAATGATGAGGTTGAATGATAAAGGAAAAGCTAACGTAACAAAAAGACGTAACAACATAGATGAGCCATACCATTTAGCCTAAGTATATTCACCGTTGAGTTCAAACACATGAAGATAGTGAACAAATATATTAGTTTTCATACAGTATATTAGTGTTCATATATTATATACTAGTTTCAGGCCCGTGTATTACACGTGTAATGGATGAAAATTTTAAATTTTAACCATTAAGTGAAATACAGCTAATAAAATGATCATATATTGTTAATACAATTATAATTTACATTAAAATTACAGAAATTACGTAATTAAGATTACACAAATATGTTACAAATAAGTGAAACATTCCTTGTACACTACATTTGCGATTATATTGGTCGGTATATATTGTTTATTAAAATCAAAATCTTTAGTTCATGTCTGCTTGTAACTCTTGATAAGGTGACATATAGGTCTACTTATAACTCTTCTGTGTGACAAATAAGGTTCTTCGAGTACATACCAACCTTAGATAAATGATAATATATCCATGAAACTAACAAAAAAATATATTCATATACATAAAATATAATATCTTTTAATCAATTAATGTGATGTCATTTTAGATCATCTGCTCATGTTTATAAAAAAACATGATTATCCCAAAAACCAGATTACTTAAACGTTGTCTATATAATCATCCTTAGAATCTTTTAAATTTATGATAAATTTGTTCGCATTAATATTCTATGTATGACAAAATTTTAATTGATTTTATACTTTACAATTAATAATTGTATAATCAAGCAACATATAAACCCGAAAAACTATAACAAAATGATTCGTTTCATTTCATATTAAATGTAATTGCCAGTAAAATGACAAAAAATACTAACCTTAAAGCCATGTTCAAATAACAGTCAGTTAGCAGAATATTAGAAATTTAAAGTTGCATAAGGTGAATGTGGTTATTCTTATTTACAGTAGTTGTAATTATTAGATTAGCAATGCTTAAATTTGAATACTAATCCCGCGTCATTAGTTAATATTATGGGAAATTGTTTGAATATTTAATTAATCAATATATATATATATATATATATATATATATATATATATATTAACAACTTATAGAAAACAAAAAAGAAGTAAAGATTTCAGATTTTATGGAAGCATGGTAAATGACTTTTAAATGGATTAACTATTTTTTTTTAAATTAATGTGAAAATGGAACATTTCTTTAAATGTAATGAGAAACATGATTAAGTTATAAATAATAAAAAATAAAAATAAAAATAAAAATAATAAATATTTTTATTAAGTTATATTATAATAAATATGAATCTTAATGAATTTTTATAACATATTTTAATAATAAATGATATGACTGTAATTTTTTTTTAAAATTCAATATATAGTTTTATTATTTTGAATATAAACCATAATAAACACTTTAATATGTACTAACCAACATGTAACACTAACGTAAACACAATTCGTTGTGTATTTGTATAAGAATAAAATTAATAAATTAATATAATATTGAAATTATGTAAATAACTAATGAAAACGATATTCTAGTTTTCAATATTCTAAATGATTTTGGAAAACGAAAATAGTGGAATAGGATTGAAGCATATTTTTTGGTTTAAAATTTTGAATGCTTTTAATTAAGTAATTTGTCTTATAAGACATATTAAATAACCATATTTAAATGTATAGAAAAAGTATTAATCAAGTTATAAAATATATGTTTATGAAGCATTTTGGTATGAGTTATGCAAAAAAACATTGAAAACTAAATATTAATCTTCTTATTACTAAAACATTTTATACTACACAAAAAAAGTCATATAAATAAAGGATTAATTTCATATGTACCGTTACAAAATGACAGATAGTTCATATAGTAAATCGTTATACATATGGATTATAGTTATAATATTCAACTTCAATGATTTAATGCTAAACACCAAGATATATATAATAGGTATTCTCCATGTTTGCAATATTTATACAAAATGTTTGAAGAAAATTAAGAAAATACACATTTTCTTGATTTCAAATGCATATGAGAAAATTATTAATCCAAATTTGAAACCAATCTTATATAAAAAAAAATTATGCACTGTTGCTCGAATCTCAATTTAAAAACAATTTCTAGTTTACCATACAAATCCAAAATCTTCAACAATGATGCACCTTTATTTTCTTTATTTGCAATTACCTATGACTTTAAAATTTTATTCTAACAGACCTGCAACTTTAATTTTTATTACCTTATTTTCTTACTAGGTTAGAACCCGTGTGATACACGGGTGATTTATAAAATACAACAAAAAGAATGATTAAGTCTACCTTCAAATCCTAGCATCAATATTATAAACAAATTTGAAATTCAGAAAGTTAAATCATGAATCTACTTAAAATTTTAATATAATTAGCAATGAATTAATTTTGATTTATTATATTAAGGAGAAATTCTAGAAGTTAAATGTGATTTTATTTAGTTTTGAATTATTTTATTATTAACAAATTATGAGAATGTATGTTATTAATGAAAAGAATTATTTAATTTAATTTTGAATTATTTTATTAACAAGAAATTATAAGATTGTATGTTATTTATGGAAAGAATTATTGTTTTAATATAGACTAGGGGTAGTAACCCGTGTATTACACGGGTTGAAAAATGATATAATATCAAATAAAAAATGTTTGCATATTCGATACAAGTTATATGTGAAATCAAACATGAAGTACATGTCATGACATATGAAACAATTATAATTATGATATTATATTTAAAGCAAAACATGTTTTTCACATGACCTTCAAATATGTCATCCACATTAAAGTAATAAGAAATTGTTAATAATATAATTTTAAGAAAGCCATAATTGAGTTAATTAATAAATATTAAATACTAATAAATGTATTAATTGTTATATCATTTAACATAAGAATTTGTTAAATTGAAGGAATGGTAATTAAAAATTATTTAATTAGGTGGAATATGTATAAATGGAAAATGATTAGTTGGCATCCTATGTAGATGACATATTTGAAGGCCATGTGAAAAACATATATTACTTTAATATATTAGTTAGATTTCACCATTAATGCTAATAAATGAATCGATTAAGATTTACATTTAATAAAAATAATGAATTCATTTATTGAAATGACTTAAAAGATAAGGACCATATATTAAAATTGGTTGAAGAAAATATAAGAAGAGCTATGAGATTGACAAATGCCAACAATGATAGTCTTTTATTAAAGTATATAGATACTTAAAAAGAGTTTAGAATAGTTGATTATTAGTGTTTATACTTTATATTACAATCAATATCAAATAAAATACGTTCTCATCTTATACCTCTTAGTATCTAATATTTTTGTTTCCATATGGTTTTACAGGATAATATATTTTTTTAACGACTAGTATCTAATATTTTTGTTTTCATATGGTTTTACAGGATAATATATTTTTTTAACAATCAAGTGTAACTGGTTGCTAAAAGATTTTGAAAGACTTCCCACCCTACAACCCAATTTACTCAATTTCGAATCCCTTTACAATGTTGCTGCCTAAATTTCAAAGCGTGCACATTACCTGCCGATATTTGAAATTGAACACCACCTTATAAGCAAACCTTAAGGACCCTGTAACTGTGGAAGTGGCAAATTTGTACAATAATTAGAAAAACCAAAAACCCAAAGAAATAGCATTTTTGTAAATAAATATGAATAAAAAATGCCGACAAAAACTCATGATTAGCGGAGTGACAGGGTACACCCTGTTTGTAAGTAAAGACAACACGTGTCACAAAAAGGGCACAACTGTAATTATTAAATTAAAATAAATGCAAAGTAAGCATTTAGATCGCAAACGGAACCACCCAACTGGATGCATATCTAGAAACTACACGATTTCCACGTGTCACTCTACAAACCATAAAACCTCACTAAATATCTCATGTGGGCCCACACCATGTGTTCAAAATATCTATACTTTTAGCCTTTAACACAATTAATGGTGTACGATAATTTCTATGCACTTCTTCTAGTTTGGATGGCGTATAAAATTTCCATATTATTTTTGAATAATTCATTTTTCATTTTTTTCCCCATTTTCCTTTGTATTTAAATTTATGTGTATTGGTTTTTAATGGTCCTAACTATTATTTTTTGGTCACTGCTGATCCCAACTAATTAATTGGCTACTGATGGTCCTAACTTTGAAAGTATTTGTTCCTAATGGTCCGCGACTAACAGAATCCTAACACCGTTAGTTTCAGGTCGTCGGGAAAACGTTTTTGGCCGGAAAATTCAAATTTGTTGTCGGAAAACACCACCTGAACACCGCAACCACCGCCAATTGACTCACCGCTAACCAACTACCACCATTTGAGCACCACCAACCGATTCCGACGATGGTTCTAAGGTTTCCCGCGACCTCAATAATTGGGGCTTTTACTAGAAAAAGGTTCCTAAAGGTCCGATACGAAGTTACCAAGTTGTTTGGGACGAAAATGTTGAGTTTTTGGGAAAAAAATTTTAGTTTTGCGGCCAAAACCGTTTTTCCGGCGACCGGAAACTAACGACGTTAGGATTCTGTTAGTCGCGAACTGTTAGGAACAAATACTTTAAAAATTGGGACCATTAGTAGCCAATTTATTAGTTGGGACCAGCAGTGACCAAAAGGTAATAGTTGAGATCATTAAAAACCAATATACCTTATATATATATATATATTTAATATTGTTCAAAATAAAAACCATTTATGATCGGTAGAAAGATCTAATATTGTTTGGTACATTTAAATCTTAGAAACTAAATAGCTTGTCATCTAATGGTGCATCGAGTTGTTTATATAAATGGTGTTTCTATTCATAAGGTTGAGCGTTAAAGTTCTATGACAGACAATGTTGAAGATTTAAAAGTAGAATTAGATATATTAGAAAGATAAATTTGACCACTTTAAATTACAATTAAATGACTAGATCAATTTATGAAATTCAACTTGACATGTTTTTAAGCTCAGATTAGGAATAATGATTAAAAAGCATTAAAAACTTCAATCCATGATAATACATATAAGTGAACTTATGTCTGAAACACCTTTGGTGATAATACAAATCAATGATAAACACAAATGGGTTGGATTTTAGTTACGACGTCATTCATAGTTACATAACCTAACTCTAGACAAATAAAAAAATATATTCGTTCATGTGTCAAGCAATTTGTGAATCAGCTCCATATTAATAATGAATCTATTAAATTGTAAAATTTAGGTATTTATAATAAACTTAAATGAATTTTCAAATTTATGTAAATATGTAACAATTTATAAGGCTAACATAATTTCCTATATTCTAACATCAGCTTGTCCAATCCAATGATTTCCGGAACACACAATTCTCCATCCACTAAAACCAAATCACAAATAATTAAAAAAAATATATATCATAATTAAAGTATAGACAAGTTGAGATATTTTATTCCGATTTGTTTGAAAATATCTAAAATACCAGTGGTTTACATTCACTGGCGGCATTAAAAAAAAGAAACATATAAAATTTGAAGAAAATCTTGGATGGAAGCAAGTGGAGGGAGGGAGGAGACGTATGAAAGATGGGAGGCCAATAGGGTCTGCTTTTTCCTGTCGACGTGGCATTTTTGGGCCATTCAACGACACGATAGATATTTTTTAGATTTTTCTTTCAGATATTTTTGCTGCTTCTTCTTATGCTATTATTATTATTATTACGATTAGGATATAGCATCGTCATAACATATAAACATAAACCCCTCAAAATCACACAACTCTCTTTCTTTCTTTCTTTTCTCCCCAGTTATTTACAGTTATGAGCCGCGACAACGCCCGAGGATTAGCCGACATGCCTGAAGACAAGACGATTGATGGCGGCGGCGGTGGTGATTTGCCGGCCAACAACTTTGTTAGGTGGGAAAAGTTTTTGCCCAAAATGGTTCTTAGAGTCTTATTGGTTGAAGCTGATGACTCTACACGTCAGATTATCACTGCTCTGTTAAGGAAATGCAGTTATAAAGGTGAGATTATTTTTATCACTGATTCTTGAAATTGAAGTTTAATATAACAAATTATTGTTGTAATTCTCGAAATTGAAGGCTAATTAGTGTTTAATGGCTGGTGGGCTTTTGCAATCAACCACTAATTCTTAAAAATTTTTGAAATTGAAGTTTAATTTAAGAAGTTGTTGGTGGTTTTATGTAATCAAGGGTTGCTGAGAAATCTTGATCAGCAAGTTTTGATTTTTTAGTTGATTTGGAAGGGTTTGGGGGAATTAATAATCAAGATTTGAATTTGGGCTAATTAGTGTTTATTGTTTGATTGGAAGCAGTTGCTGCTGTTTCTGATGGGTTAAAGGCATGGGAGGTGTTAAAAGGAAGATCACATAACATTGACCTTATTTTGACCGAAGTGGAGTTGCCATCGATTTCCGGTTTTGCCCTTCTCACCTTGATTATGGAGCATCAAGTCTGCAAAAACATTCCTGTTATAAGTACGGTTTCGGTGTTTTTTAATGTTATGATTATGTGAACAAGTACCGATATCATATTTTGATTATGCAGTGATGTCTGCACATGATTCGGTCAGCACAGTTTACAAGTGTATGCTGCGAGGTGCGTCTGACTTTTTGGTCAAACCAGTTAGGAAGAACGAGCTGAAGAATTTGTGGCAACATGTTTGGAGGCGACAATCTGTAAGAAGTTTAATGCTTTATGTTTTTGTTTTATGATGAATCATTGAATGCTTGATCTGATCTTGGTTAATTTTGACTTTTTTAGTCAACCACGGGCCGGAACGCGAACCAAGAAGAGAGCGATGCGCAACAAAAAGTAGAAGCTACGGCTGAAAACAATGCGACTAGCAACCGATCGAGCGGCTACATTGCTTGCATCAAAAGAAACCGCGAATGCATTGAAAAAGGAAGTGATGCACAGGTAGTTAGTTAATTACTTTGTTTGGTCAACTGTAACAGAACAATTTTGACTTTTTGTTTGACTTTTTACGCCTCTTGTGCAGAGTTCTTGTACAAAACCAGATATGGAACCAGATGAGCCACCAATGGACCAACAAGTGGACCACACGGACTCTGAACAACAACGGGCTAACCAAGTGGAGACCGGGCCCACGGAGCCCGAGGGTAATATGGGAAAAGGTGATACATGTGGTGAAGATAAGAATATGGCTATAGATGTGAGATGGGAACGTGTGAATGCTGTGACCGGTAATAATAATTCAAGGGAGGCGATTGTTTTGATAGGGTCATTTGACAGTTACCCGAAAACCAGTTACAAAAGCTCGTTAAATTTTGGGGAAAACAAGGTTGATCATCCCTCACCAATGTTGGATCTTTCGTTAAGAAGATCTCATCCGAGTAGCTCGGTGAATCAGTTCAGTGATGATAGGCACCGGTTGAAGCAGTCTGACATGTCAGCATTCTCACGGTGAGTGACCTGGCGATACGAGTTCCGGTTGGGTTGTGTTAGCGCGCATAAATTTTTTGTCCGTGTTTTAAATCTTATATAAATAATAATCCGTGTGACCCGTTTTCCTTTAGCGAATTTTTTTATTTGACCCGTTTGCAATAAAATTATCCCAAATTGACTCGTTTACAACGGGCCGTAAATGTTGCAATTTTGTTTGATTTGAAATAAAACTATCTCAAGTGAACCCGTTTACTTTACGGGCCAAAAGTGTTGCAACTTTGATTGATTTGAAATAAAATTATCTCAAATTGACCTGTTTGCAAGTAAATGGGCCAAAAATGTCGTGAATTTGATTGATTTGAAATAAGATTATCTTCAAATTAACGGCTTAAAATGTCGTGATTTTTATTGATTTGAAATAAAGTTGTTTTAAATTGACCCATTTACAAGTAACGGGCCGAACATGTCTAGCTTGAAAAATTACGCAACATATATGAATCTTGGTTGGTAAGTTACTTATAATTTGACTTAACTTTTATAACACTTACGAAACATGCTTATTATTTAGTGATTTTTTTCCTTATTATTACCTCCTACTTCAAGATAACTAGAAAAAAGTTATCAGTTATTAGTAACCAAGATTCATATATGTTTCATTTGCCTCATTTAATTTAAAAAAATCTAAATATTTATAAAAAAGAGTTACACACGATTGGAAAACCTAAGAAAGGTTGAGTGATTTTGAGAAACAAAAAAACTGAGGAACTGCAGCGTAACAATTGGGAAACTCGGTCGCTATTGTGTGAAGTTTTCCCAAAATTAAATTTTCACAAATTGATCCGTTTAAAACTAAATGGGCTGAAAACGTTACGATTTTAATCGATTTGTATATTGTGTATTTAGGTACATTAATAGGGGACAACTACCACCAACATCAGGATCAGCTAGCATATGCAATCAACAAAAAGACTCTGAGACAAATTCAGATAAGCTGTTATCCAAGAACCCGACCGAGTACATTGCTGACACCCATAGTGCACCTGTCGCAAGTTCTCTCAACATAATAAGTCAACACGTGCAGACTGATAGTCAAAGTCAAAATCAAAACCAATTCCCATCACCAAAAGAAAGAGTGTTTCAGGTCCCAGTTCCAGTAAGAAGTACAAGATTCGAGAACCCGTGTGCCACATATGGTTCCATATTACCTCCGTTTTGTGCGCAGCCTAGCCCTTGCTCTTCGGGCCATCACGAGCCCATGTTTCAAACGGAACCTTATTACATTCCAAATCAAGAAGCAAGAAACGAGTCTCCACCCGAACTGCATAATGCAGCTGAAACTGTTGAAAATCATAGTGCAAATAGCAGTTTCTGTAACGGTGGGGCCACGTTAACGCGCCTCAATAGTATAGGAAGCGGAAGCAATGGAAATAACGCCCATCGGTCGATACAAAGAGAAGCTGCATTGAATAAGTTTAGAATGAAGAGGAAAGACAGATGCTTTGATAAGAAGGTATACACACACACATACATACATACATACATATATACACACACACATACATACATACATACATACATACATATATACATACATACATATATATATATATATATATATATAGGCGAGTCTGCTGAATGCACCCCCTTCCCCCAGAGTAAAAGTGAAGAGATGATGTGACTGATTTAGTAGAGGGTAAAGGGTTGGGGGTGTTGCACGGGTCGTTTTTGTGGGTTGGCGGGTCCAACCCGAAATGAACCTGAAAACAACACGCACTAGAAAATTGTGTTGGACATGAACCTGAACATGACATGAAGACATGCAGGTTGACACGAGCATGATTCGTTTAACCCGATTTTATTTTTTTCAGATATTAAATTTTTACATCAGAAAAACAGTTACATTTTAATTATACAATTGTTTTAATTTTTGCATAAAATACCTAACCAATTCATTTTTTGATTATGTGAAACATGTCTTAAAAAATTAAATAAATCGGTTAAATGGGCCAATCTGTTCCCGGGGTCCAAACCGAACCTGACTCAAATTTCGTGTTAGGTTCATGTGATGTTAGAAATTCAGTTAGATTCGGGTCAACTTTATTTGGTCAATATCTGACTAGAACATTTGTTTCTACAGGTGCGGTATGAAAGCCGTAAGAAGCTAGCAGAGCAAAGACCGCGGGTGAAAGGACAGTTTGTTCGTCAAGGGGGGCAGACAAGTAATATTTCAGCTATGGAAATTGATGCAGAGTTGGCTGCTGCAAAAACTATTGCTTGAGATTTTATTTATTTATATATGGTTTTCAAAGATTATCAAGAACACAGTGAAGAAACTAACAACTTTTCAGCCTTGAGTCTTAGTTTCGGATTGTAAATTTGGAATTCTAGAAGTAGTTTTTGATGTTGTTTTGACTATAAAACATGATAAGATAGATTCTCAGCTCGGTGACCATTGAATTTTCTTTGAATAGGATTAAGCTCTGGTGATCATCATATATAGAGTGTATATTGTATTGAGAGAATATTGATGTAAATTGTGTAACGTGTACCATCAACTGAAATATCAAGAGTGATTATTTACTATGTTGTCGAGGGCGCACAAGGAGTGTGCTCGGGCTAGGCGAGGCCTCAGTTTGTCTTAGGCACCTGGGTGGCAAAAACAGCCTGAAACAGGCTTTAGCAAGTATTAGAAGAGCACAACCTGTACTTTGACAGTCTGGTGAAAAGCAAAGATGAAGTCGAATAAACTTTGGATTAAATCCATCTCATCTCAGCTAATACACAATCTTCCATGTACTCTGCAAGACAAAGGTTTCGGGTTTCCTTTGAATTATCAATTGCAAAAAGCTGTTTTCTAACTGACGTAATTTTAATTATGTGGATTGATGAGTCACAAAATCTTATTGTATATAAAAGCAATTGTTTATCATATTTATTAATATCATTATTTTAAGAACACTTTAAAGGAGATTTCCAAAAAGTATCAAATCAAATTACATGATGAGGTATAAATGAAAATCTATTTGCAAAATTCCATAACCCATGTATTGAGAGCACAGGCCGCCTTGTTGAAACCTTTGAAACCTGCCCCTCTAGCCAAAGCTTCAAACTCTTTCTCAGTCCTCTCTTTGCCACCCGGGTTGTGAGCCAACATAATCACGTCGATGTGTATCACGTTTTGGGTCGTTGTAGTCGAGTCTGGTGCCTCGGGAAGAATGCATTCAGCCACAATCACTTTCCCGTTTTCCGGAAGTGATTTGTAGCAGTTCTTTAGAATTTGTAGGCAGTGTGCATCACTCCAGTCATGAAGTATCCACTGCCAAATTGGACACCAAAGCTCTATTACAAATCTATTCGAATTTGGTTCTCTTTATAAATCGTAACTAAAATTAAAATATCACCTTCATAAAAATAGCATCTCCTTTTGGTACACTTTCAAACATATCTCCTCCAACGTGCTCAATACCTGCAATATTACATTAGTCTTACTTATTTCCATTTTCCTATTTGATTTTGAACCAATTATGATACTTTTTTGTGTGCACGCACCTTGATAAGTTGTGGCATCTTCAATAACATGTGGCAAATCAAAGTTTATTCCCTTGAGTGAAGTATGCTTAGAGGTAATCATGTTAAGGCTTGCACCAATGCCACCACCAACATCAACAAGGGTTTTGAGACCACTAAAACCATCATACAAATCTACAATCTTTTTCATGGTCATGGTGGAATGATTAAACATTCCACTATTGAAAACCTTGTTAAATCTTTGATCTTTCCCATGGTATTCAAATGCTGACATTCCATAAGCTTTGTTGAATGGAATTCCACCATCCAAAACCGCGTCTTTTAGATAGTACCTAACATCATTATCAATCATTGATCAAACTCAGTTATCGCTTACCATGTATATGTTTTGAAATTGATCATGTTATATTTAATAGTCATCTTGATAAAAATATGTTATAAGAACAATATTTGAATACATGTTATAACTACATGGTCAGCTGTTTAGTGTGTGTGATGCATTATTATTATCCAAAGAAACAAAAACTACAATGATAATACAAACAATTTTGTAAACTGTTTTAATATAAAGCGAAAATAACATGAATTTTTTTTATATACTATAAATGTATCTTTGTATCTTCTATAACTATGTATTATTAGTATTTGTTAGTAACTTTATTATATATAATAATGCCTAAAAAGTCTTTTTTTTTAATTGACAAGCCATTTAGTAGAGCCATAACTACTTGATCCAAACACTAAATGCAGCCAATCAAATTTCAGTAATATGTAATTCCTATGATTACCCACATCCCAAACACATCCCCAGGGCCGGCTCAACATCCTCGGAGACCTAAAACTAACTAAAATTTTGAGGCCTTTTTCTTCTATTTTCTTTATACGTGTATGGCTAGAGAGTATACAAGAATTATAAAATTTTGATGATATATAGTGATAATGGATATGAAACATTCATCTTTAGCTTGTGGCACATCAATGAGTTACTAATTCTAAAAGAACCCTACTTCAAAATCTCATAGTACATAGCTTCTATTTAAAATAGAGGTCCTATAAAAATAGAGGCCTAAAGCCATTAGCTTACCCAAGAGACGGCCCTGCACACCTCTGGCTAAAATTCTAAGACTTAAAAAGAAAACATGAATTTAAGACTCACCAGCTCTCCATGAGAACCTTATCCTGGTTCATGAGCAACAAGGGTGCCAACGAAACACCACCATCATTCTTGGTCAAGAACTTGCACACAGGAGCCGAACCATAGAACCGCTCAGCGCACCCGTCCGCGGTCTCCTTGATGGTGCACGTGAGCACAGAATGGCTAGCCAGAAGACTACAGATCCGGTCAATCATAACAGGTGCTTCAGGGTTGTTAACCTTGGGGAGCTGAGCCACCAGCTGGGAAGACGAGAGCGAACTGTCTGGGCCCGCTTGCGCAATGGTCTCAAGCAGATCAAGCTCGATGGCGGTTTTCAAGACCATTGGCAAGACAGATGCAGTTGCAAGTTGCATAGCGAATAAGAAAGATTCATCTTGGTTTGCTTCCACTGGAACATTCACCGATGCTGATGTTGAACCCATCTTAATTAGATATATGTTAAGTGATATTTTAGTATTTTAGAAGATGGAATATGAAAGAAGCATAGTGTGTGTATGCATATATATACAGATGAGGTTCACCAACTCATGGAGTCTGACCCTCACTCTTGTAAATGCTTGCATGTTGAAAAGTCTAATATTTTGACTTTGTGATCCTCACCAACCATGGCCGCTATCATGAAGAGGGTTTCACAGCAGTCCATAACGGACAACCTCATCCAAATCAGTTGACTCCACCAACTCTTCCGCCAACCAATTGAGAACATAGACATCACTATAGGGAAAAGAGGGGTGTGAAAAATGATTTGTGTCATTAAAAAAACCCATCTACAAAAAATTCAAAAAAACTAATAAAATTCATAATTGAAAATATAAATAAAAAAACGAAAAAATTTAAAAAACTAAAATGTTTCTTCTGTCATTCCCGTTAAAAAAAAGACGAAAATATGATACCTAAAAACACAATGATAACTAAAAAAAGACACACTAGATCGCAAAATATAACATATTATCGCACAAAATATAACACAATGTTGAGTAATATAATATAATATCAAGAAAAAAAACACAATGTCAAGGTAAAAAAAACACAATAAATGACGAAAATAAAAAAAAACACAATGATTTTCTTTCTCAATATTATGTTTTTTCTTGAGACGAGGAAAACGGTGGAAACATTTTTGTTTTGTTTTGTTTTTTCTTTTACTTTTTTCGTTTTTCTATTAAATCTTGAGTTATTATTTTTTAGGGTTTTGTTTTTGTCACTACAAATATTCTCATCATTCTCGTTCTACCACCCTTTGTAGAATAACATAACCTTTATTTTAGTTGTTGTAATAACATTGGTGTAAATGTTTATATTTTTAATAGTATTAAGGAATTAGAGGTTGGATAAAAGAAGACAACATTAAGATCCCTCTCTGTGGACATCTTGGAGGCAGACACCGTCGAGGGGCAACTTAAGGAGGGGGGGGGGGGGGGTATGGTTGATGTGCCTAAAAGTGGTATATAAAAATATTTCAATTAATCAACCAAGCACAACGAGTAATAAAAACCTAGAATACCATAAACCAAACCACTAGCAACAGGCAAGTGAACCTATCGGGTGTAGTATAGCTACGAGAAGTCTGGGAATATCGAACCTTAGTGACACTTATTGAATTAACGAAACTAGATTCTAAAAGCTAATTAAATTAATAATTAAGAAAAGATTAATTTTGGGATTTTATTTATTTTATTTCTAAAAGTAATAATTAATTAAACTAATTACTTAATTAAATTAAATTAAAACTAGAAAGTCAAATTACCGAATAAGACTTTAGCAAATTCAAATGAGAACAAAGTTTACCTAGGCAAGGAATCCGAATTGTGATGACTCGGACTTTTATCGGTTACGGGAAAATGCTACTGGAACCGGGAATCTAAAAATATGAACCCTAGGAAACCTAATGGATCCCTAATCACTCTCAAGTGTCACCTAAGAGGAAATCCTAAGGATTATGTAAAAGCACCGGCTTATTGGCAAACTTATCAGTTCACCAGTTATGATTAATTACCCTAGAAAATAGCTAACCCGTCGGTTTCACTATCTCAATGCACCTAAGTACACGGGGTGGTCTAAAAGAGATCTAAAGGACACAGGTAAGCAGTGAAACTAAAGAAAACTAGGCAAACTTCTTGTCAGACAGTTTAACCTAAAACCCTAATAACAAAGACAAACCCGATAGCTTATCACTCGTCAGATATCTAAGCAAGTAAGATTATAAACTTCTAATAATATGCTAAAAATCAGTTTCTATGGTGAATGAGCTCAATAAACCATTAACAAGTTGCAAACACACATTAAACAACCCTAACATGCACCTATAATCAAAATTCATTCAATTAAGCAACATGTGAAACATTCATTCAAGCACAAATCAGAAGTAAATACGCATAAATAACATCCAATAAATCTGATCAAAACTTTTAATTAACCAAAAATCCAATAAACAATTCCCGAAAACCGTTTAAACCCTTAATCAATCACAAAACATCAATCCAAGCCTAGATAACGTAAGGTTTAGCCAAGAATCATGTCTAACATTAAACACTCAATGAAATTAGTAGCAAACATTCAGCCAAAACACAAGAATATTTAAAAGAAAATGTTAAACCAAACCCGAGACTCGCTTAAACTTCAAACTCATGCTCCGGTCTTCAAACTCTTAAACCAGAAGCTTCTCCTTCTTCAAAATCACTCTAGACAGAAGGTATGACGGCTGGAAGACTTGGTATCTCATCTAGGGTTGTGTAAAGATGTTTAAATACTTGCAAATACCCTAAAATTGCCGACACACGTCCCCCGAGCCACTCGTCGGATCATTTCTAGCTCTCCGAGGGGTCTAATAAGACAAAATAGTCGAGTTCCTTTTCTGGGCACCTCGAGACGCGCGTAGCATTAAGCACAATCCTCCGCGCCGCGCGGAGGATAAAGCTGATATATTTTTTTTTATTATTTTCTTTGTTTTGTCCGTAGAATATTCGTTTTAGCTCCGTTTTCTTCCCCGTTTTTTTCCTACGTCTTCGTATGATAACCCTCTATCATATTCTCCTCTAATATCTCCACTTCCAATCCATTGTATTTTCTAGTTTTATTCTTTCACTCCCGTGCATTCTCCCGTGTGCTCGTTTCTTCATGATTTAGCCTCGTTTTCGTTCCTTCCATGCACGGGTACCTATAAACACAAGAAACCGTAAATACATGCCATTTTTATATATAAACAATGTAATTAAGCATGATTTATTCATAAATTAAGTATTAAAACCAGATGTGTTTTGCAACACATCAATGGTGAAGATGGCATCATGGGGGGAACTGATGGGGCGCATGCTTTTCTCTCTCTCTCTCTCTCTCTCTCACATACATACATACATACATACATACATACATACATACATACACACACACACATACATACATACATACACACTAGGCTAAATACCCGTGTAATACACGAATTAAAAAAGAATATGCAAAAAATAAAAATAATATAATACATTAAATTGATATTATACTTTACGAAGGATTTATGTTGAGGAAAAAAATAAATCATAAATAAAGTCACTAATAAGAAGACTTCAAAGTTGTATTATAATGCTTTGTTTACACTTTACCTTTGCTATTAAAAATGCAATTGTTTGTTTTACTTGAAGGTGAAAATGGAAGCAAATGTATTAAGAAAAGCAAAAATAACAATGATAAGAGCTATATTAAGAAAATCAAGAAATATTTTTGTTGTTTTCGGTTATCTATGTTTAAAATTATTTTTATACCATATTCATATAGATAATATTTGAAAAATTGAACATCAAATAAACATGTAACCAAGTAAATTAAATAATTCATAAATGATTAGAAAATATTTACAAACTTATAAGTTAAATAGTTACATAAAAGATGCTAAAGTAATTACAACTTATTACAGATTTCTGAATACTTCTTGTATACAACATTTGACGTTGTATTTGAAAGATTGCCATCACTATCTAGAATAAGAATCTTCAAACCGTCTCGTCTCGTAACTCTTGATAATGCAACGTATAATTGACCATGTGTAAAAACTGGTTTTTTCAAAAACAAATCAACTCTTGATAGCGATTGTCCCTTACTTTTGTTTATGGTCATTGCAAAACATACATGATGTGCTAAAAGTAGTTATAAATTTATTAACTAAAATTACGCTAATATAGACACTAAGTAATAATTTTAGACTCTTAACTTAACTAAAACTACTAACCGACAAGTGAACCGGTCGACTCTAGTACAGCTAAGTAAGTCCGGATATCGAACCCACGAGACTCTTTAAATTACGTTTGACTAGCTTATTAGACTCAATTACAGATACGACTATTTATTTATTATTGTTGGGGAGGTTTTTACTAAAAATCTAATATTAAATTAATCACTAAGACTTAAAGATGACTTAAACCTAGACTTAATTCAGATGATGACAAACAACCACCTAGACTAGAATCTCTAATGCATCAATTATACAATAGTAGGAAAAATGCTAAGTTATGGAACCGGGATCATAAAATAGTCACTTATAGAAAACCCAAACAGGACCCCTGACCCTTTTCAAGAAGACACCTATGGATTTCTATTAAGTTCTTAAAAACACCAGCTTAATTAGACTCGTTTACGGTCGCTAATTTATTTTATGATAAGTACCTCTATAAGAAATCCTACCTTACAACGCGGAAATCAAAGGTAGTTTAAAGTATTTACTCGACTAGATAAACAAAGCTGAAAAATCAAACCTAGATGAACTACTTACGAAGAACTAAATCTAGCAATCTTAAACAACCAAGACTTATCATATAATCTATCATCTTATAGCTATTTAGATTAGCAACACACTTAGATTTAATTGATTAACTAAAATCGTTTCTATGGTTTTAATGTATATCAACCATAAACTAATCAAAAACACAAAGTAGATGACCTAACATAATTCTATTATATGACAGACAATCACCAAGGAAACTGTGAAACAATAAAAACTATTCAATCAATTCTAAACACACACACACGCATCGAATGAATAACAATAAATTGTTTACTTGATAATAAATCCATAAATGAAAACAAAATCCAAACCAAATCAAATGTCAACACAAGTTCATCATAAGCCTAGGCGGTCTAAGGGGTTTAGTGTAACATTCGTTACTTTTCAAATCCGAAAACCCGACCCATTTTGAATTTTTGGCTTTTGTTTATAAATATATATTATTTTATATCTCAAGTTTGTTTCGTGTATTTTACGCGTCATTCATTATTTTTAATTGGGTTTGTATTCGTAATTGTTAAACCAACGTATTTGGCCGTTTCATTATATTCGTCATTACTATAATGCACACATGGGTTTACGCTTACTTTTGTTCGTTTCTTGTTCATTTTGTTCAAATAACGAACCTACGGGATTTAAGGTTTCTATGTTAACGAGCTGCATTAGCACTTTAAATATCCAATTTATAACTTCTCATTACGTTTATTAACGCATCCTAAAGTACAAGAATTCAATTCGTAAATTGTATTTAATTATTGATCTTAAAAACCTTCTAAAGTACAAGATCCATTTGGTAACTTATATATTAATTCTGATTCTAAAAGAGACGGAAACTTCAGGGCCATTGTGTAAAGTTATTTAAATTATAATAATATATTAATCAAACCCTACCCCAGCCCCACCCCACCATCGTTTTTCCGGCCATCTTTCCGGCGACCAGAATCCTGTAAGGCCCCGAACCCCGGGAACTCCATAGTTGGTAATCATTCAAAACACTCGTAAAAATAATTAAACTTAAAAACAATAATTAAACTTAAAAACAATTCTTTTCATTAAAATAAGCATCACAGAGTATAATTCGGCGGAAAACGTAAATAACAAAATAAGTTCCCAAAACCCGGGAATTTTGCCCAAAATCAACATAATTATCTTTAAATAATTTTTTTTTTTAAAATAAATGTTTAATAATAAAATCTTCAAATCCCGTATGCCCTTCACCGTCCAAGTAGCTTCGTGCACATCCAAGGGATAAGGCATCCTCTTCTTAACCTGAAACTCACACTAACATGCACACAAAGTCAGCTTAAGCTGAGTGAGTTCAAGTTTTAAATAAGTAACAAAAGTCTTAATAATCATTCCAACGGTTTCAAAACTGTAAACGGAATTACATCAGTTAGGTCATCACATTCAATAAATAATCATCCTTACGTATGAACATCTCTATACGTACATTCCTATATATATATATATATAACATTCAATAATAACATTCAGGGCCGAGAAAACGTACAACCCAAACACGTAACATTCAGCACATGCAAACACAAAGTAGGCATACGCAACATTCAGTAGTCGAGACGACTACAACATTCGCCAAATATTGACCATTCTAAAATATATATATATACACACACACATACACACATTCTATAACATTCCAAGGCCTACCAATACTAGCAAGCCTATGCAAAATAGTTTAAAACATTTCATCAAGCAAAATCGTTTAGGTGTGCATGCTAGCCCAAAACTTAAAAAGAGTTAAACGGGGCATCAAGAACTCACCTGACACAAGACGCGGATTCACCATGAGCTAGAGAATCCCTAAGAAATCCCAAAACTCAAACACCTGTCGGTTTACATTCAATCAATACTAATGACATCAAGATGACTCGTTTATCCTACGAGACGTTCTAACATGATTCGAGTTACCTAAACCCTCGACCTCATCAAACTTAATCACAACAGTCCCCGAGGTCTCACATTCACCAAAACGACCCTTAGGTACTCCCGGGAATAAAGAATGCCCAATTTGCCCCCGGGAGCACTAGGTGACACTAACACGCGCGTTTAGGAGTCGTTTAGGCCGTTAACATCCAACTCAGCCCCGTGTGGAGCCATTATGATAAAATCAAAGCCAAAAAGTCCACACGACGCCACACGAGTCAAATGGGTCAGTAACCCACAAGTACAATGCACCAACTATTCAATAAACACAATTGCGCGTTGTACCGACCCGTTGGAGTAACCGACAACCAATTCAGCCCCATAACTTATAAAAATGAATGTTGAACAGCCCGTACATCAAACCAAGTGTACCCGAGCTGAATTGGTCGTTAATCACTTCAACCCTCGTGTTAAACGCGCCAAACTACAATTCTAGACAACCGAACATAACAATCAAACTACAACTAGTTGATCAACTTAACGAACACCTATGAACATGATCTTTAAGTATGATATACGGGACATACCTAGGAAGATTGTGGTGCAAAAACTCACTTCAAACAGCCCCGACAAGAACACAATTGAACATCCACCGGTTAAGCCTAAAACGAACTTATCGATCAATAACGAGTAAAACGTGTAGATTTTAGCATGCAAAGATGCATTTAATTACATAGGATAACCTTTGAAATAAATTATTAAATTTTTACCAGACTTTAATAAATGTCTTAGGTTTATAAAAATATTTTTATTATATTTTTCTATTGGACATAAAAATTATAAAAATTCTTCCAACACAGCAAGGTACGTGCAGCTATTTCAGTGCGCAACAAAATGGTTTTATTTTTATAAAATTCATTACCGAACCAAATTAAACGATTCCAATTGGGTTTGGTTCCTAACTCAAAATAATAACTTCCAGAAGTGGAACCAACCAATTTGGACCTGTCGAAAAAAGTTTATGACGTCGGGAAGACAGACCATAATCCGTCATCCCGCATCAGCTTTGACACTCAATTTTATAAATTCATAAAAACCATTCAACTCTCGTCCAAAAATTACGTATTATACCTTTATGGAAACTAGACTCAAAGTAGAACATCATGGAATCAAGAATCGATCAAAAACAATTGATTATCATCACGTTACAGACCATACAATAAACGTATACGAATCTGTCAGCAAACTGTTATCATCAAAACTCAACCTTAACGACCAATAAGCGCGTTAATATGATCAATTAAGGTGTAAAAGACATGGGGAATCATAAAACCGATCTTGAATTGAAGTTTTACGGATCAAACATGGCTGGACAGAAGAAATTCGAGCAGGGGGGGTCTTGGCTGCGTCAGCGCTGAATAACATTAGGGTTAGGTTTTTTTTTTTTTATATATTATGATATAAAATATATTACGCGCTAGTCCCTCCAGTATGAAGTGTGTAGCAACTTGGGGAGAAAGTTAAGTGATTATAACGTACCGGGGTGACGAGAAGGATCCCGAGAAACGTCGAATAAATGCCGAGAATTATACATACTCTACAAGCTTTAATTCTTGAAACCGGAATTAGCGGGCGTTACAAATCCGGAGCCGGCCAGCCTTCAAATCATGCAAAACGCGTTTTAAACTTCAATTAACGACATGTAGCGATCTTAGAACCTCTATACGCTAACTAACATATTAATTGTGTTATAACGGCTCCAAATCGTCAAACCATCCCGTAATCATCGCCGGAAAACAAGCTCAATCAAAATTAATACAATTGACGAATAATCAACCCAGTTGCTAGTATAAATAGTTCCATAATCTTCAGTTGAACATGCACCAATCTTCTTTCCTCTCTACAACACTCCATACTGCATTTAACTGATTCGTTTTAAACCGGATTTCGGCCACCATTGTCAACCCTCTTTCTGGCGACAATTAAGATAATCATTATATGTATTCTGTTGATCGTTAGCCGATTATCAAAACCCATAAATCAATTTTAACGAATATGGATTGAATTAACAGTTGCAAATTCTAGGGTTTCTTTCTTTGAAGAAGATGAATCTGACAGTTTCTATATAAATAATAATTATTGTATTATAACCAAATTACTTGTGTAGTCCATTGGTTAAGACACAGATGGGCGGATGGTGAGACCCGGGTTTGAAACCCAGGTTAATGCTTTTTAATTGTTTTTATAATTAATAAACCTGAAACTGCTATTATATATAAACGGTAAACATTAAACCTATATCGGATATCTTCCCCTAGATCAACTGGTTTATACACTGAACTTGTAACATGGAGGCCTGGGTTCGAAACACAGGTCAAACTTTATCTTTTTTTTTTATAAGTTTTATTAATTTATTAATTAATTATAATCATTCAAAAATCATAAAAATCACTTGCAAATTGTTAATTAAAAATCGTTAATAATCTATGCCGTAACGTTTATAATATTAAAACTAATTTCGTTAACACGTCAAATAAACTTCTAACTTATAATTATTAATTCAAAAATCTCGAACATATAAACCTTACATATTCATCAATAAACTAATTGTATTATATTAATAAACGCGTTTTCGTTAACTAAAATAACAATAATATAATAATCAAGATTGGTAAAAATTGTATTATAATCTCAAAACCTCAACATAACTTATCAATATATAACCCCGTTAGATTATCGATTGAGTCTTGTATTCGTTTATCCTAGCTAGTGCGGATGTTTCAAGTCGGCTTTTGTGGCGATTTCGGTTGGTTCGCCGTTTACAATCTTTACAACGCGTTTGGTTATCAATATCGTATCAAATCATAAGGTGAGTTTTTCACAACCCCTTTTTAAACGCTTTCATATTTTGGGGTGGCATATGAATTTATTATCAAACATCAAGATTTACAACTTTGCTTACAAACTACAATTCATATCATAGACTTATGTGCTTACCTGCTTATTTGTTATACACGTGGATTTCAAGTGGTTGCCTCAATAAGTATGATCATACGCCCCCCTTTGCACTCAGGTTCATTGGTATCAAGTGGAAAAGGGACCTCATATCCAAGTATGTTGGTAGCCCCGACTGGAAAGGACCTTCATTTGTTCTTTTCACTTAGGTCCATTGCATCGAGTGTAAAGAACCCTTACTTGCGCATTTTATGAGTTCATGGAATTGTATGGTTTTTACGTAGTATATCAAACTGTGGGAATCTCACCAGCTATGTTCATAGCTGACTTTATTTTATACATATGTTACAGGTGTAGAGACAAGAGGATGAAAGTTATAAGACACATAGCATGCTTATAGGATATTCAAAGAAAACTTATCATTTTGCTTATTTATTTGTTACATCTTGTATTATTTGATAAACTTGTGTTACATGAAGATTTAAATGAAATAATATTGTGGTCACCAAATAGTGTCACGTGTGTTTGAGCAATCTGTACGTCACACTCAAGCGTTTCCGCTTTATCCGGGGTGTTACAGATTGGTATCAAAGCCGTGGCTATAAGATAGGACATTAGACGTAGTGTTCGAGGTAGCAATAGCTTATTTGTTAGGGTTGCATGATAGAATTATGTGAGCCTTTACTTGATTGTTTAAACGCACTTACTATTACTGGATTACTATACTGCTGATGTCATTGACGCCTCATGAACACAAGTACACACACACACAATTCCAAGGCTTAGGCCTAAAACAAGTTTTCTCAAAAGCAATTTCAAGAAATTTTCAAATTCGGTGTTCCCATATTTCATCTTCTTAAAGACCATGCCCCCTTTGTGATAAGGATATGGTTGCACCCTTAGGATGTCACACAAATCATGGTAGTTCATGCGACATGTGACTCCAAATCTCAATGCTTTACAATATGTTTAAAATGAAAGTCTGTCAAGTCATAGTGATACACGAATACCCAACTTTCGGTTCGATTTGATTACACATTTTTATTTTTATTGAACATACAAATTATGATGATTCATACAATGTGTGATTCCAAAGATTTAATTGTTCATATTACGGTTTTGAAAAGTCATTGGGTTATGTGAATAGTCGAGTTTTTAACTCGTTTTCTGTGGTTATATATTCACTGAAATTTCTAAAAATTGTGCTATTACAAGAATTGTCGAATTTCAAGTTGTTTTCTTTATATGTTCATCTACTGTTTCGGGTTTAAAATTTAAAATTCGAAAAGTCATGAATAGTCGATTTTCAGTACTCATTTCCTCGTGTGTTTTAAAATTGAGAATTCGAAAAGTAATGGTGATGCATGAATTGTCGATTTTCAGTTCGTTTTTTTATATAATTCATTTATTATTATGGTTTTAATTGAAAATTCAAAAAGTTATGGTGGTACATAAACACTCGATTTTCAATTCGATTTCATACTTATATTAAGTTTGTACCAATTCCATGTTTTTATTTCAAAATTTGATATATATTTTTTTCATATGTTGATTCCGAGATTAATTATATTATTATTAAAATACGAAAACTCATAAGCATTTCAATTCTGATTTCAACTTTTGCTTCATGCGATTTCATCTTTATTATTTATAAAGATTGATTCCGATTTTAGGAATCTTTTATGTAAAGTATCCTTTGATTTTTTATACGAATTTCATATTTACCACAAAATGACAACCCAAATCATCAAGCATTTGATCCTCGAAATCCCGACCATGACAAACCAATGTTCATTACCAACCACAACAATACATTCAAACCTCAAAGTGGCCTAAGTAAATCCAAACCCAACCTGACACTTGGATACTCAAACCCAACATAACCAAGGTATTTACACGAGAACCCACTCTTTGTATAACCCGGACGATTCTCCCACTCCGCTACCGCGATGTCAAAATGTCCTAAATAGTGTTAATTTCGGCCAACTCATCAACTTATGCCTCATAACTATACATAATCAACACAACACCTTATTCCCACGACCTGTTACCCAACTATTTATTCCCCACCTTATGCCTTATCTTATGCTCGTACTTCAAACTCGCTACTATTGATGTAACTCAAGCACACCCATTATAAGGCTTAACCTGTTTCCACCATTCCATACCTTACCCGCATCCCTTGTCTACTAAAAAGTTTATTCGTTTTCCGACATCAATACCTAGTTTTTTCAAACTCATCAACCATTCCTAAATTTTAAATATATAAATTTTCATACATAATTTTCCACGTTTATTTCTTTATGTGAAAAATCAAATCTCGATTATTTTAAATAATCAATTAACAAATATATATCCATATATCTTTCGTATAATCAAGATATTTTTCTAAAAGAAATCTCATTTTAACCAAATGGGGTTATCCCCAATATTATTACTACTCGTATAATCATTATTATTACTATCATTATTATTACTATAATAAAATAATAATTATTATTATTATTATTATCATCATTTTTAAAAGTTGTTATTATTATTATTATCATTATTGTTGTTGTTGTTGTTGTTATTATTATTCTTCCAAAAAGATCTTTAAAATAAGATTATTGTTGTTATTATTATTATTATTATTATTATTATTTTTACAAATTAATCTTATCACCTTTCACTCAATAACCAACTTCTACATACTTGTTAAATCCGTGAGTCCTGTTAATAAAAATATTATCATTATAACAGTTATAACATTTGACGATCCTACATAGTGTTTTCACAAGACACAACCCGACAGAAAATCTTTTACACTAAAATGTCTTATAAAGTTTCGCAAATTAAATGTTTCTTTGCAAATTATTATTATTATTATTATTATTATTATTATTATTATTATTATTATTATTATTATTATTATTCTTTCTTTCTTGAGTTAAAAGAAATAAAAATCACGTTTTTACAACTGATTTTCACAAATTTAAACGAAGCTTAACAATCGTTTCTTTTCCTCTTCCTTTTCAACGCCAACGAGTTTCGAGTTAATAAGTCATACCATCACCCCCATAATAATTTTCATACCGCAATCCATATTCGAGAAAACAAGCGTCGCAAGCTAACTTTTGAGTTCCTTTCTTTCTTCTTTATATATATATATATTATTATATATATTTTCTATTTGGACAGTATCGAAATAATTTTAGGTATCAATTTCTTTCAAAGGTTGTTTACAAAGGTAATATCGAGTTTGGTCATTTGTTAATTAGTGTACTACTTTCATTCATGGTTTCATTTTCGAATCGGGTTACTTTGTTATTTCTCGCGATCTATAACCGATTTCCCATAAACGTAATCGTTTAGTGTAAGTGGGGACTATTAACATGTTTATACACGTGTTGAGTTTATTATTGTTACATGAATCGTTTTGATTGTGTGATTTTTTTTATTTTCACTCAACATTTTATTCGAATTATTATTTTTTTTCATCAATTTAACCAATGTTTATTCTTGGTCTTGAAATTTCAATTATGTATTCTTGATTTCAATGTTTATCAGTTTGAGATGAATGTTTCACTTTGATATCAAAATTTCAATTACTTATTTTGCCATTATTAATCTCAATGTGCTCTTTATTCACATTGGTACTTTATTGAAAATTTTCAAGAACTTAATCTACTTTGTTATTTTATTCAAGTTTCGTTTATCTTATTCTCGAACCCAATACTTTACCGACTTTCGAATTTCTATTTGTTGGCTCGATACCACGTTTATTCATTATGTTATTCTCGAATCCAATGCTTCGTTTAATTATAAAGATGTTCATGACCCTGATGTTTACATTTATTATTATTTTAAGTTATGCTTATTTCGTTTAAACTTCAATTACATCAGTTATTTCGTTTAAACTTCAATGATTTCATTCGTTTTAACCAAATGTTTCGCTTATCCTTGACCTCAAGGACTTGGTTATATGTTCTCGTTATTTTTCAATCCTTATAGTTTACTATCCTTGATTTAAAAGCTTTCTTATAAGAATTTATTTTAAAACCCACATAATCCGAACGGATTATGTGGACCATCCGACGATAAAGATAATTATGGGTCGACACGTAATTATCCAAATCCTCACATGGAAGACATAATAAGTCCGGTTGTGTGCAGTAACTCGAAAACTAGAAAGATTTTGAAAGACGGGACAAATGAAATATGATAGGGCATGGTGGATATGCCGCTGGTACATCCTATATATAAGTGTCCTTACCATATGCCCATTTGTGGCGTCTTTCGGGTCATTCAAAGATCGATGTTATTGTGTTTTTATTTAAATATGTATATAAAAATCGTAAAATTTTCAAACAACACCTCATATAAGTTGTTTTCTGTTAAAATTTTATTTTCATTTTAATTTCGGGACGAAATTTCTAAAAGTTGTAAATCCTGTAACATTCGTTACTTTTCAAATCCGAAAACCCGACCCATTTCGAATTTTTGGTTTTTGTTTATAAATATATATTATTTTATATCTCAAGTTCATTTCGTGTATTTTACGCGTCATTCATTATTTTTAATTGGGTTTGTATTCGTAATCGTTAAACCGACGTATTTGGCCATTACGTTATATTCGTCATTACTATAATGCACACATGGGTTTACGCTTACTTTTGTTCGTTTCTTGTTCATTTTGTTCAAATAACGAACCTATGGGATTTAAGGTTTCTATGTTAATGAGCCGCATTAGCACTTTAAATATCCAATTTATAACTTCTCATTACGTTTATTAACGCATCCTAAAGTTTAAGAATTCAATTCGTAAATTGTATTTAATTATTGATCTTAAAAACCATCTAAAGTACAAGATCCATTTTGGTAACTTATATATCAATTCTGATTCTAAAAGAGATGGAAATTTCAGGGGCCATTGTGTAAAGTTATTTAAATTATAATATTATATTAATCAAACCCTACCCTAGCCCCACCCCACCATCGTTTTTCCGGCCATCTTTCCGGTGACCAGAATCCGGCGCCGGCCAGCCTTCAAATCATGTAAAACACGTTTTAAACTTCAATTAACGCATGTAGCGATCTTAGACCCTCGTATTATACGCTAACTAACATATTATATGTGTTATAACGGCTCCAAATCGTCAAACCATCCCGTAATCATCGCCTGAAAATAAGCTCAATCAAAATTAATACAATTGACGAATAGTCAACCCAGTTGCTAGTATAAATAGTTCCATAATCTTCAGTTGAACATGCACCAATCTTCTTTCCTCTCTACAACACTCCATACTGCATTTAACTGATTCGTTTTAAACCGGATTTCAGCCACCATTGTCAACCCTCTTTTCGGCGACAATTAAAATAATCATTAAATGTATTCTGTTGATTGTTAGCCGATTATCAAAACCCATAAATCAATTTTAACGAATATGGATTGAATTAACAGTTGCAAATTCTGGGGCTTCTTTCTTTGAAGAAGATGATTCTGACAGTTTCTATATAAATAATAATTATTGTATTATAACCAAATTACTTGTGTAGTCCATTGGTTAAGACACAGATGGGTGGATGGTGAGACCCGGGTTCGAAACCCAGGTTAATGCTTTTTAATTAATAAACCTGAAACTGCTATTATATATAAACAATAAACATCAAACCTATATCGGATATCTTCCCCTAGATCAACTTGTTTGTACACTAAACTTGTAACATGGAGACCTGGGTTCAAAACCCGGGTCAAACTTTATCTTTTTTTATAAGTTTAATTAATTTATTAATTAATTACAATCATTCAAATCATAAAAATCATTTTAAATTAAATAAAATTTATATACATTTAGTATAAGTTATATCTCATCATTTTCACTTAAAACCGAACTTCCACTCTCGCAAATCGTTAATTAAAAATCGTTAATAATCTATGCCGTAACGTTTAGAATATTAAAACTAATTTCGTTAACACGTCAAATAAAGTTCTAACTTATAATTATTAATTCAAAAATCTCGAACATATAAACCTTACATATTCATCAATAAACTAATTATATTATATTAATAAACGCGTTTCCGTTAACTAAAATAACAATAATATAATAATCAAGATTGGTAAAAATTGTATTATAATCTCCAAACCTCAACATAACTTATCAATATATAACCCCGTTAGATTATCGATTGAGTCTCGTATTCGTTTATCCTAGCTAGTGCGGATGTTTCAAGTCGGCTTTTGTGGCGATTTCGGTTGGTTCGCCGTTTACAATCTTTACAACGCGTTTGGTTATCAATATCGTATCAACTCATAAGGTGAGTTTTTCACAACCACTTTTTAAACGCTTTCATATTTTGGGGTGGCATATGAATTTATTATCAAACATCAAGATTTACTACTTTGCTTACAAACTACAATTCATATCATAGACTTATGTGCTTACCTGCTTATTTGTTATATACATGGATTTCAAGTGGTTGCCTCAATAAGTATGATCATACGCCCCCCTTTGCACTCAGGTTCATTTGTATCGAGTGGAAAAGGGACCTTATATCCGAGTACGTTGGTAGCCCTGACTGGAAAGGACCTTCGTTTGTTCTTTTGTAAGGCCCCGAACCCTGGGAACCCCACAGTTGGTAATCATTGAAAACACTTGTAAAAATATTTAAACTTAAAAATGATTCATTTTATTAAAATAAGCAATTCAAAGTATAATTCAATGGAAAACATAAATAATAATATATGTTCCCAAAACCCGGGAATTTTGCCCTAAGCTAACATAGTTATCTTTAAATAAAAATTTTCAAAAATAATGTTTAATAATAAAATCTTCAATTCCCGTATGCCCTTCACCGTCCAAGTAGCTTCGTGCACGTCCAAGCGATAAGGCATCATCTTCCTAACCTGAAACTCACACTAACATGCACACAAAGTCAGCTTGAGCTGAGTGAGTTCAAGTTTTAAGTAAATAATATCAGTAGTAATAATTATGATAGTCGTACCACAAGTTTAAAAAGTAAAAGGGTGCATCCATCAAATTATCATTACCGAAAACTAAACATTCTCATACATACATATACAAAATGTATATGTAAACATCCTTTCAATTACATCCCTATATATATAACTGTATATATATATATATATATATATATATATATATATATAACATCCACGTATAACATCAGGGTCGAGCAAACGTACAACACAAATACGTAACATCAGTGCATGCAATCACAAAGTAGGCATACACAACATCAGTAGTCGAAACGACTACAACATCGCCAAATATAGGCCAAACAATAATATATATATATATATATATATATATATATATATATATATATATATATATATATATATATATATATATATATATACATCTCAAGGCCTACTATATACTAGCAAGCCTATATTAAATCGTTTAAAAAAACATTTCATCAAATAAGAAAACACTTAGGTGTGCATGCTAGCCCAAAACTTAAAAAGAGTTAAAAAGGGAGCATCATGAACTCACCTGAAATCAATCGAACACCTGCAACGAGCTAGGAAATCCCTAAGTGCATAATCATAAGCAAGGGCCTGTAAATTATACACAACGCGTTACTAAACTAGATCGTTAGAACACTCTTGCCTAATGGGCCGTTCAAGCCCAACACTTTGGCCCAAGGCCCAATAACTTGGCCCAAGGCCCAACAACTTTACCTCAGCCCCTAAAACCTTTCAACTAACCAAATCCACTGGTTAAGCCTAAAACGAACTTTCGATAAATAACGAGTAAAACGTGTAGATTTTAGCATGAGAAGATGCATTTAATTACATAGGATAACATTTGAAATAAATTATTAAATTTTTACCAGACTTTAATAAATGTCTTAGGTTTATAAAAATATTTTTATTATATTTTTCTATTGGACAAAAAAGTTATAAAAATTCCTCTAACACAGCAAGGTACATGCACCTATTTCAGTGCGCAAAAAAATGGTTTTATTTTTATAAAATTCATTACTGAACCAAATTAAACGATTCCAATTGGGTTTGGTTCCTAACTCAAAATACTAACTTCCAGTAGTGGAACCAACCAGTTTGGACCTGTCGAAAAAAAGGTTATGACGTCGGGAAGACAGACCAGAATCTGTCATCCCGCATCAGCTTTGACACTCAATTTTATATATTCATAAAAACCATTCAAATCTCGTCCAAGAGTTATGTATTATATCTTTCTGGAAACTAGACTCAAAGTAGAACATCATGGAATCAAGAATAGATCAAAAACAATGGATTATCATCGCGTTACAGACCCTACAATAAACGTATACGAATCTGTCAGCAAACTGTTATCATCAAACCTCAACCTTAACAACCAATAAGCGCGTTAATATGATCTATTAAGGTGTAAAAGACATGGGGAATCATAAAACCGACCTTGAATTGAAGTTTTCACGGCTGAAACTTGGCTGGGCAGAAGAAAAACGAGCAGGGGGGGTCAGCAGGTCCGATCGGCGCTAATGTGGATTAGGGTTAGGTTATTTTTGTTTTATGATGTAATACAAATGTTACACATTAGCCCTCAAGGTTTAAGGGATATGGTAACTTGGAAGGGAAGGTTAGGTAATTTAACGTACCGGGAAGATGGTCGGGTCAACGAAAGATGCCGGACAACTCCCAAGAAAACATACATACTCTACACGCAGGAAATCTTTAAACCGATAAATTAGCGGGCGTTACATATTTACACTTAGGTCCATTGCATCGAGTGTAAAGAACCCTTACTTGCGCATTTTACGAGTTCATGGAATTGTTTGGTTTTTACGTAGTATATCAAACTGTGGGAATCTCACCAGCTATGTTCATAGCTTACTTTATTTTATACATATGTTACAGGTGTATAGACAAGAGGATGAAAGTTAAAAAACACATAGCATGCTTATAGGATATTCAAAGAAAACTTATCATTTTGCTTATTTATTTGTTACATCTTGTATTATTTGATAAACTTGTGTTACATGAAGATTTAAATGAAATAATCTTATGGTCACCAAATAGTGTCACGTGTGTTTGAGCAATCTGTACGTCACACTCAAGCGTTTCCGCTTTATCCGGGGTGTTACATTTAGCCAACAACCATACTATAGAACAAACCAAATAAATAAGGTTCAAAAACTGAATTCATGACGAAAACAATAAAATCAAACCGAATAATAGTAATGTTTGGATGAGTAGATGTTGAATCCAAACGCTCTCTGATCGAACCAACGACTTGCTCTTCCTTGAGGCTGCCCAACTATCTCTGTGGCAACTCCCCAGTCTCTTGTCAAAATTGAACAGGGGGTTGATCCTCTTAGGGTTCTCTTCTATCTTGACCCCCTCCAATAATTGTCGATATCCCTATTTATTTAGTCTCGTCTTTTTTTTTATTTTACCACCGTCATATTTTGGTATGCAAAATTTATCTTCATGGCCCAACTCCAATCAAAACTTTATCACGTAGGGCCCACTACAATTCCATGTGCTCTTCGATGCTGCAATGAAAATTATATAATTTAGCAATTTTGGTTACTTAATGTTATTAATAATAAATATACCTAAATTGAATTAATACGTTTTAAAACAACTTACTGATGTTTTTTTCTTTCAAATCCACCAAACTTATAATACTAAATTAGAATTAATATAGTTTAAAATAAAGTAGTTGGATTAATGCATAACTCAATATGTAAATATGAGTAGACAATATAAGCCGAATAGTAGTTATAATAATGGAGTAGATTTACTCGTTTTAACTTGTTGTCTCAAATTTAGTAAAAGTATCCAATTTTAGCACATTGACTCTTAAAACCTTAAAACCAACATATGAGCCTACTAAGAATAATATTCAATAAGAATCTAGCCCAAAAGTATTTAAAAAGTGTAGGAAATATTTATATAATAATAAATATATTTTAGCTCATATCAAATATCCCCACACTTAAATCTTTTTCGTCCCCGAAAAAGCTATTTGCAAAGGAATCATAATCGGAAATATGATCTTAAAAACATATAGATTAACTTAAAGCTAAGATAAACATAAAAATCACGATTGCCGCTATTGTTGTCCACATAAACCCAGCCACTAGCCTAAGCCTCCACGCACATTAAGCAATTATGTTTATGTGATATAAAAAATCTATGGGTCTCACACCTTTGGAGTTGAGATCCACCTACCCCATCTCAAGCATAGTAAAGACAATTAAAAAAATAGAGTTGAAGCAAACTGGTTTAACATATCACCATAAGATAAGAACCCCTTAATGGTAAGAAGAAAATACACTTAGGTGGAATTATGAATGATAGGTCAAATGAGGTCGTACAAGCATGCCTTAAATATTATTAGACTTTGTCCTACATATTCCTAAAAAAGTATTTATCGACTAAAAACTTCGAGCCCCAATAGTGTATCCTCAGAGTCACCATCCCCTTGGTAACACGTAAACTCTCAGTCTCGTCTAGTATGTGCACTTTGGCCTCTTTTTCTATTTTTTGAGAATGCTTCTTTGGCATTTTTCTTTACATAACTTTTCTCACTTTTACTTTTTAGACCAATTCTTAGAATACTTTGTAACCCTTTTTTTTAACAATTTTTTTCTTTTTCTTTTTTTTTATTGTGCACTTAGGCATCTTTTACCCTCAATATAAACTAATTTCTAAGCTCGTATAAAAATTGGACATGGCGGGGCGTCACTACTCTTTATTTATTTTCATAAAATATAGTGACGTGCTAATTTAAAGTGCATTTAATTCTCACCACCTTAGGATAATCAGCTTATGGTGATACTCTCTATACCTTATCGAATTTCAGCTTCACTATCCCCCCTAGGATAAGAACCCACAAAATCTAAGATTAATTAGGTATATTAAGAATATGCAGTGGGAAACCTTTCAACACTAATTGGGCCTACCGACACATCCCAAGCTTAGTATGTTTTTTTATATTATCTCATATATATTAGTAGTTTGAAAAACCAATTTCCCGATTTTTTTCTATCATCTTTCATTTTATTGCAAAAATTTTCATTAAATTCTTGGCATATTTTTTTTTCAAATCACTTTTTTTTCCATTTTTCTTTTATATATATATTTTTTCATATTTTTATTTTTGCCGAAAAACATCAATTTCCCATCCCCACACTTAGATTTCACATTGTCCTCAATGTGAGAAAAAGGAAATTACAAATAAATTATGCAAAAAATAAAAATAAATTAATGAATTGGAACAAACTCCCCTGGTAAATTGACGATATGCCTCGTGAGTCGTGTTCCGTGCCCTCCAATTCGAACGCGATCAGCAAACTATCTTAAAAATAGCATCATCTCTCACAAACAAAAGAAACAATCCTGAAGCAAGTGGCATCCCGACACTTGTTTAAAACCATAGCTCATCAATCATCTCATAAGCGACCCCGAGTTGCCTCCCGTGAAGTGCAAAGCTTATAAAAGAGTCTTCAGCCAGACTCGTTCCCGAAACCTCAACCAGGGGGTTTCTCCTTTATCCTCTTCCCATCATTGCTTTTCAACACTCTTCGTTTACAACTATTTGAGAAGAAACTAGTTCCCAAACTCATGTGGGCACAAAAATAAGCATTCAGCTTGATCCACTAATTATACAAATTCTGAGAATATGAAAATTGTTGATCCTCGTAGGGTTCTCTTCTGCTGCGACCCCCCTTTAATAATTGTTGATATCCCTATTTATTTAGTCTCGTCCCTTTTTATTATTTTACCACCGTCATATTTTAGTATGCAAAAGTTATCTTCATGGCCTAACTCCAATCAAAACTTTATCACGTAGGGCCCACTACAATTCCATGTGCTCTTTGATGTTGCAATGAAAATTATATAATTTAGCAATTTTAGTTACTTAATGTTATTAATAATAAATATAACTAAATTGAATTAATACGTTTTGAAACAACTTACTGATGTTTTTTTTTTCTTTCAAATCCACCAAACTTATAATACTAATTAGAATTAATCTCTACTATATATAATGTAGGAGTCAAGGACCTCTTAATTTTTACGAGGTCCAACAAACATTGCAAACTTTACAAGTGTTAATGCATGTTTTAACTTCTTTTTAGGGGTAAAGATGTCTTTCTAACAATACTTACATCTTTGGCTCCTCAATTTTATTCAACTTTAACTATATAAACAATAATTATATTTTTGGCCCCTTAAGTTAAACCAACTACCACTCACGATTTTTAAACGATCATAACTATTGAATACGTTAATATTTAAACAAATAAAATACACCATAAAAACGAGAATTTTATTATCTTTAATTTGAGTATAGTATTGCTATACTTTGTAATTTTAAAAAATTCACATGTTACGCAAATACGAGTTAGGACCGACAACCGGGTTCTGGCCAGACATTTAACATCGTCGATTTACACCGACACTGGTTAAGCATTCGATGTCGGGTTACATACGTACCGACATATGTTACGAGTCGGATGCTGTTTTACACATGTACCGACGCTAGATTTCATGCGGTCAAGCACGGGTTATCCGTGTACCGAATCCGGTTACACATCCGATGATGCGTTATGCGTTTATCGTCGTCAAGTTACGCTCGTACTGGTACCGGCTATGTGGCCAATGTTGAGTTACATGTGTATCGACATCGATTACAAGTTTGATATCGCTTTATGAGACCGATGTGGGTTTGTGTGCGTTCCAGTGTTGGCTTACGCGCATAGCGACCCTGTAACGCGTTCCAATGTTGTGTTTTGTTCATAGCAGATCGATTAAGTGTTCCATGTCGCGCCACGTGCCTACTAATGTCGGGTTGTGCGTGCCATATCAACATCTTCTGATCATTCAGAAAATAACACCACCTAATTCTAACCCGTTTGAAAAATAGCAGCAACTGTCACACCCCAACCTACGGCGGAATATGCCGGGGCGCGACATAATTGTATCATAGCTCAAAAGACACTAAGTAAATGTAACACCCCGGCCCGGAAGGGGCTGACGTGTCACAATGCACATGGTTTCTGAACAAAAGACATAATTTTTATTTATTTACTTGTCAAAGTCATAATATATTAGATAAGGCAAACTTAAGTCTAATTTACAAACTAACACGTTTAAAAGATACTTTATTAGGATCCTGATGCTTTATTCTTCTTTCTTAACCCCGCCCAAAGTAACCTGTGTACCTGTATAAAAATAAATAATAACGGAATGAGCCGAATGCTCAGTACGAAATAATAAGCTCAAACAATAAAGGATTTAATGGGACGTCATTTAGATGGAACTTATAATAAATGATACGATGCAAAGTAATCTTATTAAATAAATTCAATCGTATCATACGGATGTACCCATGAGTGAAACATAAAACGTGATAATATACAGGTAGCTACTCCTGCATATTTATCACACGAGATGGCGAGTTGGCATACCAGCTATCCATCTCCTTAATATTAATCCTAGGACCGATCCATACGCCTCCTAATAGTCATATGTACCACATGTACTTAATAGACGCCGTGAACTGATCTCACCGTCACGGGTGGTGCATATGCTGTCGATGCCGCAACAACATGCTCGTGGGACACTCCACGAGAAGCGGCACTCAGGGTATCGGAATACAAATGATCTTATTCACATAAATCATAGCAAATATTTTATCGTAACATATATAGGAACATGCGATAATGAGTACAACTAACATAATTCTATCGCATGACAAACTATATCATAGTCAGAATAGAAATTCAACGGAAAGTCAACTGAATCGATATTTTAAAGATGCAGGGAATTTCCAATGTATATGAAAATAATGGGTTTATAACAATTGAATATGAAAGCAATCGAGAGTAGGGGTAAGGATCCGTACCTTTATTGATCGTGATTTCTTAATTAATTATTCTCTTGTTTACGAGCGTTTGTATAGACCTGTATACTTTAGTTATATTCTTATTAGGATAACATTTTAGTCATATTATTGTATGTGTTGTTCAACAATTAATTTAATCAAGCATCATTTATCATAGTATAATAAAGGTTCATTGCTGAAATTATTGTTCTAATAAATTTTAGAATATTCTTCTATATTTATATGTTCGTTTTCCCCATACGTGTTATAAAAATCATTTTTCAAAATAAAACAAATTTATGACATAGAATTTTTATTTACAATTAAACTAACTGGTCAACTATATTGCTTGTAGTTGACTTATAATAAATACCCACTACCAAACTTGAATCATTTTTTCTTATTTATTTATTTGTCTTGTATGATGTTTATTAGTTCCATGCCTCCATCTTAACTAGTTAGTTGAAGAGAAGGAATCTGAGTATTTATTATATAAGGGTAATCATATGAGTAGATAGTTACAAGTAAATTAGTTTACTACCTTTTGGAAGTAAAACAAATTTGATTGATGCTACAAGGTTCTGTCGGAAAATGGTCTCCTTCCGTATATAATTCCTCGGAAAAGTGCAGGTTGGTCAGAAAACTGCTACGAAAGATTTTGAACGTAACTATGTGATCGAACTAACACAATGAATATGAGATTAACAACCGGTCATAATAAAAAGAAAGTACGTCGGTTCCGTTGTGATGTCGCACGGTGGTTCAAAGGTGGCGGGGTGGGTTACCGAGTGAAGATGGTAAATCAAGGGTATTGTTTTGTTGTTAGGTTTCATATCGGTTCATCGGAAAAAGTGCATGTTTGCCGGAAAACCTTCTTTCTTTTATTTTATTTGTTACATACTAATGCAGATTATAATAGTAAGGGGTATTTATTTGTTGTGTGGGTTATGACTCGCTGTCAGAATGTAATCATATTGTTATAGGGATATTGAAAGTCAATGTTTGTTTTTATACTTGGATTTTTACTTGGTGGCCAAGGTCACAATTATTATCTAAATCAAATGACTCACCTTTATTTGATCATATCCCTCCACGTCAAATGCTCAGATTTACATGACTTATTTGATTTAATAATATATATATATATATATATATAGTTTTTATTAGTTTCCAACGTAAGTTTTATTTTAGGTAGTTAGAAAATTTTCAAAATCATATGCTTTAACTTGATATAATACTTTCAACTAATTATAATATATATATATATATATATATATATATATATATATTGTATTAAATATAACTGTGAATATTATTATTATTTTAAATGTTTATATATTTTAAAGTAGTATAAAAAATTTTTGGTCAATACAACTATTACCCCCTTAAAAAGAAATTTCGTCCTCGAAATTTATCGATCAAAACATACGTATAACGAATTGTCATAATATAGATAAGAAATAAGGTTTATAATTACCTGGACTAAAAGTTCTATTAGTCGAATAGGTTTGGGTATACAGAATGAATTGACTCTTCAGTTTCCCATGTAGCTTCGTGTTCAAAGTGATTTTTCCAAAGGACTTTTACAAACGGAATTACTTTTTTACGCATAATCCTTTCTTGTCGGTCTAAGATGACTTCTGGTTCTTCTTCGTACGATAGGTCTTCGTGAATTGTAAGTGATGGATAACTAATAACATGAAGAGGATGATAGTTGTATCCTCTTAACAAGGACAAATGAAAAACGTTATGAACGTGCGAGAGTTGTGGCGATAACGCTAGTCGGTATGAAACTTCTCCAATTCTATCGAGAATTTCAAAGGGACCAATGAAGTGAGGACTAAGCTTTCCTTTAGTTCCAAATCTGCGAACGCCACGCCAAAGTGATACTTTTAAAAATACATGGTCACCAACATTGAACTCGATTGTTCGTCTATGTTGATCCGCATAATTCTTTTGTCTACTCTGAGCTTCTTTTAGCTTCTCCCGTGCAACAATAACTTTTTCATTAGTAATTTGGACTAATTCAGGTCCTTCAATAATCTTCTCACCGACTTCCTACCAACAGATAGGTGATTGACACTTACAACCATATAATAATTTGAACGGAGCCATATCGATACTTGCTTGCCAACTATTGTTGTAAGCGAACTCAACAAGGCATAAATATTCATCCCAATTTCCGGACCATTCGAGTGCACATGCTCGAAGCATGTCTTCTAAGGTTTGAATCGTGCGTTCTGATTGCCCGTCTGTCTGTGGATGAAAAGCCGTACTAAATTTTAGGCGCGTATCCCAAGCATTTTGAAAACCTTTCCAAAATCGTGATGTGAAACGTGGATCTCTATCTGAAACAATCGAAGATGGCGTACCATGAAGTCGAATAATCTCTTGAAGAAAAACTTCGGATAACTGACTAACCGAAAATTTTTGCTGAATCGGTATAAAATGAGCCGACTTAGACAATCTATCGACTACAACCCATATAACATCGTTTTTCTTGAATGTCTTTGGCAAGCCAGTAAGAAAATCCATTGTAATCTCATCCCACTTCCAAACCGGGATATCCAATGGCTGTAACAATCCGCTTGCTCGTTGATGTTCAATTTTCACTTGTTGGCAGGTGAGACATTTACTTACGTAACGAGCAACGTCTTCCTTCATCCCATTCCACCAAAAGTTCTGTCGTAAGTCCCGATACATCTTGGTAGATCCCGGGTGAATAGAAAATGGTGAGCTATGCGCTTCGGCTAACAAAGATTCACGAATGGTGGAATCACCGGGTACACAAGGTCTTTTGCCACACCAAATTACTCCATGTTCATCAATACGAAATTCAGGTTGCTTACCCACTTCAAGGTTTTGTACAATCGCCCATAAACCTCCGTCTTGCTTTTGTGCATCTTTAATTCGTGATATGAGATCGGGTTCAATCTGTATTCTAGCAAGATATCCATCGGATCCACTAATTTGAAGCCCGATGTCCATTTTATTAAGATCATAAATAATACGATGCAGAATTTGAAGGCATGATATACCACCGAAATTCTTTCGACTCAAGGCATCGGCTACAACATTAGCTTTTCCTGGATGGTATTGAATATTCGCATCATAATGCTTTAAAATTTCTAACCACCTTCTTTGCCTCATATTTTGCTCCTTCTGAGTGAATATATACTTGAGGCTCTTATGGTCGGTAAAGATGTCGCAAGTTTTGCCATATAGATAGTGTCGCCATATCTTCATGGCAAAGACGATTGCAGCTAATTCTAAGTCGTGTGGGTAGTTAACTTCATACGGCTTCAATTGACGCAAGGCATAAGCGATAACCTTCCCATGTTGCATTAACACACAGCCTAGGCCTTTCTTCAAGGCATCGCTATAGACTTGGTAACCTCCTGATCCAGAAGGGAGAGTGAGTACCGGAGCTGATACGAGTTGTTTCTTCAATTCGTCAAAGCTTTTCTCTTGTTCTTCCTTCCATGAGTACTTTACTCCTTTCCTCAAGAGTTTCGTGAGAGGTAAAGCAATGATAGAAAATCCTTCAACAAATCTTCGGTAATAGCCAGCAAGACCCAAGAAACTTCGTACTCTTCGGTAACAGAAGTGGGTCTAGGCCATTTCGTAATAGCTTCGATCTTTGCTGGATCCACCATAATTCCTTCTACGTATATGACATGACCTAGAATGCCACTTGACTAAGCCAAAATTCACATTTTGAAAATTTCGCATACAACTTCTTATCTCGTAAAATTCCAAGTACTGCATGTAGATCTGCTTCATGCTCTTCACGGCTCTTAGAATATATTAGAATGTCATCAATAAAGACAATGACGAATTTGTCAAGAAATTTGTGGAATACTCGATTTATCAAATCCATGAAGACTACGGGCGCGTTGGTTAGTCCAAAGGGCATAACCAAGAATTCATAATGGCCATAGCGAGTGTGAAAGGCGGTCTTTGGAACATCATTTTTCTTGACTTTCAGTTGATGATAACCAGACCTTAGATCGATCTTTGAGAAGAATTGAGCACCTTGTAGCTGGTCAAATAGATCATCTATGCTAGGCAAGGGATAACGATTTCGAATTGTGATCTTATTCAACTCCCGATAATCTATGCATAGTCGCATACTCCCATCTTTCTTCTTTACGAACATGACTGGTGCTCCTCATGGTGAGACACTTGGTCGGATGAACCCTAGATTTAGAAATTCTTGCAATTGTTCTTTGAGTTCTTTCAGTTCTAACGGTGCCATACGGTATGGTGCTTTAGAAATAGGTTCGGCTCTAGGAATAAGATCAATGATGAATTCTACTTCACGGTCTGGTGGATGGCTTGGTAATTCTTTTAGAAATACATCTGTATATTCACAGACAACCGGATGGCTATCTATGATTGGTTCCTCATTTGAATCAGATTTTACGGATGCTAGAAATCCTTCACAACCGTGTGATAGAAATTTTTGGGCTTTAAGTGCCGAAATAATCTTAAGAGATTTGCGGGGTGGAGTTCCGTGATATATAAAATCTGGATGATGAAGATCACCAAAAATAACACGTCGAGAATAACAATCTATAGTTACACGGTGTTGAGATAACCAATTTGTTTCGAGAATAACATCAAAGTCTGACATATGCATCGGATAAAGGTTCGCATTATACACAGCAGATTCTACACGAATAGGACAATCTTTATATACGTGAGTGATTACGAATGAATTATTCATCGGAGTAGAGATTGCCAAAATATGATCTAATGGAGTCGGCCTAATCGTAAGGTACTTAGTAAACGAATCAGATACTACAGAATGGGTCACTCTGTATCGAATAGCACATAGATACTACGTTCACCAAGCTGAAGGGTGCCAGATACCGTACCTGGGGCATTTGTGGCATCAGTAGCAGAAAGTACGAAAACTCTTCCTCCAGTATTGGTTGGTGCAACATTTCCTCCGGTTTCGCCCCATCTAAAGCATGCTCCTGTAGCTTGGCGACATTTGCCTTGATGTCTCTTACCACAAGTGTTGCATAGAGGATATATGGTCTGGTTCGGGTTTACATATTGGTTTAGTGGTTGAGCTCTAATAGGTTCTGCATACAACTGAACTTGGTTTTGAACGGGCCTTTGGTTTTGTGGTCTAGGTTGCGAAGGACGTGTTTGATTTCCAGAGTTTCTATTCACTTGCATCTTGCGTTCTTGAGGGTGTGCCATAGTGGATGGTTGGCTGGTAGACTGCTTAGGTTGTCCTACCCTGTCTCTCTTATTGTTCTCCCCAGTTCGAGATAAGAACTCTTTTCTTTCAAACTCAAAAGTTTTGATTGCATCCGCTACTTCGGTAATATCCTTGAATTTCATATACATGATCGACTTTCGAATTCGATCACTGATTGCCGATTTGCTTTTTTCTGCATGGGCTTCCGCTGACACCGCAGCGTTGCCTACTATATTAGCCAATCTTGAGAATCGAGTAATAAACTCTGAAGCAGATTCATCATTTCTTTGACGGATAACAGCATACTCTTTGATATAAGCTTCCCTATCAGCAGCAGAAAAGTACTTGTCATAGAAAATAGTTCAAAAATTGGCCCATGAAAGATTAGCAGCACAAGCATCTCCTCCTTTAACTTGTTTGTATCCTTCCCACCAAGTCTGTGCGTTATCTTCCAGTTTGTAGGTTGCCAGTCTAACCTTATACTAATCTGCAACTCCAAGAACTTCAAAAATCTCCTCAATATGTGCTATCCAGTTTCTTGCTTCGATGAGATTAGTTGCGTGGCTGAAAGATTTCGGCTTTTGCTTTTGGAATTTCTCGATCCACATGTGTATATCATTAGCAATGTTGTTTGTGGTGTTCTCACCAGTTGCAGGACCAGAATTGTGACTGCCATTTGTGTTTTCGGGGGGACGAGTTTGTTGAATAACGGCTTCAACAGTTTGAGCAACAAGATTTGGAAGCAAACCAGCAATCGCTTGGTAACAGCAGCAACTACATTTGGATCAACTGGAGTTTTGTTAGAAGTAGTTTTGTTGTGGTGACGGTGAGTGCGAATAGTTCTACGAGGCTGACGACGAGGAGGCATCTAAAAGAAATTTTGACGCAAGGATTAGAATATGCTAATAATTTCTAACTTAATCATACCCTATTTTCTGCCCATTCCCCACAGGTCTTAATTACTATGTTTAAGTTTTCTACAGAAAAGAGCCCTTTGCTCTGATACCATAGCTGTAACACCCCGGTCCGGAAGGGGCTGACGTGTCACAATGCACATGGTTTCTAAACAAAAGACATAATTTTTATTTATTTACTTGTCAAAGTCATAATATATTAGACAAGACAAACTTAAATCTAATTTACAAACTAACACGTTTAAAAGATACTTTACTAGGATCCTGATGCTTTATTCTTCTTTCTTAACCCCGCCCAAAGTAACCTGTGTACCTGTATAAAAATAAATAACAACGGAATGAGCCAAATGCTAAGTACGAAATAATAAGCTCAAACAATAAAGGATTTAATGGGATGTCATTTAGATGGAACTTATAATAAATGATATGATGCAAAGTAATCTTATTAAATAAATTCAATCGTATCATACGGATGTACCCATGAGTGAAACATAAAACGTGATAATATACAGGTAGCTACTCCTGCATATTTATCACATGAGATGGCGAGTTGGCATACCCGCTATCCATCTCCTTAATATTAAACCTAAGACCGATCCATACGCCTCCTAATAGTCATATGTACCATTTGTACTTAAGAGACGCCGTGAACTGATCTCACTGTCACGGGTGGTGCACATGCTGTCGATGCCGCAACAATATGCTCGTGGGACACTCCACCAGAAGCGGCACTCAGGGTATCGGAATACAAATGATCTTATTCACATAACTCATAGAAAATATTTTATCGTAATATATATAGGAACATGCGATAATGAGTACAACAAACATAATTCTATCGCATGACAAACTATATTATAGTCAGAATAGAAATTCAACGGAAAGTCAACTGAATCGATATTTTAAAGATGCGGGGAATTTCCAATGTATATGAAAATAATGGGTTTATAACAATTGAATATGAAAGCAATCGAGAGTAGGGGTAAGGATCCGTACCTTTATTGATCGTGATTTCTTAATTAATTATTCTCTTGTTTACGAGCGTTTGTATAGACCTGTATACTTTAGTTATATTCTTATTAGGATAACATTTTAGTCATATTATTGTATGTGTTGTTCAACAATTAATTTAATCAAGCATCATTTATCATAGTATAATAAAGGTTCATTGCTGAAATTATTGTTCTAATAAATTTTAGAAAATTCTTCTATATTTATATGTTCGTTTTCCCCATACGTGTTATAAAAATCATTTTTCAAAATAAAACAAATTTATGACATAGAATTTTTATTTACAATTAAACTAACTGGTCAACTATATTGCTTGTAGTTGACTTATAATAAATACCCACTACCAAACTTGAATCATTTTTTCTTATTTATTTATTTGTCTTGTATGATGTTTATTAGTTCCATGCCTCCATCTTAACTAGTTAGTTGAAGAGAAGGAATCTGAGTATTTATTATATAAGGGTAATCATATGAGTAGATAGTTACAAGTAAATTAGTTTACTACCTTTTGGAAGTAAAACAAATTTGATTGATGCTACAAGGTTCTGTCGGAAAATGGCCTCCTTTCGTATATAATTCCTCGGAAAAGTGCAGGTTGGTCAGAAAACTGCTACGAAAGATTTTGAACGTAACTATGTGATCGAACTAACACGATGAATATGAGATTAAAAACTGGTCATAATAAAAAGAAAGTACGTCGGTTCCGTTGTGATGTCGCACGGTGGTTCAAAGGTGGCGGGGTGGGTTACCGAGTGAAGATGGTAAATCAAGGGTTTTGTTTTGTTGTTGGGTTTCATATCGGTTCATCGGAAAAAGTGCATGTCTGCTGGAAAACCTTCTTTCTTTTATTTTATTTGTTACATACTAATGGAGATTATAATAGTAAGGGGTATTTATTTGTTGTGTGGGTTATGACTCGCTGTCAGAATGTAATCATATTGTTATAGGGATATTGAAAGTCAATGTTTGTTTTTATACTTGATTTTTACTTGGTGGCCAAGGTTACAATTATTATCTAAATCAAATGACTCACCTTTATTTGATCATATCCCTCCACGTCAAATGTTCAGATTTACATGACTTATTTGATTTAATAATATATATATATTTTTTATTAGTTTCCAATGAAAGTTTTCTTTTAGGTTAGTTAGAAAATTTTCAAAATCATATGCTTTAACTTGATATAGTACTTTCAACTAATTATATATAATATATATATATATATATATATTGTATTAAATATAACTGTTAATATTATTATTATTATTTTAAATGTTTATATATTTTAAACTAATATAAAAAAATTTTGGTCATTACAGTAAATACACGTGTCAATATCTAAATTATTTATTTCATATAATCCAAACACGCAAAAGCACAAACATTGTCTCATATAAATAAACATGACAATTAAATATAAAGAAATAAATAGTCTTTAATTAATCATGCATCCTAAGGTTCAACTACTCTTTAATCCATTGATTCTTCATCCAATGTAGCTACCTGCGCCATGCGGGAAAATACATAGTTTGTCAACATAAAGTTGAGCAAGTAATCACGGTTTTTGAATACATATAATATAAAAATGAAAATTCCTTGCGATAATATGAAATACTACAACTAGCATAACAACAATATAACAATAATATAAAAGTTGTCTTTTCACTCGAATCCCATGGATAACGAGCTACTCCGACGGCGTATGATCATACTAATGAGGATGAGGATGAGGATGAGATACCAACCACCAATACATAAAATAAACACATAGTCACATTTGCTCGTATAACTAATTGATCAATATCATACAACGCAAATAGTGGAATTGTAGTGAAAATGATTTAACGCATAACGCCCCTAAAATATAAAATGGTAAAAAGGGGGATGTGAATTACTTACCTTTAGTGAGTGGGTTAGTGAGGATGAGATAAAAATAAAAAGTGAGAATGAACATGTTCAAGCCTTCAAAGATACGTCACCAAAGATGCCCTAATTGTTAACGATAGTATAATCAATAAATGAGGAAAAGAATTAATAAGACATAATGATTTGATTTTGATGGGATATTATTATTTTGATTTAATCGGTTTGAAAGATTTGGCGTTCTTTTAGGGTTAAAAACATTATATTTATTATTGTTAGTATTTATATTATTATTATTATTATTATTATTATTATTATTATTAGTGTTAATATTATTATTGGTAACTAATATATAAGTGATATATTTTTATTCATGCTCATATTTTTCAAGTAAAAATATTTTAAATAAATAATAACCGATACTAAGTATTAATAAGTATTATATCTATGTTTAAATGAAACATTAATTTGAAAACTAATTCACATATATATATATATATATATATATATATAAATAAACATGATCGGTTTAGCACTATATATAAATAAAGAAATACATATGAACAAATAAATATATAGAATAATATTATATGCATATATATGTATGTTTATGAGTATAAGTGTCTACATATTTATGATGCAAAGCCATGGCCAAAATAATACTTTCGAGGTTCGGTTTCGTTAGATTAATGTGTATTTATTATTATATTATGATTATAATAAAAATATAACAAAGATTTAAGTGAAATAATATAAACAAATAAAAACCGGGTCCAGGGGGGTTCGAACCCGCGCCTGGACCGGTTCACATGGTTTCAATCACAACGCACCAGCCAACGGGCTGGAGCTTCAGTTTGTGTTTCATATCATTTAAAAACTATATAACCAGACATACCCAGTACCCAAGTTCATTTACAAACCCTAGATCTTAATCCATTGATTTGTTCATTGTATGTTAAAATTGACTTAGGGTTTTTATTAATGGATCAAAAACGAACTAAATGCACTTTCCAATTACCGTTTAGGGTTGAGATTGCGGGTTATTGAGCAATGAAAGGGCCGCGGCTGAGCTTGGGATTAAACAGGTCCTTGACGGCTTTGTTTGATGTAATTAGGTTATGGTTTAGATTCTCGAGATCGTTGTTGGATCGGATTTATGATAAGGAAGATTGGAATCTTCTCAACCTCCTCAGAAAATGGCTAAGTATGGACTTCGAGCAAGCCTAGACGATCGAGCATGGTTTTACTACTTCGAGCAAGGTCTTCAGAACCTTAAATGGTTGATTCTTCTAAGTGTTAAGGCTTCGAGCAAGCTACACTTCAACAAGCAAGAGTATTATTCTATCGAGCATGGATTGTCAATTGAGCAAACAGCTTAATCATACAAGTTTTAACCAAGTGTTACGAGCACAGGATGATCGAGCACATGGGGACAAGCATGGATGCAACAAGAAGATGTCACGTGATCAAAGCAAGGACTTCGAGCACAGTTCAGTTCCCGAGCAAGATTTACATCCGAGCATGCTAAAGATTGCTGAATAAGTAAAACTGAATACATCAAGAAGAATGAGCTTGCTCGATGGACTAGTTCAAGCAAAGCTTGGACCAGTCAAGGGGGATGAAGTCTGCTGGAAGGGAATATCTTCTTTAAAGATATTCTAAGTAAAGTATGCTCGACGACACTCATCAAGCATACCTAGCATAGTGAATTTTCTCGAGCAGGATTGTTACCTTGCTCGAGGACTCAACACTTGTATTATTTTGTATTTCATTATGTAATCATTATGAAGTTCTAGAAGGAATGTCAGGGTCTATAAATAGGGTCCTAGGATTCCATCTAGGACACGGATTTACAGGTTGGTGCACACAGAATACGAGAAACATTCCAAAAGAATATTCTATTTGTTTCATCGTATAGCTCCGCCGTCATACACGAAACCCTAGACATTCCTTTCACTGTTTCATTAATGAATCATTTAATACAGTGAATCTTTGTCTTTGAATGAGCATTTATTGATTAACTATTATTGTTTTGTGTTTGTGTTTACACTCCTTCATTCTCACTCGTTGGATATCCTAGTTCCGCCGGGATATTCAACAGGCCTTTGGGTAATCGAGTCGGTGTGTTCTTGTCGACCCTTTTAAGGTTTCACCCGATTCACGGTCCTGACAAGTGGTATTAGAGCTTGTGTAAGCTCGTTGATAGCCACGGGACTGAAGGGTTGTGATAAAGCTTGAAGCTTTACTCTGTTTTACTTCTACAAATTTCAGATCTGATAAAAATGGAAGACCAGGAAGTTTCCACCAACAAGATTCCAAGGTTGCTTGGACAAGAAAACTTCATCAAATGGAAGGTACTCTTCAAAGCAGCTGTGAACTACAATGATCCAGAGCTTTGGACTTCCATCGCTGAAGGAAACTATGTTCCCTCAACAGCTCCGAACAACAATGCCACCGTTGAGCTAAAAATGAAGAAACGAGACGATAAGGCTTTGTCTATGCTGCAGTTAGGGCTTTGTTGGGAAATTTTGACAACTGTCAACCATCATAAGACCACAAAGGGTATGTATGATGTAGTTATTGAAATGTTTGAAGGGAATACTGAATTAAGAGACATAAAAAAAGACAGACTGAAGCAGCAACTTGACAGGTTCAAGTTTAAAGATGGAGAAAGATTGAAATCAGTCTTGCAGTGGTTTATGACTATTATAAACGACATAAGAACGACTGATTTGCAGATTTCTGACTTTGAGCTGAACAAAAAGCTTTTATCATCCTTGTCTGGAGAATGGTACACTGCCAGCAAGTTTATCAAAGAAAAGGCTAGTTTTCCCAATTTCAAGTTAGATGATGTGATTGCCTTTCTCAAGGCTGTAGAACATGAGACGATAGAGAACCATATGATTAGGGAGGACAAGCTAAGTTTTCAAGTGAACAATGCCCTTGTAGCACCTATGGGCAACCTCTCAATCAAGAGCCAGCAGCCTATTATTGAGGAACCATCAGACACAAGTTCAACTTGCAGTGGCCAATCCAGATTCAATGTTCTGCTGATTGAAGATGACACTCCCTCTGCAGCAAATGGGCAGTCAACATTCTTGCAGAACAATAATGCTCAAGGAACAGATTATCAAGCATTGTTCTCTATGTTTACTGAGTCATACTATGCTTTTGTGGCCAAGAACCTGATCAACACAAGTATTGTGCAGGAAGATCTTGAGCAAATCGATGCTGATGATTTGGAAGACATGGATAGGCAGCTATGTTGGCTGTGAGAAGCAAAAGGTTGTATAACAGAACAGGAAGAACGAGTTTTAATGGACCAAATGAAAGAATTGGCTTTGACAAATCAAAAGCCATCTGTTATAACTGTCAATAACCAGGACATTTTGCTAGAGAGTGTAACATGCCAAAGCAAGTTGGCAATCAAGTTAACCAGAATCAATTCTACCAGAATCAGAATTAGAACTTCCAGCATCAGAGAAATCAGATCACCAACCAAAACCCCTACCAAAATCCGAACAGACCCCAACAACAAACATTTCAACCTCAAAGAAACAATTAAATGCAGGTCACACAAATCAGAACAGAACTAATTAGAACAATGTGAACCAACAGAGAGACCAAGGAAATGTTGCTGTAACCAGGGTGCCACAGGATGGAGAATTTGATTGGAGCAACCATGCTGCTGAAATAAAGAAGGCAAATGTTGGATTTATGGTCAAAGTGCATGACAAGCCTGAATCCTCAAATTCTCAGGTACAATATGATGTTTCAATTTCTGATCTTCTTATTACTATTGAAAAACTAAACTAGGAGATTGGAAAGTGGAAAACTGAGTTTGGGAGAAAGGAAGCCTTCTTGAATGTATATGAGCAAGTGAAGCAACTTATGAAAATCAGATCAAAGGGCTTGAAGAGGATTGTATGATGGCATACCAAACCCAATCAAGAATGACAATTGAAATTGAAGGGTTGAAGAAGATGTATGTAGAAGAGAAAATGAAGAATGCTGAATTGCTGATACAAATGAAATTCTTGAAGAACCTTGTTTCTATAGGAAATATAGTAGGTTATGTTGATAAAATGACTGAGGAAGAGAAGTATAAAAAGGTGCCACCACCTTTTTGTGACAGCTATCCACTGAAAGTAGACAAGGAAAGCAGAAGTGAGTATCTTAAACAATTCAAGAATGTTTTTGATGATAAGACTGAGTTTGTGAAGCAATATGCTGATGTGTTTGTGGACAAGAATGGAGAGTTTGCAGTAAAGCAGAGTGAGGAACCAGAGACTGAGAAGAATGAAAACAAGGAAGGTGAGAAAAAGAAGTGGAGTAAGTACTCCAGCGAAGATAGTAACTGCAGCTGTGGAAACTCAAAGTCATCTAAGGGCAAGAAGAAAAAAGGGTCAAGCAAAAAGAAAAGTGAAAAGATTCCTCTTCTACCAAAGATGACTCCAAAGATGAAAAAGCACTATGAGAAGATTAGAAGAGAACATGTGGTGTTTGACAACTGTGCAAGACCACAACCTAAAATCAAAAAATGAACAGAAGAAACTATGAAATCTTCCTATAGTCAGTCACATCCTCCAATCTATCCAGTCTTCTCAAACCATGAACTTTTTGACATTGGAGATGTGGAGTATGTTCCAATGAGAAGATCTGTTGGAGATGAAAAAGGAAGCAGTTCAAGAACCCATTCCAAGTTCAAGCCTGTTGTATTTGTCAAAGAAAAATATCATCTGGAACCTGATCTGAACAAACCAATCAAGATGGACTTCAGCAATTCACTATGTCCTAAGACCTCCCTAGGCTTTAATTTCCCCAAACCAAGTGACAAAATTAAAGGCAAGCAACTGCTTGAAGATATGGGGAGCTATGCAAAGGTCTGGTGTAAGAAGTGTGATGCATATGGTCATCACACTGACTCTTGTTGGTTTGAAGAGGAATAATTTGAAGTTCTTGATGTGGTTTGTGGGTTTGATATGAAAGGATACAAGAAAATGTATCAAAGATATTTCAATGAAGAAAAAGGCAGTTCAGATGATGAAAAGAAAAGGTCAGTGCTTGAAAAGAGTCTGAAACAAGTCTTAAAGATCAAAGATGTACCAAGTGTATCTAGCGAACCTGCAAAGAACAAAAGGTCTAGTGATAAAGGAAAAGAGAAGATTAGACCTAGTGTTCTTAATGGAGATGAGAAATTTCTGATGAAGTAGGGCTTTGAACCAAGAGGGTTCCAATGGAAGACTAAGAAGGAGGTGACTGAAAAGAAGAACTATGTGATTGAGCAAAATGAAAAATTATTCAAAACACAAATTATGAAGAATGGGTTAGATTCAGACACAGAAGAAGAATGTGAAGTTGTGTATGAAGACCCACTTCCAGTTTCAGTTCCAACTCTTGTTGAATCTTCAACTGACACTGAATTACAAACTGTTGCTGTTTGTGAATCAGAATCCAACTAATTTTGTTTTATATGTATGTGCAGGAACAGTCCTTGAACAGCAATGACTTATGGTATATGAACAGTGGATGTTCCAGGCATATGACATGTGACAAAGAAGCTTTAGTCAACTATGAAAGAAAATATGAAGGGCCAGTTGCCTTTGGGAGTGAAGAAAACAGAGGAAAGATTGTTGGAAGAGGTACACTCACCAATGGCAAGGTATCCTTTGAGAATGTTCTACATGTTGAAGGACTTCAATACAATCTGTTGAGCATTTCTCAAGTATGTGACAAATGATACAAGGTAGCCTTCAATGATGAATATTTCCTAATTTTGAAGCCTGAGTTTGTGATTCCAACTAAAATGATAATGATGATGTCTCCAAGAAATGGCAACCTCTATGAACTGAGAATGAATATTGCAACTTCAAGAGGTGGTTCATGCTTTGTTTCCAAAGCAACTGAAAATGAAACCAAGCTATGGCATAGGAAGATGTGTCATGTGAACTTAAAGAACATGAACAAACTTGTAAAAGGTGAACATGTTGTTGGCCTTCCCACTAGAGAGTTCAAATTCGAAGAAAAATACACATCTTGCCTAAAAGGAAAACAACATAAATCCTCACATAAGAGCAAAATGATAAACACAATTGATGAGGTCTTGGAACTGTTACACATGGATCTATTTGGTCCTGTAAGTGTTCCAAGTATTGGAAAGAAGAGATACTATCTGGTGATCACTGATGATTATTCAAGATTTACTTAGGTATACTTCATGGGCAGCAAAGATGAAACCCCAGACCTGATCAGATCTTATGTGCTAAAGATGGAAAATCAGCTTGAAAGGAAGGTTAAGGTCATTAGAAGTGACAATAGGACAGAATTCAAGAATGGAATTATGAATGAATTCTGCACTTCTAAGGGAATTTTTCAACAATACAGTGCACATAGAACTCCTGAACAAAATGGTGTTGCAGAAAGAAGAAACAGAACATTGATTGAAGCTGCAAGGACCGTGCTTTCTGATGCCAATCTGCCAGTCACTTTTTGGGCAGAAGCAATCAATACTGCATGCTATGTGTAGAACAGGGTTCTATTGAACAAGGCACAAAACAAGACTTCGTATGAAGTTATCTTCAAAAGAAAGCCTTATGTGAAGTTCTTAAAGCCGTTTGGATGCAGATGCTCACTATTGAACACAAAGGATTATCAAAACAAATTCCAGTCAAAATCTCTGGAATGTTTCTTTGTGGGCTACTCATCTCATTCAAAGGCTTACAGAGTCTATGTGAAGGAGCATATGGTGGTTATTGAGTCTTCGGATATAATATTCAATGAAAACCATTTTAACAATGTTGAAGGACCCAAGTGGTTGTTTGAATTGGAAAAGATGATCAAATCTTTTAAAATCTACAATGAAGATATGGATGACAGTATGTACAGAACCAGCTTTGAAGAAAAGGGAAAACAAAAACAAGTTGATCTGTACAAACTGTGGACTTCAGTTGCTCCTGAAGCAAATGGATTCAATTTTGAGAGAAGCAACCAAGGTGAAGCTAAAGCTGATAGAAATGGACAGGAGGCTGCTGTTGAGATCTCTAATGAAGGTCCAAGTGATGTTGAAAGTGAACCTATTCAGAGTCAACAACCTGTTCAGACTACAGGGACAAATCATTTTGATGATAGGTTTCAATCTTTGTTTGACTCAATGCAAATTGGATCAAATGAAGAATCAACATCTGAGATCCATCAAACTCAAGAAGCTGATGAAAGTCAAGAGAGTATTGAAGATGAATCTGCTGAGTTAAACCTGACAAATCTAGAGACAGAAGTGTCTGCGCAACAAGTTGTGCAACCACCTCTGTTGAAAGAAATCACCCTGCAGAAAATATAATAGGAGACTTGCATGAAAGAGTGACTAGAAGCTCTGCTGAAAAGGCAAATATATGTCTGTATGCCTGCTTCTTATCCCAAGTGGAGCCTAAAAACATTGGTCAAGCTTTGAAAGATAACAACTGGGTAGAAGCTATGCAGGAAGAGTTAGCCCAATTCAGAGACTTACATGTATGGGACTTAGTGGACAAGCCAGAGGCAAGTATGCTATTGGAAAATGGGTATTCAGGAACAAGAAAGATGAAAAGGGGGATAGTGATCAAGGACAAAGCAAGGTTGGTAGCTCTAGGATGCTTACAGGAAGAATGAGTGGACTTTAAAGAAGTCTTTGCTCCAGTTGCAAGACTAGAGGCTATCAGAATCTTTTTGGCATATGCAACATCAATGAATATTAAAGTCTATCAACTTGATGTAAAATCTGCTTTTCCGAATGGAAAGATTGATGAAGAAGTTTATGTCACTCAACCTCCTGGATTTGAAGACCCAGTTCATCCAAACAAGGCTTACAAGCTCAGCAAAGCACTGTATGGACTGCATCAAGCACTGGATGAGCTTTCAAACCATTTGTTGGAAAATGGCTTCTGCAGAGGAGCCATTGACAAGACTCTATTCTACAAAAGGAGAAACAACGATCTGATGCTGCTGCAAGTGTACGTGGATGACATTATCTTTTGCTCTACAAATGAACAAATGTGCAAAGAGTTTGAGCAAGTGATGAAGTCCAAGTACAAGATGAGTTCAATGGGGGAAATGAATTTTTTCCTTGGACTTCAGGTGCAACAGAAAGCTGATGGAATCTTCATTAATCAATCCAAATATGTACAAGATATTGTTAACAAATTCAAGTGCTAAGACTTCAAGACAATATCCACACCAATGGACACACATCAGAAAATGGTACCTGATGAAAAGGGGGAGCCACTGAACCAGCATGAGTATAGGGCCAAGATAGGATCACTGATGTATGTTACAGCATCTAGGCCAGATATTATGTTTTCTATGTGTGTCTGTGCCAGATTCCAAGTTAACCCCAAGGTCTCACATATGCTAGCAGTGAAGAGGATATTCAGATACTTGAAAGGAAAACCAAATTTGGGGATTTGGTACCCAAAGAACCTTCCTTTGATTTGATGGCCTACACAGATAGTGACTATGATGGTTGCAACATTAATAGAAAATCAACCTCTGGAGGATGCCAGTTTCTAGGGAATAGGCTGGTGTCGTGGCAATGCAAGAAGCAGACTACAGTGTCAATCTCTGCTGCTGAAGCTGAGTAAATTGCTGCTTCTACCTGCTGTGCACAGGTTTTGTGGATTCAAAATCAACTGCTGGATTATGGTCTGAATTTCTTACTTACACCTATTTTAATTGATAATACTGCTGCTATGTTTATTGTTAAGAATCCAGTCCAACATTCTAAAACTAAGCACATTGAAATTAGACATCATTTCATTAGGGACTGTCAGGAAAAAGGTTTAATAGAAATGAAAAGGGTAGATACATCTGATAATTTGGCTAATCTATTCACCAAACCTTTAGATAAAACCAGGTTTCATTTTTTGTTAAAATGCCTAGGAATGATAAATGTTGATGAAGTTTGAGTTAGGATGTGTGCTTAAGTGAGGTGCTTACTGATTATCTGTATTACTCACTTTGAATGTTTGCATGATAATTTGCTATGCTTGACTGATTGCTCAAATTGCATAAATCATGTATGTGACTGTCTTTGTATGGAAATTTTGATAGAACTGCTAATTACAGCTTTTGGTACTTTGATCTGTGCTTGCATGATGTATTTATGTGATTCTAAGTACTTCGAGCATGAATCTATGCTCGATAGTGTGCTTGTTGCTCTTTGAGCACAAGCAAAGGATCTTGTAAGACTATTCCAAGTCAATCGAGCACAGATGTCATAGCTCAGCTGCTCAAACATAGAATTCTGTCTTGAAAAACCTTTTTCAAGTATTTCGAGCATAATTCTGTGTTGCATGATGTGTTTAATGCTCTTTGAGCACAAACAAACCATGCTTGAGGTTTCTCAAGTAACTCGAGCACAAATGATGTGTTACTTGTGGTCGAGCATGGACATGTGTTGTGGAAAACTTTTAAAGTATTTCAAGCACAAGTATACTGCTTGAGCACTCAGCTAAGTCTTTCGAGCAAAATATCTGAAATGATAAATCGTTTGCCTGTGACTTGTAAGTCCCCCCGGGGCGTCGCCGATCGATACGAGATCCGCACGAGGTCTAGGAGTGCGGAATCCTCCTAGACTCGTTTATTGGTGTAAAGATGAAGAACACAAACACGTACACGAACAAATACACGAACAAATACAAGAACGGGATAAGCAAATCTGCAGATTCTTATATAATAATCAAAACGAATTACATACCAAACTCGTAAACAAATGACGGCCGACCCGAGGTGAGCTCTACCTCGGGTCGTCCCACACGACTCTCACTCTCGGTCTCTCTCTAGACAAATAAACTGTAACACACAATACTCTAATTTCTGGATACAAAACCTAAACAAGACACACATATATAGACAAAACATCTTCTCGGGCTTGGGCTTGGGCCAGTAGGCGAAGTTGTTCTTAACTTCGCCTATGGCGAAGTTGTTATAACTTCGCCTAAGGCGAAGTTGTTCTAACTTCGCCGCTGGCGTCTCCGCTGGTCTGAATTGCATAGCGACGGTCACAAAATGCACCAACAATCTCCCTTTGACCGTTGCTCTCAATTCTAACAAACACAAAAGATCATCTGTTACAAAACATGCACCAACAGACTCCCTCTTAACTGATGATCTTCTGTTTGCTCATCAACCAGCCGTGTCTGAAACTGTCCTGTAGCTTCACAAATCTACCAATCACCCAGCGTCTTCCATATCAGATCTCCCCTTCAGTGTAAGCTTCTCCGACTATAACGACTGAGGTCTTTGAAATGCATGCATCCTCGTGCCAATAGATCATCTCAACCAATCATGTGAGTCCATCTGACTTCACCAACACGTAAAGTTGGGCTTCCTCCACAACTTCACCAACTCGTCGGCATACGATAAGGTTTAATCTTCAACTACTCAACATCAAGTGATCAATTTCATCACAAAACCACCTTGACAGAATCTAACACATGACCATTAATTAATCCGAAGCATCTTCAATCACCAGGGATAACGATCAAGAACATAAACACTTTAGTTCCCGATTAAATCCAACTTGTTCCAGAATTTTCACTCTAATAAATAAGCATCACGTTTCAGGATCCAATTCTCGAACGCCTTGAAAATAACATAAATAATATGCTCTGACCGCAATCCAGTAATGACAAAAACATTCAGTTCAATTTGACTTTCTTCAATTGGTCAACCTCGAACAACAACAATTTCATTGCCCACAAACACCCAAATATGTGTCAATATCCAGTTTCAATCAATATCCCATTCACAAACTCAACCCCATATCCAGAGTTGACACGTAATTGTTCACATGTAAGACCCAGAGATAACAAGTTTCACTCGTTGACAGAGCAACATCTCCGGTCTCACAATAATCGTGTACACCTGGCCATACAGACGAAAACTCCAAATACTCTTTTATTTATTTATTTATTTATTTTTATTTATTTATTTATTTATTTTTATTTATTTATTTATTTTTTTTTAACTTCGCCGAGAAGTCAACTTCGCCTAAAGTCAACTTCGCCTGTTCATAACTTCGCCTGGCTATAACTTTGCCTGTCCATAACTTCGCCTGTCCATAACTTCGCCAGACCTTATATCTTCGCTGAAACCCTACGAACAGTGACGGCAACTTCGCCTGATGAACAATAACTTCGCCTGCGGCGCTGTTCGACCAGAAACGCACAGAAACGTGCCAGAAACACCAAAACGCAGATCTCGAACCATAGCATAAGAGCCTAAGGCTCTGATACCACTTGTAAGTCCCCCCGGGGCGTCGCCGATCGATACGAGATCCGCACGAGGTCTAGGAGTGCGGAATCCTCCTAGACTCGTTTATTGGTGTAAAGATGAAGAACACAAACACGTACACGAACAAATACACGAACAAATACAAGAACGGGATAAACAAATCTGCAGATTCTTATATAATAATCAAAACGAATTACATACCAAACTCGTAAACAAATGACGGCTGACCCGAGGTGAGCTCTACCTCGGGTCGTCCCACACGACTCTCACTCTCGGTCTCTCTCTAGACAAATAAACTGTAACACACAATACTCTAATTTCTGGATACAAAACCTAAACAAGACACACATATATATAGACAAAACATCTTCTCGGTCTTGGGCTTGGGCCAGTAGGCGAAGTTGTTCTTAACTTCGCCTATGGCGAAGTTGTTATAACTTCGCCTAAGGCGAAGTTGTTCTAACTTCGCCGTTGGCGTCTCCGCTGGTCTGAATTGCATAGCGACGGTCACAAAATGCACCAACATGACTTTCGACTATGCTCGATGAACTTCTGAGCATGCTCGACAGACTCATGTGATCATCTAAATGATTTCTACTGTCTGAATGAATGTGTTTTGGTACTGTACTGTGATAATGTGTGCTTGTTAAACATGCTTAACTGACAACACTATTTTTAAAATCAATATTTCTCAATGAACTTTCAAAAGGAAATGGTTTTAAAATGGTAAAAGTTTTTGACTAAGCAACACTGTTTTCGGTGATATTTCATAAGAGATATGATAATATTATCCAAGTTCCCAGCATCAAAGAAGCTAGAAACTATTTTATGTGGAGATTGAATCCAACCTAAAATGGGAAATGATAGAAAACTGTTTAAGATAACTAACCCATGGATTATAAGTTCAAAGGGCTTTGAGTACAGTCATTGGCAAAGTATAGTAGCTTTCCATAGTCTGTAGTTGTCATATGTGATATACACTTAAATTTGCTAAGTATGATGTGGTGAAACATTGGAAAATAAGGTATGCTCTCTAGCATATCTCTCCGAATGATAGGCAGAAAGGTTATTATCCAATCATACATGAGCCTGTTGGTGTTTCTGGTCTATCAAAATATTTATTAAATATTTGAGCAGAAGTAAATTATTGCTATATGGCAAATTTCTCAAAAGAAACGAAAAAGAGAGTGATTGAAAAAGTATGAAAAGAACAAAAATATAATATAAATAAATAAGTTATCTGATTTCATGACTTAAGGGGCACTAAGGGAACTACAGGGGTGGGGCATTCAAATAAGTCCTAAACACCCTGAATGTAAGGCATGTAAGTCCGGATGGCATGTAAGTCCAACATTCAACCTTAAAGTTTGTTATCAAAGACAAAATATAAATAAGTAACTGCACTATTATACAAAAATCAAATTTTGACCAGGGCATCAGGGGGTCGAATTCAATTCGGGGTGATTTGGAGAAAGCTAAATACGCTTTGTGAAGAGATTAGAGGCAATCTAAAGATATAGTGATAACTATTCCTAACACAAGCTCTAATTGAATCCTAAATGTATCACAGAAAGCAATGACCATTATGCTAAGTATACCTGCTGTCAACCTGACTTAAGTCATAATAACACTGACCATGAAGTGATGTGATCGTGTTTTAAATAGTCTGATCCCATGTTGAGATCTTTCCAATAAATTAAAATGAATTTTATTTTAAACTAGATTTTGATCTCTTATTTCACCTTAAACTAACTGTTTAGGTCAGCTCATCAAATTGAGATGATCATTTTTAATTCGAGCAAAAGAACTTTGCTTACTGAGCATGATAACATTGTGTCAAACAACTTATGTGACTTGTATGAACTATTAAGTGTTTCGAGCATGCATCTTACTTTCGAGCACCTGAAATGAAGTGAATAGTAATGTATGTGTTTCGAGCATGATTGCATTCTTGTTTGTCTAATAAGTATTCGAGTGCAAGGGATTCGAGCATAGAAGTGCGCTAGGTGTGTCGGCATGAGAGTTCGAGCTTAAGCAACTGGATCATTTTGTTAAGTAGTTCGAGCAAATTTGTGGACTAAGACACTTAAGTTCTGAGTTCGAGTACAGGCATAAGGAATGATTTAATATGCTAAGGCTTTCGAGCATAAGGGTACATCGAGCACATTGAGCTTTTGCAATCTAAGTTAGTCGAGCAAAGGCTCTAGCACTTAAGAATGCATCTCGAGCATAGGATATTGTCAAGATATATTTCTAAGTATCTCGACCATGATGCATAGTCGAGTAAGGTTCGGTTACTGGTGTGTCTCAGAAATTTGTAAAATGAATTTTGATGTATAGTCGAGCATACTATTCCTCGAGTATGACTTAATACTCGAGCAGGTACTATGATTATCATCAGAAATTTTGGCCAAGGCATCGAGCACAAGTCTATTCTAGCACACGTTCACATGTGTACTAGTGCTTGAGCGGAATATTTCAAGTGCATCGAGCAAGGGTGTACTATGTACTCGAGTACAGTTGAATACAGCTGTTAATTTGGCTGTATACTCGAGCAAAGGAGGTACATTAAATTTGAAATTAAATGACAACTGTCGTGTGCTAGATGACAAAATGAGGTACTGTACCACCCATATGTTAGGTATAAAAGGCGGCTTCGAAACTTTTTCACATATTTCTTCATCTTCCTCTTAAACCTAGACGAAAAACCCCTTTGCTCGTGCTATTTCCTACTTGCTCGAATACACAATTTTACTTCGATTACAGCCATTAGCTCTGCTTCAACTTTGGTAAGACATCGTTATTTGATTATCCTCGCAACGATTTCGAAATTAGGGTTTTCAATTGATTTACGGACAAATTCTTTACTTGTTTTTGCAGGTACGCATATTACTACGGAACAGGTAATTGGGGACACTAAAATCATCTACTTATCTTCGATTATTAGTTCTGCAATTTTGAGTACTGACATATTCTCTTGTTTTTGCAGAACTGATGGCGTTCAAATTCGAAAAGAGGCATAATATGTGCGGTCAGTTGGAGATAGACGAGGACAACCAAGAATTGGAGCCAATGATAAATTTTTTGAGTAACTCCAACCTGAGGGTGGCATTAACTGAGAATCCCACAATATACAAGAACCATATCTCGGATTTTTGGGGGTCTGCAACTTATGTTAATGATGTCAACGGGGAAAGGATTGAGGCATCGGTCCTGAATAATGACATTGAGATAACAGAAGCATCTATACGAGCTACTTTGGAACTGAACGATAACTTTAATGCTTAGCCATCTTACTCGGTCCCAAGGTTGTTAAGAGTCTTTCAAGAGACTATGGGATACCAAGGAGGAGTAAAGGAGGGACAATTTCAGAAAGGGAGTTTTCCATTGATCTACAGGTTCCTGATTCATCATGTGATCCAGTCCTTATCTCCTAGGAGAGGGACTTAGACTTTATTGAGTAGAGAGGTTGGGACACTCACAGTAGCCATACTCTATCAGCAACCCTTCAACATTTCCAGACTTATCTTTCAAGGGTTGGCATCAAATGCAGAGAAGCAAGTCAATCGGCGATTTCTTATGTATCACAGATTTCTACAGATCTTGATAAACAGAGATTTGCCTGATCTTCAAAGAATGGGAGAAGTTTTGAAACTACAGGACCCCAACATATGCAAACGAATGAAAGATGCTCAGAGCAAATTTGTTGACAATGATGACTGGGATATCCTCCCATGGTTGCTCGTACCAGCTCTAGGTGCTATTAATTGTTGGTACATAAATGTTAGTAGTTCATAGTCTAGCGTTTGTAATCGAGTCTGTAATGTAATTATGTTTAAGTTTATGATTATGTATGTAAGCGAAGTTGTCAACAAGTTCGCTTAGGCGAACTTGTTGAACAAGCGAAGTTGTCGACAAGTTCGCCTAGGCGAACTTGTTCAACGAGCGAAGTTACTGACAACTTCGCCTGAGGCGAAGTTGTCGTGTATTTATATAGCCTACGGGTTTACGGTTTAAGTGTTAGAGTTTTGGTTAATCACGTGTGATTCAGCAAGTCGATAGACGAGAGATAGAGTCTGTAATAGACGTGTTTCAAGTTATAATATATAACGTGTTCGTCTGTATCGCGTGTGATTGTTTTACGTATTCTACGCTCGTAACTACCTACGCAGGGATTCCGCACCTACGTAGATAGCGATATCCCGTGTAAGATCCGTCCAGGAACCTACATTAATGTGCCTAGAACCCAAGGGAATAGTGATGATGAAGAAGATGATGATCAAAATGATGATGGGGACAATGGTCCAGAGGGTGGACATGGCATGATGGTTGATAATGATGATGATGCCCAGGAGGTAGTTGAGGTAAATGTGCCTTTTATTGAACAAGTTGGACATGAGGTAGATAATGCAGAGGTAGTAGGGCATGAGGAGACAGATGAACAGGGTGAGGGTGTAGTCAACCAGGCTGCAGAGCCAATGGATGATGATATTTTTGTAGCCCAAGTTGTAACAAATGTTGCGGACACAGTCGACAAAATAACTCCACCAGACTCACCACCACCTACAGTTTCCCAGGATGAGACAGATTCTATTGAGATAGATGATGTGAATGACGAAATTACCTCCTCACCAGCCCCAACTGAACCTGCCCTATCTGATACTGAACCTACTGATAACATTCCTGTTCCTACACCACCTACATCTCCCCTGCAAGACACACACATTCAAACACCACCATCTTCCCAAATCCAAGATCAACCTGCTACTGACATTACCCCACCAACTCAATCGATCCCATATTCTACACAATATAAAGTTCCATCTCCAGAAACTGCTGATACTGAACCACTCTCTGAACCCGCCTCAAAGCCAAACAAGAAACTCCACCATCAAGCCCTAACCTATATGATATTGTTTGTGAGAATGCCAGGCTTGAGTTTGAAAACATAAAGTTGAAAGAATAAAATGCCATATTGACTACAAGGAACTCGACATTGGAGGCTGCATTGACTGAAGCTCTATTGAAAATTCGAACCCTATAGGGGCAGTCTGAGGTTTAGAAGACCTCAGATGCACCAAAACAGGGGGAGAAACCTGAAGGTGTAGAGATCTTAAAGGTGATTAGAGAGATATATGAGAGTTCTGATGAGGAAGTTGTGAAAGTGGGACCATCAAATGCCTTAAACATACTAAATCAAGCATATGATGATGGTCATTCGGATGATGAGGGGGAGAATAAAGAAGAAGAAGAAACTGAAGAAGAAATTTTGAAAAGAAAAGAAAAGGGAAAGGGGGTTGCACTTACTGATGATAATCTACATCCCCTGCCCCAAAATAAAGTTCAATCTGATGATATTTTGCACAAAGAAAATGTAGTTGATCCAGATGTTGCAGAAGCTAAATCTGTAAAGACAGTCATAAATTTAATGAATGAAGATTTGGAGGCTTTGGAGAGAGAAGAGGAGGAGGAAATCCCTCAGGAAGTGCTTGAAGCACTAATAAACATGAAAGAGAAGGAAGTGAAGAATGAGAGGATGTTGAAAGAGGCAGATGATGCCTTTAAGACTACAATTGAAGCTCTTAAAACAAATCTGAATGAAAATGAACAAGAACCTACACAGACTGAAGAGACAGTTATCACCGAGCTTGAAGAGCCAATAATAAATGAACTAGAACAATCTGAAACTGAACCTGACAATCCTGAAAAGGAACAAGAACTTGGATCGGGACTGCTCATTTGTGAAGAAGATGAAACCATTGAAGTCTCAGCAAGTACAATGGTAAAATTGGTCATAATGAGGGATCTTATACACATTCTGAATAACCCAGAAAGGCATAATCCATATATAGTATCAGCAGCAAGAAAGGCACAAAAAGACTTCATTAACATGAGCAAAGAAAGAGAACAAAATGTTGAAGAGCCTGCTGTTGTAAGTGAACCAGTCATAGAAGAAATTATTGATGAAGAATCGAAGACCTCTGAGTCAGTTGATGAGGAAATCATACTTGAAGAGCCAGAAGCTGAAGTGACACAACCCGACACATCCACTCCAACTCAATCATCTTTGAAGCGAAAGCATACAGCAGAAACTGAGAAACCCAAATCTAAAAGACAAAAATCCGTAAAGAAAATGGTGTACAAAATAAGATTGGAAAAACTTGAAGAAAGAAGGAGGGCTCAATCTGAAAGAAATGAAGAACCAACGATTGAGGCTCTCCATAATCTTGAAGAAACAGTTGATTTAGAAGTTGAGAATGAAGATGATGAGGAGTCAAAGGAGGTTGAAATGGAGAATGAAGACAAAGATTATCTGATCAGTTTGGGATATGACTTCAGGCACCTTCAAAGACTATCAAAAGAACAAATGGCAAAAGAAGCTGAAGGGTGGAAGATAAGGAAGTCTAAAAGTGAAACTCTGATTAAAGCCGGTTACAAGTCTGAATTCCTTAACTTACAATCTTTTGACACAAGTGATAGACTATACAGGAATGCTCTTGTAGATGACATCTCAGACTATGTGAAGAAGGTATCAAAGAAGAAGGTAAAGGGTGAAAATGTATTAAAAGAGTTTGACAGTAGTAAGAAGAGAACTGAAAAGAAAGCAACTGATGAAGCAAACTATGAAGCATTAAAAGCTAAACACAATGATATCAAGTTTCTGCAACTATACGACTACGGCTATAACTTCTTGATAAATCTCTCTCCTGAAGAACTGAAAATAAAAATTCAACTTGTAAAAGCCTCTCACAAAGATCAAAAGAGTCGAGAAAATTACGAGAGAGAACAGGAGTTGAAGATGAGACTGCAAAAGGAAAGAGATGATGCAAAAAGAAAAGAAGAAGAATTGAAAAGATGGTTTGAAGACCCTAAGAGGGTAGAAATGTGTAAGGCCCCGAACCTCGGGATCCCCACAGTTGGTAATCATTCAAAACACTCGTAAAAATAATTAAACTTGAAAACAATTCTTTTCATTAAAATAAGCATCACATAGTATAATTTGGCGGAAAACGTAAATAAGTAAATGAGTTCCCAAAACCCGGGAATTTTGCCCAAAATCAATATAATTATCTTTAAATAAAAACTTTTAAAAATAAATGTTTAATAATAAAATCTTCATTCCCCGTATGCCCTTCACCGTTCAAGTAGCTTCGTGCATGTCCAAGCGATAAGGCATCCTCTTCCTAACCTGAAACTCAAACTAACATGCACACAAAGTCAGCTTAAGCTGAGTGAGTTCAAGTTTTAAATAAGTAGCAAAAGTCTTAAATAATCATTCTAACGGTTTTAAAACGGTAAACGGAAATACATCGGTTAGGTCACCACATTCTATAAATAGTCATTCTTATGTATGAGCATCTCTATACGTGCTTTCCTATATATATCAATATATATATATATATATATATATATATATATATATATATATATAACATTCAATAATAACATTCAGGGCTGAGAAAACGTACAACCCAAACACGTAACATTCAGCGCATGCAACACAAAGTAGGCATACGCAACATTCAGTAGTCGAGACGACTACAAACATTCAGGGTCGAGCAAACGTACAACCCAAACACGGAACATTCGGCGCATGCAACACAAGGTAGGCATACGCAACATTCAGTAGTCGAGACGACTACAACATTCGCCAAATATTGGCCATTCTAAATATATATAAATATATATATATTTATATACATACACATTCTATAACATTCCAAGGCCTACCAATACTAGCAAGCCTATGTAAAACCATTCAAAACATCTCATCAAGTAAGAAAAACACTTAGGTGTGCACGCTAGACCAAAACTTAAAAAGAGTTAAACGGGGCATCAAGAACTCACCTGAAATCAATCGAACACCTGCAACGAGCTAGGAAATCCCTAAGTGCACAATCACAAGCAAGGGCCTGTAAAGTATACACAACGTGTTACTAAACTAGACCGTAAGAACACTCTTGCCTAATGAGCCGTTCAAGCCCAGCACTTGGCCCAAGGCCCAACAACTTGGCCCAAGGCCCAACACTTGTCCCAAGGCCCAACAACTTGGCCCAAGTCCCAACACTTGGCCTAAGGCCCAACAACCTTACCTCAGCCCCTAAAATCTTTCAACTAACCAATTTATAAATTCATAAATTCATAAAAACCATTCAAATCTCGTCCAAAAATTACGTATTATACCTTTCTGGAAACTAGACTGAAAGTAAAACATCATGGAATCAAGAATCGATCAAAAACAATGGATTATCATCGCGTTACAGACCCTACAATGAACGTATACGAATCTGTCAGCAAACTGTTATCATCAAAACTCAACCTTAACGACCAATAAGCGCGTTAATATGATCAATTAAGGTATAAAAGACATGGGGAATCATAAAACCGATCTTGAATTGAAGTTTTCACGGATGAAACTTGGCTGGGCAGAAGAAAAATGAGCAGGGGGGGTCTTGAGGTCCGATCGGCTGCTAGAAAGGGTTAGGGGTTAGGGTTTATTTGTTTTATGATATAAATAAAATAGTTACATCCAAGTCCCTCCAAATTAAATTGTAACGAAAAATAGAAGGAAAAGTTAAGTTCTTTAACATACCGGGATAACGTAAAGGCTTCTGAGAAACGTCAGATAAATCCCGAGAATTATACATACTCTACAAGCTTTAATTCTTGAAACCGGAATTAACGGGCGTTACAAGTCCACCCCCTTACAATGGGATTCGTCCCCGAATCCCGATGCGACAGGAACAACTGCGGATAATGCCTCATCATCTCGTCTTCGGACTCCCAAGTGGCCTCGGAACCCCTACGGTGTTTCCACTGCACCTTCACCTGTCTAACCACCTTATTCCTCAAACACCTCTCCTGATGGTCGAGAATAGCAATCGGTTGTTCGATGTAGTTCAGCTTACTATCGAGTTCAATATCATCGAGAGGCACGTGGACCTCTTCATCCGCTAAGCATTTCCACAGATGGGACACGTGAAAAGTAGGATGAACCCCCGCGAGCTCCTCGGGTAATTCCAGCCTATATGCTACCTCACCAACTCGGGCCAAAATACAGAACGGGCCAATAAACCTCGGACTGAGCTTCCCTCTCTTACGAAAACGAATAATGCCCTTCCAGGGAGAAACTTTTAACATAACCTGATCCCCAGCCTCAAACACAATAGGCCTTCGCCTTTTATCTGCATAAGACTTCTGACGATCCTGCGCGGCCTTCATCAACGCCTAATTTTATCGAGCTTCTCGGTCGTAGCCTCAACTACATCCAAACTACCCAACTGATTCTGACCAATGGAACCCCAACAAACTGAATTCCTACACGTCCTACCATACAACATCTCAAACGGTGGCATCCCAATCGTGGTGCGATAACTGTTATTATACGAGAACTCTACCAACGGTAAGTGACGATCCCAACTGCTCCCAAAATCGATTACACAGGCCCGCAACATATCCTCAAGAGTCTGAATGGTCCTCTCGGATTGACCATCCGTCTGCGGGTGATAGGCAGTACTGATAAGGAGTTTGGTACCCATCTCCTCGTGAAACCTTTTCCAAAACCTGGAGGTGAAACGCGTATCCCTATCCGAAACAATAGATACCGGAACCCCGTGCCTAGATACGATCTCACGAATAAACACTTCGGACAGCTGCTCAGAATTAAAAGGCTCTCGAATCGGCAAGAAGTGAGCGCTCTTGGTCAGTCTATCCCCGGTTACCCAAATGGTGTCATAATTACCCCTAGGAGTATGAGGCAGTTTAGTCACGAAATCTATAGTAAGATGCTCCCATTTCCACTCAGGTATTTCCAATGGCTGAAGTTTCCCAAACGGCTTCTGATGCTCGGCCTTAACTTGCAGACATGTCAAACACTTACTTACATACTGAGCCACCTCAAACTTCATCGCAGGCCACCAATAATTCTTTTTCAAGTCTTGGTACATCTTGGTCGCGCCCGGATGAATGGAATAGCACGACTTGTTCGCCTCATCTAAAATTTTACCTCTGAAACCTCCATACCTCGGTACCCATAAACGCCCATCCTTATACTTCACTCTATCACCGACGTCTCCTAACAACTTTTCCTGATCTCAAATACGCTTTGACATAATCCATTCCACCTGCAACGCTTCATTTTGAACGCTGGCTATTTGCTTCAAAATATCGGGTTTAAGGATGAGCTGGTAAGATTTTACACGAATCAGCTTCGGTCTCTCTTTCCGGCTCAACGCGTCAGCCGCCACGTTAGCCGCCACATTAGCCTTACCTGGGTGGTACATAATCTCCAAATCATAATCCTTAATCAACTCCAACCATCGACGCTGGCGCATATTCAGTTCCTTTTGTTCTAAGAAATTCTTTAAACTCTTATGATCGGTATAGATAACGCAGGGAACACCGTACAAATAATGCCGCCACAACTTAAGAGCAAACACAACGGCCTCAAGCTCCAAATCGTGAGTAGGATAATTCGCCTCGTAAGGCTTTAATTGCACGAGGTATACGCGATGACTCGACCTCGCTTTATCAGAACACACCCAAGCCCCTGGTAAGAGGCACCAGAATAAACCACCAGATCGTCGGTGCCATCAGGTAGAGCTAAAATCGGGGCATGCGTCAACCGGTTCTTCAACTCGAGAAAAGTCTCCTCCTGCTCAGTACGGCAAACGAACTTAACGCTCTTCTTAGTCAACCTGGTCAGCGAAGAAGCAATTTTCGAAAAGTCGGGAATAAAGCGGCGGTAATACCCCGCCAAACCCAGAAAGCTACGGATTTCAGATGGAGACTTTAGAGACTCCCATTCATTCACGGCTTCCACCTTTGCAGGGTCAACCAGAATACCACTCGGGTTAATTACATGACCCAAGAATTGAACCTCACGCAACCAGAAGGAACACTTAGAAAATTTCGCATACAACTTGTTCTGTCGCGGAGCTTTCAAAACTTCTATGAGATGACCGGCATGATCGGATTCATTTTTGGAATATACCAGAATGTCATCGATGAATTCAATAACTGAACGGTCGAGCATCGACCTGCACACCCGGTTCATAAGATCCATAAACGCGGCCGGTGCGTTGGTCAAGCCGAAAGACATCACAAGAAATTCATAATGCCCAAAACGAGTGCGGAAGGTAGTCTTAGGAATATCTTCCTCCCGAATCTTCAACTGATGATACTCGGACCTAAGGTCGATCTTCGAGAACCAACTAGCTCCTTGGAGCTGATCAAATAAGTCGTCGATCCTCGGGAGCGGGTACCGATTTTTAACGGTGAGCTTGTTCAACTCACGGTAGTCAATGCACATCCACATGCTACCGTCCTTCTTCTTAACGAACAAGACCGGGGCACCCCAAGGCGAGATGCTCGGTCGAATAAGGCCTTTATCGAGCAAGTCTTCCAACTGAGCCATAAGTTCCTTCATTTCGTTCGGCGCTAGGCGGTAGAGAGCTCGGGCAACGGGTTTGGCGCCTGGTACAAGGTCTATCTGGAACTCGACCTCGCGATCCGGCGGCACATCTGACAAATCATCTGGAAATACATCCGGGAAATCCCGAACAATAGGAACATCACCGACGGTAGCCACCTTGGTATTCACATTCATAGCATATGCCAGATACGCCCCGCACCCCCGCTGCATCCACTTTCCCGCCTTAAGCATGGGTATAATATGTGGCGTCGCAACATTTTGATCACCGAAGACCGTAATTTGAGTCCCATCCGGGGCCCTTAGACGAACGAGTTTCTGACCAAAAATGATCTGAGCATCAACATTCGCGAGCCAATCCACCCCGAGCACCACATCGAAACAACCAAGCGGCATCAAATACAATCGCACCGGAAATCTATACCCAGACAACTCGATGAAACAACCCTGAATAGCCCTAGACACGGACACGGATTATCCTACGGCGACCTCAACCTCAAACACATCGACTACGCGCTCGGGTGATTTATTCAACGATGAAGAGAAAGCGGTAGACACAAAACTTCTACTGGCGCCCGAATCAAATAAGACTGACGCCGGTAATTCATTAAGTAGAAAGGTATCTGGGATAACATCACGCTCCTACTTAGCTAAACAGTTGCTCATACATTCTTGAAGGACCGAGGATTTTAAGCGGTCAAGTACCAAGGAACCCAGAGTGACAGTATGCTACGTCTCAGCTAAACAATTACGCGCAAAGCGTTCGAGAGGATGGGAAAAGAACATGAGAATTTAGGGAATAAGATAAACTTTAACGCTAACGACTCGAGAGTTAGCAAAATCCTATCCCTACAAAGACGGAACCCTAACATAGTCAGACACAAGTGGTATTTAAAACATGGAAGGTAAGGGTAAACTGCTAATAACGTTGATCAAGTGTTATTAGTCGTTTACTTCACCGGCCCGTTCTAAGCACCCCCTGCCCGTAACCACATTAGCATTCTATCTAAGACCTTGAGAGTCATTACTGAAGATAAAGAAGAGCATCTCATCATATTTAGAGATGACTTAAGAAAGTTTACAAAAGAATAGTTGACAAAGATGGCTGAACTGACACTATATGACAATCAAATAAGAAATTAGCCATCTGGTCAACAAAGAAATGATCTCTCAAAATTTATAAAAGTACAAGCATAAAGGGGGTTTCCATTCCTGCAACAGAAGAAGAGAGAGATAAGAAGCCAGACAGAGAGGGAGAAAAGAAACAAAATGATCAATGAAGTACATATCTTTGAACTCTCCCTCTTTGAGATGAAGAAAAGAAGTCTCAAGCAGTAGCTCGCATGGTAAAAGGAAAACATTAAAAGAGTGCTTAGCCATGAGAGAAGTGATGCAGGAACCAAACTCAGTGGTGCAACAATTTGGGAGAATCACTTATATAACGTACAATAAGCACAATGATTCAATTACATTGAGAAATGAGTCTGGCATGCCCATTGCAGTGATAAGACATGATGAAGATCTCAAATTTATGCATCCACAGGACCTTCAAGACTTGATTAAGGCAAAATTTCCATATGACTCCTCCGATGCCGTAGAGCTTGACATGATTAAACAGAAGGCTGCCTATGTAAAGAGAATGAAAGAAGGAACTGATACAGGGAGCAGGAGGAGAAGATAGCAGAAAAGAGGATGAACGATGATTAATTATTTCTTTCTGTTTATCTTTGTATTTTTAATCTGTACTTGATGTAAAAAAAACTTTAATGTGTAATGCCCAAGAGGCAGAATTCCTACGTATGTAATGAAATGACATATTCTTAAATGATATATCTTTAATGTCTGATACATGTGTATATCTATGCAGGTATGTTTTGGTGCATCTGAGCTTGTTCCAATCTAGGGGCAGATTGTTGGATCGGATTTATGATAAGGAAGATTGGAATCTTCTCAACCACCTCAGAAAACGGCTAAGTATGGACTTCGAGCAAGCCTAGACGATCGAGCATGGTTTTACTACTTCGAGCAAGGTCTTCAGAACCTTAAATGGTTGATTCTTCTAAGTGTTAAGGCTTCGAGAAAGCTACACTTCAACGAGCAAGAGTATTCTTCTATCAAGCATGGATTGCCAATCGAGCAAACAGCTTGATCATACAAGTTTTAACCAAGTGTTACGAGCACAGGATGATCGAGCACATGGGGAAAAGCATGGATGCAATAAGAAGATGTCACGTGATCAAAGCAAGGACTTTGAGCACAGTTCAGTTCCCGAGCAAGATTGACATCCGAGCATGCTAAAGATTGCTGAATAAGTAAAACTGAATACATCAAGAAGAATGAGCTTGCTCGATGTAGTTCGAGCAAAGCTGGGACCAGTCAAGAGGGATGAAGTCTGCTGGAATGGAATATCTTCTTTGAAGATATTCTAAGTAATGTATGATCGAGGACACTCATCGAGCATACCTAGCATAGTGAATTTGCTCGAGCAGGATTGTTACCTTGCTTGAGGACTCAACACTTGTATTATTTTTTATTTCATTATGTAATGATTAGGAACTTATAGAAGGAATGTCAGGGTCTATAAATAGGGTCATAGGATTCCATTTAGGACACGGATTTACAAGTTGGCACACACAGAATACGAGAAACATTCCAAAAGAATATTCTATTTGTTTCCTCGTGTAGCCGCCGCCATACACGAAACCCTAGACATTCTTTTCACTGTTTCATTAATGAATCATTTAATACAGGGAATCTTTATCTTTGAATGAGCCTTTATTGATTATCTATTATTGTTTTGTGTTTGTATTTACACTCCTTCGTTCCCACTCGTTGGATATCCTGATTCGGTCGGGATATTCCACAGGCCTTTGGATAATCGAGTCGGTGTGTTCTTATCGACCCTTCAAGGTTTCACCCGATTCACGGTCCTGACAATCGTGAGGAAGTTGTGTGCACGTTTAATTGAGTTTTTGTTGTGTATTTATAGTGTAACGAGGCTAGATTAAGCCGCGGTTTAACCAAGCGGATTTTCCGTGATTTTAGATTCGTTTTCCTCAATTAAACTGTCGGTGTGATGCGTTTTTTTGGTAATTAACGAGTCTATGAAATCAATTTCGTGATTATACTGAGAATTAAGGTCCAAGACAAGGTGTGGGGGGGTATACGACGTGAGGAATGGATGGGGAAGAAGGAGGTTATTATTTTATTATTATAATATTTGAATAACAATTGCATATTGGTCCTTGAACTTTAGTTAGGGGTTGTTTTTGCACATCTTTTATAGTTAATATAAATATATAAAAGAAATAATTAACTAGAAAAAATATTTTATTGATAATTCACCCGAACAAGAACCGGGTCGGGTACGAAACATGAAACGGAAAACCGAAAAGTTACAGCATTCCTTACTTTTGGAAATTTCGTCCCGAAATTAGAGGTTAAGCTGTAACGAAGAGGTGTGGGTACTTGGCTTCCATTTGGTCTTCACGTTCCCAAGTAAACTTGGGTCCACACTTGGATTCCCAACGAACTTTGACAAGCGGAATGCGGCTACGCTTTGTTTCTTTCTCCATACGATCCATGATTTCAATGGGCTTCTCGATCGCGCACATAGATTCATCAACTTGTACTTCGTCGAGGGGTATGTGGAGATTCCCCTCGGCTAAGCACTTCTTGAGATTGGAAACGTGAAAAGTCGGATGAACATTGGAGAGCTCTTCGGGAAGATCGGGACGATACGCAACTCTACCAACAAAGCGAGGAGATAACTTGTTTCTTTTACCAAATCAAACCATTCCCTTTCAAGGAGATATTTTTAGGAGAACTCGATCACCAACATTAAACTCAAGAGGTTTACGGCGCTTATCGGCGTAGCTCTTTTGACGGCTACGAGCGGCAAGAAGATTTTGAGGAATAAGAGCAATCCGGTCGGAAGTTTCTTGAACAAGCTCGGGACCGGTGGTTTGCGATTCACCAATCTCGCTCCAACAAATCAGGGAGCGACATTTTCGACCATAGAGAGCTTCAAAGGGTGCCATGCCAATGCTAGTGTGGAAACTATTATTATAGGAAAACTCAACAAGTGGTAAATGAGTATCCCAATTTCCACCAAAATCTAGCACACAAGAGCGGAGCATATCTTCGAGCGTTTGAATCGTTCGCTCGTATTGACCATTGGTTTGCGGGTGATAAGCGGTGCTTAGATCAATACGGGTACCCAGAGCGGATTGTAACGAATTCCAAAAGTCAGAGGTAAATCGACCATTACGATCGGAGATAATGGTTAACGGTGTTCCATGGCGACAAATGATATTCTTGACATCGAGTTGAGCTAGTTGACTCACGGAAAACTTTTCTCGAATGGGTATGAAATGAGACGACTTGGTCAATCGATCAATAATTACCCAAATACTATCATTGCGGCTTTGAGTAGTGGGGAGTTTGGTGACAAAATCCATAGCTATGTCCTCCCATTTTCACACGGGGATGGGTGGTTGCTCAAGCAAGCCAAACGGATTTTGATGCTCGGCTTTGACCTTAGAACAGGTGAGGCATTTGGATACATATACCGCAATATCTTTCTTCACTCCCAGCCACCAAAACATGGGACGAAGATCAACATACATCTTATCTGCACCTAGATGAATCGAGTATTGTGACTTATGAGCTTCATCAAGGATGAACGTGCAAATACCGTCATGATCGGGAACCCATAAACGGTTCAAATAATAAAGCAAACCGTTGCGTTTGGTTTCAAGTTGGAGTTCGGCACCACACGACATCTCGTCATATAAACTTCCTTCGGTGACGGAGACGTGTTGGGCTTCGAAGATGCGGTATTCAAAGTCGGATTGTATGGTGACACAATGAAGCAAGACGGATTTAATGTGACTCTTACGACTAAGAGCATCGGCCACGACATTTGCTTTCCCGGTGTGGTAGCAAATCTCGCACTCGTAATTGCTTAACAATTCGGCCCATCGTCTTTGTCTCATCTTGAGATCCTTTTGGTCGAATATGTGTTGCAAACTTTTATGATCGGTGAAGACCACACATTTTGTTCCATAAAGGTAGTGCCTCCAAATTTTCAAGGCAAACACGACCGCACCAAGTTCGAGATCGTGCGTCGTGTAATTTTTCTCATGAACCTTGAGTTGACGCAAAGCGTAAGCAATGACCTTGTCTCGTTGCATAAGAACGCAACCAAGACCTTGGATAGAAGCGTCACAAAATACGACAAAATCATCGTTGCCCTCGGGAAGTGCAAGTATATGAGCATTGCAAAGAATGTCCTTTAGAGTTTGAAACACTTTTTCTTGTTCGGGACCCCATTCATAGACTTTCCCTTTGTGGGTTAGTGCGGTAAGGGGTGAAGCAATCTTTGAAAAGTTAGAGATGAAACGACGGTAATATCCCGCTAAACCAAGAAATGAGCGAACCTCCGTTGGAGAGGACGGGGTTTTCCAATTCCTAACGGCCTTGATTTTAGCGGGGTCAACGTGAATACCCTTGTCGTTGACGATGTGGCCCAAGAATTGAACTTGCTTTAGCCAAAATTCGCTTTTGGAGAATTTAGCATAAAGTTGTTCTTTTCGCAACAAGTCAAGAATAGCGCGCAAATGATATTTGTGCTCATCCTCGGATTTAGAATATATCAAGATGTCGTAAATGAACACAATCACGAACTTTTCGAGGTAGGGTTTACAAACGCGATTCATAAGATCCATGAAAACGGCGGGAGCATTAGTCAACCCAAAAGGCATAACTCAGAATTCAAAGTGTCCATAACGAGTACAGAAGGCGGTCTTGGGTATGTCATCCTCGTGGACGCGAAGTTGGTGATAACCCGAACGGAATCTTGGAGAAACAAGCGGATCCTTGAAGTTGATCAAAGAGATCATCAATGCGCGGGAGGGGATAGCGGTTCTTGATAGTAAGCTTATTGAGCTCACGATAATCGATGCACATACGAAGAGTACCATCCTTCTTCTTGACAAACAAAACGGGTGCGCCCCATGGAGACGAACTCGGGCGAATGAAACCCTTGTCCGTGAGTTCTTGGATTTGGTTAGAGAGTTCTTACATCTCTGAAGGTGCAAGACGGTACGCTGCTTTGGCTAAGGGGTTTGCTCCGGGTTTGTGTGCGTTCTAGTGTTGGCTTACGCGCATAGCGACCCTGTAACGCGTTCCAATGTTGTGTTTTGTTCATAGCAGATCAATTAAGTGTTCCATGTCGCGCTACGTGCCTATCAATGTCGGGTTGTGTGTGCCATATCAACATATTCTGATCATTCGGAAAATAACACCACCTAATTCTAACCCGTTTGAAAAATAGCACCAATTGTCACACCCTAACCTACGACGGAATATGCCGGGGCGCGACATAATTGTATCATAGCTCAAAAGACACTAAGTAAATACACGTGTCAATATCTAAATTATTTATATCATACAATCCAAACATGCAAAAGCACAAACATTGTCTCATATAAATAAATATGACAATTAAATATAAAGAAATAAATAGTCTTTTATTAATAATGCATCCTAAGGTCCAACTATTCTTTAATCCCTTGATTCTTCATCCAATGTAGCTACCTGCGCCATGCGGGAAAATACATAGTTTGTCAACATAAAGTTGAGCAAGTAATCACGGTTTTTGAATACATATAATATAAAAATGACAATTCCTTGCGATAATATGAAATACTACAACTAGCATAACAACAATATAACAATAATAAAAGTTGTCTTTTCACTCGAATCCCATGGATAACGAGCTACTCTGACGGTGTATGATCATACTAATGAGGATGAGGATTAGGATGAGGATGAGATACCAACCACCAATACATAAAATAAACACATAGTCACATTTGCATGTATAACTAATTGAGCAATATCATACAACGCAAATAGTGGAATTGTAGTGAAAATGATTTAACGCATAACGCCCCTAAAATATAAAATGGTAAAAAGGGGGATGTGAATTACTTACCTTTAGTGGGTGGGTTAGTGAGGATGAGATAAAAATAAAAAGTGAGAAATGAACACGTTTAAGCCTTCAAAGATACGTCAACAAAGATGCCCTAATTGTTAACGATAGTATAATCAATAAATGAGGAAAAGAATTAATAAGACATAACGATTTGATTTTGATGAGATATTATTATTTTGATTTAATCGGTTTGAAAGACTTGGCGTTCTTTTAGGGTTAAACAAATTATATTTATTATTGTTAGTATTTATATTATTATTATTATTATTATTATTATTATTATTATTATTACAACTATTAGTGCTAATATTATTATTTGGTAACTAATATATAAGTGATATATTTTTATTCATGTTCATATTTTTCAAATAAAAATATTTTAAATAAATAATAACCGATATTAAGTATTAATAAGTATTATATCTATGTTTAAATGAAACATTAATTTGAAAACTAATTCATATATATATATACACACACACAAACATGATCGGTTTAGCACTATATATAAATAAAGAAATACATATGAACAAATAAATAAATAGAATAATATTATATGCATATATATGTATGTTTATGAGTATAAGTGTGTACATACTTATGACGCAAAGCCATGGCCAAAATAACACTTTCGAGGTTCGGTTTCGTTAGATTAATGTTTATTTATTATTATATTATGATTATAATAAAAATATAACAAAGATTTAAGTGAAATAATATAAATAAATAAAAACCGGGTCCAGGGGGTTCGAACCCGCGCCTGGACCGGTTCAAATGGTTTCAATCACAACGCACCAGCCAACTGGCTGGAGCTTCAGTTCGTGTTTCATATCATTTCAAAACTATATAACCAGACATACCCAGTACCCAAGTTCATTTACAAACCCTAGATCTTAATCCGTTGATTTGTTCATTATATGTTAAAATTGACTTAGGGTTTTTATTAATGGATCAAAAACGAACTTAATGAACTTTTCAATTACCGTTTAGGGTTGCAGATTGCGGGTTATTGATCAATGAAAGGTCCGCGAATGAGCTTGGGATCAAACAGGCCCTTGACGGCTTTGTTTGATGTAATTAGGTTAGGGTTTAGATTCGCGAGATCGTGAGGAAGTTGTGTGCTCGTTTAATTGAGTTTTCGTTGTATTTATAGTGTAACGAGGCTAGATTAAGCCGCGGTTTAACCAAGCGGATTTTCCGTGATTTTTGATTTGTTTTCCTCAATTAAACTGTCGGTTTGATGCGTTTTTTTGGTAATTAACAAGTCTATGAAATCAATTTCGTGATTATACCCGAGAATTAATGTCCAAGACAAGGTGGGGGGGGGGGGTATACGACGTGAGGAATGGATGGGGAAGAAGGAGGTTATTATTTTATTATTATAATACTTGAATAACAATTGCATATTGGTTCTTGAACTTTAGAGATGGGCACAAAATTGGTTTAAAGTTTAGTTAGGGGTTGTTTTTGCACATCTTTGATAGTTAATATAAATATTTAAAAGAAATATTAACTAGAAAAAATATTTTATTGATAATTCACCTGAACACGAACCGGGTCGGGTACAAAATAGAAACGGAAAACCGAAATGTTACACCAACCCGTTTTGACACGTATATAATAACGCAATATATGTTTGTAATATTGCACGTACATAATTACGCATAAACAAAAATAATTACACACCTTATATAATAATTCCGCAACATATTTTCATAATTAAGCATGACTATAATCAAACATAATATACGAACAACACACCTAGGTTTAAAGAAATTCATTTTTATTTCTTTGAAAAAAAAGTAGTATAGCAAAAAAGCGTAGTTTGCTTTAAAAAAAAATACTTATATAGTTTTTTTTTAAAAAAATACTTGATTTTATGGTGTTGTTTTTTTATATGATAATTCTGTTTAGAAAAGTTATCAATGCTTTAAAGTAGAAGAATTGTGCTTAATTTAAGTTCTCCTATAAGGAGGAGAAATGCACATAAAATTCAATGTTTAAGTAATTACAAATGTTAAAACACATTAAAAGTCTTATAAATAATTATATTTTTGTTTAACGTTAACATTATTATTGTTTATATATATCTCACATATGAATGGAGAAAAAATATGGGAGAGACTATATACTCTATAAATACAAGTTAAGTCTTTATAACAAGTAATTGACTTACTCAACTCTTTGGTTGAATAAAGTTTTAGAATTAATCCATCGCCACGATTAATTTACATGCTTGATATTTATGATAATAAATTGTAAAGTTGAGCCAAATTGTGCAAGCAAATAATCTCAAGTTTAATTTGGAGCTTACCCAAGCCAGCTTTAAATGAAGTTCGAGTCCAATTCGAGCTAGCCTTGGTTTGGATCAGATCAGATCAGCTTGTTAACAACCTTTAAATATTATTCGTCGCTGCATCGCGCAGGCACTCTACTAGTATAGTTTAAATAAAGTAGTTGGATTAATGCATAACTCAATATGTAAATATGAGTAGACAATATAAGCCGAATAGCAATTATCATAATGGAGTCGATTTACTCGTTTTAACTTGTTGTCTCAAATTTAGTAAAAGTATCCAATTTTAGCTCATTATCTCTTAAAACCTTAAAACCCACATATGAGCCAACTAAGAATAATATTTAGTAAGATTCTAGCCCAAAAGTATTTAAAAGTATAGGAAATATTTATATAATAATAAATATATTTTAGCCCATATCAATACAGCAAGGGGGAATTGTCTTCTTTGTAGCTTAATGTGGAGTTTTTTGTCTGCAGGTATCAATGTAATTCTGGAAATATAGTGACGATCTCTGATGTTAGTTCCAGATATAATCTCCACTTTTATAACACAATTTCCAAATGACACTACCTTTAATCGAGTTCCGTTACACAATCTACTTTTCGGGTCAATATTTCTAAGAAGCATAACCGGACCACTAACTTTTAATACTAGTCGATGGTTTGGTAAACCTGAAGCTTTAATTCCATTAAGAATATCGGGTGAGCATAAACTTTAATCTAAATTCTCATTAATCATTTCAGTTGGACAGATACTATCTGAACTTAGATATTCCCTTTCATTTCTGGAAATAATGAGAGCAAGCGCTCGTTAATTTCATGAACAATATCATTTTTTGGAGCCAGTATTTCTCTTTCGTGAAAGAAATTTAGCCTTTTGAAATTATCGAGAATAGATGGATATACAAATTCTATTAGATCAGAAATTGGATCTATTGAATGTTTGATGAGAAGGTCTTCTGGTATTTTTATAATTGCTTCACCCGTATTTTGATCACCAGCATTAACCTCCCCAATATGCAAAAGCCAATTTGCAAACAACCTTGTTTGTTCTACTTGAAATGATTCATTTGAGGTTGTCAACCTTAAATGTTTTGACAGTTTAAGCACCTTACAGTTCATCCAAATGTTAGATGAACTTAAAGATGCATTTACAATTTGTTGCCTGCTTCTACCGGGGATAACTGGTAGTATCTGTCGAAAATCCCTCCAAAAACTATTACCTTTCCACCAAATGGTAGATCAGATGATTTTCCAGATTTAGATGAAAATATGTCTTTTAAGGATCTATCTAAAGCTTTAAATCCATGCTTATGTATCATTGGTGCTTCATCCCAAATAATGAGTGATGTTTCATGTAATAAACGTGCGAGAACGCTGTCTGGCTTTATGTAACACAATGAATCCTCAACTAAATTTATAGGAATGTAAAATTGGGAGTGTGCAGTCCTTCCTCCTGATAACAAAATAGATGTAATTCCACTTAAAGCAAGTTTCCCTTATGATCTTATGGGTGCAGATAAGGTCTTCCAAAGAAATGTTTTTCCCGTCCCACCATAACGATAAACAAAAAAGACGCCTCCTTTATTCTTACCCACTGATGTGATGATTTCTTCATAAATAAGTCATTGTTCATCAACCACTGAAGAAAAAAGCTGACCAAACTCTTGAGTTAAAATCTCCTTGTTGTAAGCTAGTTCTTCACTAAGTAGGAGATTGTTTGCGGAAGAGACAGATTTATGATCTGGAAAAGGCATTGTTGAAAACCTTTTTAGACTGGAGTTATTTCTAGGCAGAAACTTTTCAAGTTCAAACAATGTAAGGTTCTTAAGTTGTTGTTCATTAAGTACTAAATGTAACATCTCGGATGTTTCGTATTTGTATTCGTTTATGTTTAAACCGATTCGGGAATGTAATTCGGATCTTTCGAACTATTTAAAACTTGTATTTATTGGTATTTAAGTTATTTTATAATTTCAGAAATTCTGGTCATGCCAAATAGCCCTTATAAACTCTCAAAATTGCTTAAAATGGCAAAAAAATGCATTTTCGGAATTTCAGGGACAAAACAAAAGTGGTCAGGAATATCCCCATGCCACGTAGTGTGACCAGGAACCCCATAGCTGATCGCGGGGCAAGGATAGACCATCAGGTCACAAAATATTTTCCTTTGTTAGTTCCTAACTCGCGTTTAATGCAAAATAACTTATTCTTGGACCAAATTGCGTGTTTTAAGCTCCAAGAAACCCTCTAGACTTGGTACATTTCCATCTATAGTAGCCAATTTTGATTAATTTTCAGTTAATTGGGTCATTAAACGAGATCTTGTTGCTGAAACGAGTTATTTGACTAAAATTAACGTTTGTTTACTGATCCTATATAAACAAGACCATTTTAATCTGCAAACTTCTTCCCTAAACCTTAATCTCTCTAGTAGCAGCCATCACCCTTAAGAAACACACGTTTTCCTCTTCGTTCTTTGCTATTTTATTCAAGATTGTTCGAGTTTGAGTTGACTTTCGTATTTTCTCGGTGTTTTAACTCCGTTTTCTCACCAATCTAAGCACTTTTCGGATAACTTGTCTCATGTAAAGTTATTCCTTCTTGTTGAATGATCAATAATCCTCAATCAATTTCTGAGATTGAGGGGAATTGACAGTTCAATTGGACTCCGAGCCGTTTAAGGGCATATTGGTCAACAAAGTTCACCAATCGATTTCTTTCACTTCTGATCGGAACAGACTTTCGGTCCAGAAGAATTTTATTTTTATTTTGATATTTTGAGTGTTCTAAGCAAAACCTGACTTCTGACTCGCTGTTCGGATTCTGGTAAGAACCAGTTCGCTTATTTACTAAAAAACTCATAACCGGAGTTCTAGACATCAGTTTGGATTGATTCCATCGGCTATGTTCTCAGTTTTAATTGTTGTTTAATGTTTCAAAGTTTCAGGTTTGTTTGTATTAACTCAGTCAGCGTGTTAAAAGTTTGGTTTCTTATTTTATTCTTATTATCTCGCGAGCTCACTTAAGTAATAAGGTGAGAAGTTATCCCCCACTTTTTTACAGTTTTTAAACGGTTTGGGGAAACTTGTGAACTTATCAGTATTTAATTATAATATATTGTTCAAACTAGCAAATTATGAGTGTTGTGTGTTATCAATTGAATGCTAATTGCTTAATTGTTTAATTGTTTACTCTATCACATTCAGAGAGGTCCACATAATCACGTTAAAGTATGATTGTACGTCATCTTAGTAGCCAAAGCCCGATTCGCTAGGTGATGGTCAACTGAAACCCACATTTGTATTTGCTTGTCATAGTAGCCAAAGCCCGATTCGCTAGGCAATGGTCAACTAACACTTTATTTGCACATGGTTTGACAGATTTATACTCAAATATCAGTTTTGCTCATTTTACTTATACATTATTATTAGTGTTAAAACTGGTGACATTTCTCACTCAACCTTGTGTTGACAAATCTATATTATTTTTTACTCATTTGCAGGTTATCATTTGGTTGAAGCTAAGATGAAAAACCACTTAGAGAGACTTTAGTTAATGAAACAAAAGATATTTGTGTTCTATTTTTATTTTGGTAATCTGTTTAACCTTTGTGTACTTGATTTAAATTTTGTAATAAATAAATAATTAGATATTGTCATATTTAAATTGTATGATAGTACATTGTGAGCTGTGAACCAACGGTTTGTGCCTCGACATTTTCGGCTTAGGTTAGGGTGTGACACTAAACCCGAAAGTGTTGTTAAAATAGTCTACATTAATTAAATATACTAATTTTGAAGTATAGTTATAACATCAAATTGTAAATAATTTTAATTGTTGATACCTGGATTCTTTAAAAGAATAAGTTGGTGAAACAGAATGTCATCTGAGAGGTAATTCCATGTTCTTTCCCATATAATTTCAGGTCTAGAGATACTCTCAAACATTAACATCGTAGCAAATAAACTTCATAAATAAGAACGACTGCCTGTGAAACTTGCTTCTGAGATTGCTTAATGTATTCATCATCATCATCTAAAAGGCCATATGCGTAACATGCATCCCTAAATGTAGGATATACTACATGATTGACTGTTTTAATTTCATCGAATGTTCTTGGACCTTTTACTTTGTTTAACAAAATTCGTAAATAATACGCTTGATCAAGATAGGGAGAAACATAATGAATTCTCAAGTCCCAGATCGATAATCAAACACAAACACAAAGTAAACGACTAACTCTCATTTATATTAATCAGAAAATATAACTAAAAAACTGATTACAATATCTCAAACCCTAACTCGGTTTGACTCTTGATGAACCCTAACTTGGTTGCATCTAGATGAACCCTAAATCAGTTACATCTCACCGTGTGTCTCTAGATGAACCCTAACTCGGTTGCATCTCATACCCACACTCTCTAATGTCTAACCATAACTCGGTTTATATAGACTAACCTAACTTGTTAGCCAAGACATTACCAAATATAATAAATCCCTAACTGTAACCCCATAAAAACGAACCCAATAGGTCCAACCCGGTCACCTACACATGACAGGCCTATTAAGTTGGAAATTACGTCCAACAATCACCCCCTAATTTTTGACTTGAAATAGGTGAATCTTTGATTTAAATGTGCCTTCTTTGACCTGTGTGACTTGACCTGTGATCTTGACCATCTCGGTTTTCACAACCATCTTGGTCTTGATCTCTCCGGAACTTCTCTTGATCCATAGATGTGTTCTTCGGCTCTCCCGAACTCGACTACCTTTGTGACCCTGTCCCTGACCATTCTTGTAACACCCAGGCTTTAAGCGGAATACGCCCGGGTGCAACGTACACATCACTCATAAGCTCATAACACTATTAATAGTGACAATATATTTATTATATTCCATAATTTTGCAAGTACATAAATAGTTTGATAATAAGACAAATAACATTAAATCTAAAACGAAACAAATATTATTCATTGAAAGAATCCTAAGGCATAACTAGTTTTCTTGTCCTAGAACTTCATCGTATCAACCTAAAGCACGTTTAAAATAATATATTTTGTCAATAACACACGTTGGTGAGTTTTCATAAGTTTTTGTGAATATAAATATATGTATATATATAAAATGCGCGATTCAACGATCATAATGCAATATATATTCAAGCATAATGTAAATGAAATCAAATAGTGTCGTCCTCCCGTTCATTTAGCCGAAGCCGTAGAAGTCGTGGAAATGAGAACCACCTTAAGTAAACAACCGAAGTTGTAACGTTATACGGTGCAGGTACGTCCCGTCGGACCCTCCCACTATGTGTATGCGTTTGCGTAACTTCCACCATAAAAATAATAAAAATGTTGCAAGTAAGTTCACTTATAATTATAAACAATATGTATGGATAATATTTACATGTACGATAAGAGTGAATCGGTTTATAAACAAGCGCATAACTAACAAAATAAAAATTTGTGACATGCTACACCCCAAAAATATTAAAAGCTTTATAAAGGGGTTATGAAAAACTCACCTCGAAATTGAAGATAAACTTGCAAGAAAATCCAAAAGCACAGCGAAACAAAAGCAACCGAAACCGAAAGTGCGTTAAAGAACCCGAAACGATTAAATCTCATGAACTATAAATAATAACGAAAGTACAAAACCAAGAACTAGCTACCGGGATTCAAAGTTAAGTAAATTGGTTTAAGGGTTTAAGAATTATTTTAGTATATCTTTTATTACTTTGTTATGGTATTACAATATTATTTTAAGTTTTATAATTTTAGCAATAATATGAGAGTTACAATTTTACTTTGAAAGGATTTTTAAATGGGAGTTTTATATTTTGAAGAAAAATTAACTTGTATATACTTCGTATGACAAAATATTTTATGATAGATTTTTGTTAATTGACTAAATAAAATAATCGAGATTCGAAATTCCAAGTAAAAGGTGTTTGTAAAAGAATAAACGTGGGAGAATATGCATGGAAAATTTATTTATTTAAATATTTAATCATGGTTGATGACTTTGAATAGAATAAGCGTTGATGCCGAAAATTGAATAAACTTGTAAGTGAACGGATTTGGTGTCCGCAGCTGTTTGAATAGGATAGGGGTAGTTTAGTCTTTATGTTAATGTATAAAGGCTCATTCGCTAAGGATGTTTAGCGAATGAGGCCTCATTCGTTAGAGACTAGGCTAATCATATAAGTTAGGAGCCCATTCGTTACTACAGTGTAACGAATGATGGCTTATTCGTTAAGGTATACCTATTCGCTAAGGGTGTTTAGCGAATGGGCTATGGAAAGACCTTATTCGTTAACCTTGTTAACGAATGAGAGGTCTCATTCATTACTACAGTTCTAATGAATGAGCCACAAACTAATCAACACTATTGATGAGGTATTGGAACTACTTCACATGGATCTCTTTGGTCCTGTAAGTGTTCCAAGCATTGGAAAGAAGAGATTCTGCCTAGTTATAATTGATGACTTTTCAAGGTTTACATGGGTCTTCTTCATGGGAAGCAAAGATGAGACTCCAGAATTAATCAAGACTTATGTATTGAAAATGGAGAATCAACTTGAGAAAAGGGTGAAAGTGATTAGAAGTGACAATGAGACATAATTCAAGAATGGACTTATGGAAGAATTCTACACTTCTAAAGGGATCTTTCAACAATACAGTGCTCCAAGAACTGCTGAGCAGAATGGTGTTGCAGAAAGAAGAAACAGAACATTGATTGAAGTTGTAAGGACCATGATAGCTGATGCAAATCTGACAGTTACTTTCTGGGCAGAGGCTATCAACACTGCTTTCTATATGCAAAACAGGGTGGGTTCTATTGAACAAAACTCAAAACAAGACTCCATATGAGTAATCTTCAAAAGAAAACCTTTTGGATGTAGATGCTCACTGCTGAACACAAAAGATTATCTCAACAAATTCCAATCAAAATCTTTGGAATGCTTCTTTGTGGGCTATTCATCTCATTCAAAGGCTTACAGAGTCTATGTCAATGAGAACATGGTGGTGATTGAATCCTCAGATATTATCTTTAATGAAAATCACTTTAACAATGTGGAAGGACCCAAATGGCTGTTTGACTTAGAGAAGATGATCAAATGAATCAAAATCTACAATGAGCACATGGATGACAGCATGTACAAAACAAGCATTGAAGAGACAGGAAAGCAGAAGCAAATTGATCTGGACAAGTTGTGGTCAACTGTTGCCTCAGAAGAATTGGGATGCAACTTTGAAAGAGGCAATAGCAGACAAAATGAAATGGAAGTGACTGATCAAGAAGCTGCAATTGAAGTGTCAAATGAAGGCCCAAGTGAAGTGGAGAGTGAACCACTAATGAGTCAATAGCAGAGTCAACCTGAAGAAACAGACAGATTTAAAGACAGATTTCAGTCTTTGTTTGATTCTCTTCAGATTGGAACTAATGAAGCATCCCCATCTGCAGATACTCAACACCAAGAGACTACTGAACCTGAAGAAATGACTTAGAATGAAACTGCTGATATGAACATGACAAATCTTGAATCAGAAGTTGTTCAGTCTACCTCTGTTGAAAGAGATCATCATGTAGAAAACATCATTGGGGACTTGCATGAAAGAGTGACAAGAAGTTCCTCTGAAAGAGCAAACATATGTCTTTATTCTTGCTTCCTCTCCCAAGTTGAGCCAAAGAACATAAACAAGCCTTGAAAGACAACAGCTGGGTGGAAGCCATGCAGGAAGAGTTAGCTCAGTTCAGAGACTTACATGTTGGGGATTTGGTTGACAAACCTAGAGGAAAATATGCAATTGGCACCAAATGGGTTTTCAGAAACAAGAAGGATGAAAGATGGATTGTTATTAAAAACAAAGCAAGGCTGGTGGCTCTAGGGTGCTTACAAGAAGAAGGAGTAGACTTTGAAGAAGTTTTTGCTCCTATTGCAAGACTAGAGGCCATCAGAATCTTTCTAGCATATGCAGCATCTATGAACATAAAAGTCTATAAATTGGATGTCAAGTCTGCATTTCTGAATGGGAAGATTGATGAAGAAGTGTATGTTACACAACCACCTGGATTTGAAGATCCAATCCATCCCAACAAGGTATACAGGCTAAGTAAAGCATTATATGGATTACATCAAGCTCCTAGAGCTTGGTATGATGAGCTGTCAAATCACCTGTTGGATAATAGATTCTGCCATGGGGCTATAAACAAGACTCTGTTTTACAAAAAATGGAAGAAAGAGCTACTACTTGTACAAGTGTATGTTGATGACATCATTTTTGGTTCTACAAATGAACAAATGTGTAAGGACTTTGAACAGGTGATGAAGTCAAAGTACAAAATGAGTTCTATGGGAGAAATGAACTTCTTCCTTGGACTTCAAGTGCAGCAGAAGGCAGATGGCATCTTCATAAATCAATCAAAATATGTTCAAGAAATTCTTAAGAAATTCAAGTGCTAGGATTACAAGACTGTGTCCACTCCAATAGACACATGAGAAGATGGTACCTAATGAAAAAGGGGAGCTAGTGGACCAGCATGAGTATAGGGCCAAGATACGATCATTGATGTATCTAACAGCATCTAGGCAAGATATTATGTTTGCTGTGTGTGTGTCTGTGCAAGATTTTAGGCTAATCCAAAGGTCTCCCATATGTTGACAGTGAAGAGGATTTTCTGATATCTTAAAGGAAAACCAGACTTAGGAATTTGGTACCCAAAGAACCACTCTTTTGACTTGATGGCCTATACAGATAGTGACTATGATGGTTGCAACATGTGTAGGAAATCAACTTCAGGAGGCTGCCAGTTTCTTGGAAGCAGGCTGGTGTCTTGGCAATGCAAGAAGCAGACTACAGTATCCATCTCAACAGCTGAAGCTGAATACATTGTTGCATCTGCATGCTGTGCACAGGTTCTATGGATTCAAGGTCTGAATTTCTTACTTATTCCTATTTTAATTGATAACACTGCTGCCATGTTCATTGTTAAGAATCATGTTCATCACTCTAAGACTAAGCACAATGAAATTAGGCATCACTTTATTAGGGACTGTAGTGAAAAAGGCTTAATAGAAATGAAAAGGGTAGATACATCTGACAACTTGGCTGACTTGTTCACCAAGCCTTTAGATAAGACCAGGTTTCATTTTCTGTTAAAATGCCTAGGTATGATAAATGCTGATGAAATTTGATTGATGATGTATGCTTAAGTGAGGTGCTTACTGATTATCTGTATTGCTCACTGCGTTTAATTGCATGATGAGTTGAAATATGCTTAACTGATTATTCTAAGTGTACAATCATGCTTTTTAATCTGTATGTGTGAAATATGATATTTGATGACTGCTCATGTTTTGAGCGCTTGATTGTGTGCTTACTTGATCAATCCTAGTGTTTTATGTGCTCCAAGCATGAATCTGTACTTGAATATGCTTTTGTTGCTCTTCGAGCACATGCAAAATGACTTGGAACATCTTCCTAGTATATCGAGCATAGATATCATGATTCTAATGTTCAAGCATGGATTTATGCCTTGAAAAGTATTTCGAGCATAGATCTGTTGCTCGAGCACTGATGTTTATTTAACCTGTATCCAAGTGTTTCCAGCACAAGTGACTGTTGCTCGAGCAAAATGAGACTTCTATGAAGCCCATCGAGCACATGTATTGAAATGATATTTCGAGTTAAGTCCATCGAGCACACGCATTGACATGATAAATTTCAAGTTTGCTTGATAGGATACTTGTGTGCTCGAGTGAAAAATCACTCAAAACTATGTGAGTCTACAACTTATGTGTAACTTGTGTGCTGTTTGTAAGTCTTATGTCCTTAAATGACAAAATGTGTTTCAAAATTAGATGCAAAATGAATTTCTCAAAGAAACTAATTTTTGACATATAAATGATTTTTGACTAAGCAAACAGTTTACGGTGAAAACCTAGGAGATAGATAATATTATTCAGTTACAAGATTTCAATAAGCTTAAAATGTTTTTATTGGAGATTGAATCCAACCTATGGGAAATGATAGTATATTGTTTAATCTCCTAACCCATGAATTATAGGCTTAAAGGATCTCTGTTCAGTAACTTGACAATTCGTATGGTATCTTTTCATGAGTGTAGTGACATAAGTGATACAAATATAATGATCATGCTATGTCTGACGTGGTGACACATTTGAAGACCAAGGTATGTTTCCTTGCATATCTCTCCGAATGATAGGAAAAAAGGCAATTATCCAATCATACACGAGCCTGTTGGTGTTTTGGTCTCACAAAAACAAATTTAAATAGTATCTGACCAGCTATAAAAATATTGCTATATAAAAGCTTATCAAAAGAAAAGAAAGAAAAGGAAAAGTATTGAAAAAGAGAAATACTTCAAAATATAGTATATAAAAAATAAGTTATAATATATCATGACTTAAAGGGGCACTAAGGGAACTAGAAGGGTGGGGCATACAAATAAGTCCTAAACACCCTGAATGTAAGGCATGTAAGTCCGGATGGCAAGTAAGTCCAACATTCAACCGTAAAGTCTGATATGAATATATATCTATATATCTATAATTAAACTGCTCATAGTACTTAAAACCAAATTTTGACCAAGGAATCAAGGGGTTGAAGTCAAATTGGGGTGATTGGAGAAAGCTAAGTAAGCCTTGAGAAGAGATTAGGAACAACCTAAAGTCTAAAATGTAACCATTCTTTCTCATGCAACGAATTGAAACTTAAGTATATCACAAATGTTTTGATAATCATGCTAAGTGCTACTGCCTAATGTCAACCTGACTTAGATCATAATAAGGCTGACTATGAATGGTGTGAAAGATTATGAACAATTTGATCCCATGTTGAGATCTCTCTGTGATGGTTTGAAAAGAATTTGTAACTCAATTCTAATCTCTTATTCACCTTAAACTTGTGCTGAAATTAAAACAGTGGTTGAAGTGATTTATCTTATTGAATTAAGAAAGGTTTATGTGTGGAAATTGTCTAGTCTGATAGACAAATGATGGTTTGAAATGAAATCATAATGGATTTAAGTGGTTCAACCACAGACATCTTAGTTGTTGCTCTTAGAGCACAATGACATGCTCTGAAAAACTTGTAAGTGTTTCGAGCATATATTTTACTTTCGAGCACTTGTTATGAACTGAAAATCAGAATTAAGTATTTCGAGCATGCATTTTACTTTTGAGCACTTGTTATGAACTGAAAATTAGAGTTAAGTGTTTAGAGCATGCATTTTACTTTGGAGCGCTTGCTATGACTTGCTAATTGATGTTGTGTGTTACGAGTATGAATGAGCTTTGAGAATACTGCGTGTGAAATGACCTTTGTGCTAAGTACTTCGAGCATGATTGCATGTTAATTGCTTAGGCATAAGGATTCGAGCTTGAGAGTTGGAAAGAAAGATTTTGTTAAGTATTTCGAGCAAGGTAGTGTGCTGGATACTTAAGGTTATGAGTTCGAGCTTAAGAAATTGAAGGATAAATTTGGTTAAGTTGTTCTAGCAAAACTGTGTGCTAGACTAGGCTCAATTGTTCGAGCATAAACAGGAAGGATAGATTTTAATAAGTTTGTCGAGCAAGATACAACTTCGAGTAGGGTTAAGCAATGAGTGTGTTTCGAGTATACATGACTACCTGAATATTGTTAAGTATCTTCGAGCACAATTCATGTCACAAGCCCACGAGTATGATCATTGAACATGAACACTGTCGAGTATGACCCAATACTCAAACATGGGGTGTTGAGTAACTTCATTTAATATTTGGCTAAGGTATCGGGCACAAGTTTGTTCGAGCAAACTATCTCGAGTATACTAGTTCTTGAGCATCATAAACACAAGTATGTTGAGTATGAATTGTGATATGTCCTCGAGTACAGTGGGAGACAGCTGTTTATTTGGATGTATGCTCGAGCAAGGGTGGTACAGTTAATTTGAATTAAATGACAACTGTCATATGCACTAGACGACAAAATAGTAATGTACCAACCAAACGTTAGGTATAAAAGGGGGACTTAGAAACTTTTTCACATATTTCTTCTCAAACTATCTATTTGTGCATCCCCTGCTTACTCAAACTATCTATTTGTGCTCTATACTACTTCGAATACAGCCATTAGCTCTGTTTCGACCTTGGTAAGATATCGATTATCATTATCGTACCCCAAAGTTCGAAATTAGGGTTTCTATTGACTATTTAGTGATTGTTTGCTTGAATTGTGTAGGTACGCATACGACTACGGAACAGGTTACTGAAGACACTATTCTTCTCTAACTACCCTCGACTATCATTTATGCATTTATGTGTACTAACTATTCTTCTATTTTGTAGAACTGATGGCCATGAAATTCGAGAAGAGGCACAGTATGTGTGCCCAGTTGGAGGTAGACAATGAAAACAGGGAGTTGGAGCTCATGATCAACTTCCTTAATAACTCCAACTTATGGTTAGCATTGACAGAGAACCCAACGATATACAGAAATCACATCACAGATTTCTGGAACTCGGCCACTTATGTTAATGATGTCAATGGGAAGAGGATTGAAGCCTCGGTCTTAAATCAAGACAATGAAATCACTGAAGCTTCGATCAGAAGGGCATTACGTTTGAATGAAAACCATGAAGTGATGGATTTGTATTCGGTTCCAAGGTTGCTAAGAATATTTCAAGAAACTATAGGATATCAAGGGGATGTCAAAGAAGGACAATTTCAGAAGGGAAGTTTTCCCCTGCTTTACCGATTCCTTATACACCACGTGATTCAGTCACTGTCTCCAAGGTGAGGGACTTGGACTCTGTTGAGCAGAGAACTAGCGACAATGACAGTAGCCATTCTATACTAACAACCATTCAACTTTTCACGATTCATTTTTAATGGGTTGCTTTCCAATGCTGAGAAGGCGGTGAATCAAAGATTTCTGATGTATCCAAGATTTTTACAGATACTCATCAATAGGTCTTTACAAAACCTATAGCTGACAGGAGAGGTGTTATGGCTGCAAGACCCAAACATATGTCAACCGATGAAGGATGGAAGGAGCAAGTTTGATGAAAATACTGATTGGGATGTTCTCCCTTGGTTACTAGTTCCTGCATTGGGGTGCTATTGATGTACCTCACACCCCAGGACATAGTGAAGAAGATGATGATGAGGGTGAAGATGATGAGGATGTCGGAGGAAATGATGGTCCAAATGATGATGACAATCCAGATGATGGAGGTGATGGTGCTGGTAATGAGCCTGTTAATGAACCAATTGCCCATGAAGCCAAAAATGTAGAGGATATGGGTCATAATGCTGAAATGAATGACTCTGTTGATGATCCTGTTAGGAATGAGATGGTCACATTTACGGGTGCTGGATCTGATATTCACATGGAGGATCTAGAGGGTGAGACAGGACCAACAATTGAAATTACTAAACCTATTGATGAACCTGGTGTGGGTCCTAGTAACATGGCAATTGAGCATATAGATGATGAAGATTTTATAGCCAATGTGGTATCAAATGTCACTGAAACTATTCAAAAAATCACTCCACCAGATTCACCAAACCCTGCAGAAAACAATGTTGATACTGACTCTATTGAATCTGAGCCTGCTCATGATAACATTCCTTCATCACCTACCACAACAGACCCACTCAATTCAGAGCCTGAACCAATCCAAGAAACACACATTCCTTCACCACCTACATCTCATATCCAAGAACCAATCATCTCGTCCCCACCTTTGTCACCACCAACCAATACTACTCGGGATACACAAGTCTCTGCACCACTAAACTCACCTCTGAAAGAAACTCTACCTACTGCAACCATTCAAACTACCCAACCCTTAACTACAGAATCTGAATCCTACAAACTACCATCACCTGAAACCTCCTCAACAGAACCATTCTCAGAACCAGATTTTAAGCCCACTCAGGAAACACCACCATCCAGCCCGAACATTTATGACATCATTTCTGAAAATACAGCATTAGAGTTTGAGAACATTATTTTGAAAGAGAAAAATGTAGTACTGGAAATCAGAAACAAGGCTCTTGAGACTGCCCTGCAACAGGCCTTATTGAAAATTCAAACCCTGGAGCACTCTGAGGTTGAGAAGACCTCAGGATGCACCAAAACAGGGGGAGAATATTGAAGATGCAAATGGCTTGAGATTGATTGAAGATTTATATGCTAGTTCAAGTGATGAAGCTGTAGATGTTGGAACATCAAATGCTCTTGAAATGACCAACAAATAATATGTTGAAGGGTCATGGGAAGAGGGGGAGTCTGAGGATGAGGAAGAAGAGACCCCTGAGCAGATGGAGAAAAGGAAACAAAAAGGAAAGGGGATTGCACTAACTGATGAGGATCTCCATCCCAAGTCTACACAAATGTTGCATTCTGGAGATGAAATACTTCAGAAGGATGATGTAATAGATCCATATATTGTAGAAGTTGAATCAGTTCAAACTGTGATAAATTTGATAAATCAAGAAAGAGTGAGGGTGACAGTTGAAGAAGAGGAGGAAGTTCCTCAAGAAGTGCTTGAAGCACTAATTGAAATGAAGAAGAAAGAAGAGGACGAAGAAAGGTTGAAGAAATTAGCTGATGAGGCCCTAGGGGCTGCATTGGAGGCACTAAAAGAAAAACAATTTGAACAACAAACTCCAATTGCACAAACAGATGAAGAGCCTGAGCCTACACAGCCTGAACCAGAGCTTGAAAACGAAACAGAACTTGGTCTGGGAGTCAGAGAAGAACCCAAGAGAGATGACGGACCAAAGATGCCATGGAATGTATATGTGAAATTTATCTCTCAATTAGTCATGCTCAGAGCAAACTATTGGATTCTCTGGAACCCTGATGACTACACACTAGAGACAGTGGCAGCTGCTAGAAGGGCTCAAGAAGAACAGAGACAAGAACAATGGAAGGCAAGTCAGCTCCTTCTGAAAGACAAACCAGAGCCAACAGTTGATGAAGTTCTTGATGAAGATACTCATGTCAAGGAACCAATAATTGAAAAAATCTTTAATGAAGAGCCAGTAATACAAACCAATGAACCAATAATAACTGAGTCTAAACCTGAAGTAAAGGAAATGTTGAAAAGAAAAGAAATATCTGAAGTTGAAGTCCCTAAACCAAAAGAACAAAAATCTGTAAAGGTTTACAAGAGAAGGGGAACACAACCTGAGGTTGTTGAGGGGCCTCAAATAATTCAAATTGAAGAACCAATGATAGGAGCCCTTCACAATCTGGATGAACCTATTGAAGTTGATGAAGAGGAAAAGAGAACAAAGAAGTCTAATGAGAAGGAAATGAAGACAAAGCCTACCTCATAAGCCTTGAATATGACTTGAAATACCTTCAGAGGCTGACAAAGAAACTATTGCAAAAGAGGATGATGGATGGAGGAGAAGGGAATCGCAGAGGGATTTCATGTTGAAAGCAGCACACAAACATGCATTTATAAATCTTCAATCCTTTGATACATTTGCCCGAATGTTCAAAAATGCACTTGTTGATGATGTTGCCAATTATGTTGAGAATGTGACCAAGAAGAAGGTAAAGGTGGAAAAAATGTTGGTAGAATCTGACAGTAGCAAGAGAAGGATTGTGAAGAAGATAAGAGATGAAGAGGAATATGAATCACTCAAAGGCAAACACAAAGACATCAAATTTCTGCAATTACATGGTTTCGAGTACAACTCCTTAATTAATTTATCCCTTGAAGAATTGAAGAAAAAGGTACAAATGGTCAAGGATTCTCACAAAGATAAAAAATGCTTTGTTGACTGTGAAAGAGAAAGAAAATTGAAAATGCATTTGCAAAAAGAAAAAAATGAGGCTGAGAAGAGAGAAGCAGAAGTGAGGGAGTGGTTTAAAGATCCATAAAAAGTTCAGACCTAGAAGGAAATAGTGATGGAGAAAGGTGTTACTGAAGATGAATTTGATAATATGCCTCATCACCAACTCCTTGACATATATCATAGAGAGCAGAGGCTATACTTGGAAACACAAAGAAAAATCTTGGAAGATAAGAGAAGAATGGAAGAATAAGTAACAACCGAAATGATGAGTGCCTTACACAAAATAGGTGCTAATTTGGGGAGATTGATGGTACAGTCTGATGAGACCATCAAGAAACGGTTTGAAGATTCAGAAAAGGAATAAGCAATGAAGAAAACTTCAATAAGCTTGAGCAGAATTGTCATAAGGTCTGAGATTGTGATGCCTGAACCTTCAAGGAATTTGAATTTGCCCACGCATCTCTATTTTGACAGACGATCAAAGACCTTAAGGGTGATTACTAAAGATAATGAAGAGACTCTAATTATCTTTAGGGATGATTTGAGAAATTTTTCAAAAGAACAATTGAAGAAAATGGCATAATTGAATCTATATAACAATCAAGAAAGAAGCCAACTGGCAGGTCAACAGAGGAGCGATCTCTCAAAATTCTTGAAAGAGCAATCAGAAAAGGGATTCCCTTTTCTAAAGAATGAGAGAAGTACATAGTGAAGCTGAGAGAGAGAGGAGACGAAAAAGAATTAATGAAGTTCACACTTTAGAGCTCTTTCTATAGGACTCCAAGAAAAGGAAAACTAATCAGGCAAGCAGCTCTGGTAGGAGCACAGATGTCATAGCTCAGATGCTCGAGCATAGAAACTTGCTTTAAAGGACCAATTAAGTCCTTCGAGCAAGAGTTTGTGTTTAATGAAGTGTTTGTTTCTCTTAGGGCACAAACAGTCATACTTGAGAAAGTTAAAAGTAGTTCGAGCATGATCTTGTGTTCAATGGTGTGTTTAATGCTCTTCGAGCACAAACAATCCATACTTGGGGTTTTTCTCAAGTAACTCGAGCATGAGTGTTGTAACCAGTGGTCGAGCATGTATATGTGTTCAGAATACCGTGCTTATTCTTTGCAAATTACTGCTCGAGCACAAAGTTAAAGTTTTTCAAGCACAATCATTGAAATGATATACTTCTAAGGTTGCTCGATAGACTTTCGGGCATGCTCGATGAAAGTCTGAGCATGCTCGACAGACTTAAGTGATGATTTGTTGGTTCTATGCTATCTGAAAGTTTGTGTTTTGATCCTGTAAAAGTGTGTGCTTGTTAAAAATGCTTAAATGACAACACCATCTTTAAAAATCACTATTCTTAAATTGAACTCTCAAAAGGAAATGGTTTTTAAAATTGGTAAAAGTTTTTGACCAACAACATTGTTTTCGGTGATATTGAATAAGAGAAATGATAATCTTATCCAAGTTCCAAGTATCAAGGAAGCAAGAAACTATTTTTCTAGGAAATTGAATCCAACCTAAACTGGGAAATGATAGAAAATTGTTTAAGATAACTAACCCATGGATTATAAGTTCAAAAGGCTTTGAGTACAATCATTGGCAAAGTATGGTAGCTTTCCATAGTCTGTAGTTGCAATATGTGATATACACTTAAATTTGCTAAGTATGATGTGGTGAAACATTGGAAAATAAGGTATGTTCTCTAGTATATCTCTCCGAATGATAGGCAGAAAGGTCATTATCCAATCATACACGAGCCCATTGGTGTTTCTGGTCTATAAAAATATCTATTAAGTATTTGAGCTGAAATAAATTATTGATATATGGAAAGCCCCTCAAAAGAAAAGAGAAAGAAAGAGATTGAAAAGTATAAAAAGATCAAAAGTATAATTTATATATATATATATATATAAGTTATCTGATTTCATGACTTAAGGGGCACTAAGGGAACTACAGGGGTGGGGCATACAAGTAAGTCCTAAACACCCTGAATATAAGGCATGTAAGTCCGGATGGCATGTAAGTCCAACGTTCAACCTTACATTCTGTTATCAAAGACAAAATATAAATAAATAACTGCTCTAGTATACAAAAATCGATTTTGACCAGGGCATCAGGGGGTCGGAGTCAATTCGGGGTGATTTGGAGTAAGCTAAATACGCTTTGAGAAGAGATTAGAGGCAATCTGAAGCTATAATGATAACCATTCCTATCTTATGCACTAATTGAATCCTAAATGTATCACAGAAAGCAATGACCATTATGTTAAGTATACCTGCTATCAACCTGACTTGAGTCATAATAACACTGACCATGAAGTGGTGTGATTGTTGTTTTAAATAGTCTGATCCCATAATTGAGATCTTTCCAATGACTTAAAATGAATTTTATTTTGAACTGGATTTTGATCTCTTAAGTCACCTTAAATAAATTGCTCAATTTAACTTACTGTTCTGCAATGATTATTCCTTGAGAAAAATTGAAATTTTGAGCACAAGACATGATTAATCATGTCTTAGGTTAGTGGCTTAGCAGTTGTTGATTCTCAAACTAACATGCATATTCAGTTAAGTGTTTCGAGCATAGAGACCATGCTTGCTTAAGTATCACTGCTTTGAGCATACTATGTGACGTGTGAATTAACATCTGTTTTGAGCATGACTTGAAAATTTTGTTGTTAAGTGTTTCGAGCATGACTCTTACTCTCAAGCATACTGAAAATTTTGTTAAGTGTTTTGAGCATGAATCTTATCTTCGAGCACCTGCTATACTATGAAAATTGATGTTGTGTGTTTCGATCATGATTGCATGGTAGGTAGTTAAGATCTAAGTTTTCGAGCACAAAGAACTGAATGATAGAAGACATTTATGTGTTTCGAGCATAATTGTGTGCTAGATAGGTATAATAATTCAAGCTAAGGAACTTGATGGAACATTTTGTGAAATAGTTCGAGCAAACTTGAGAGCTAGACACTTAGGCTGTGAGTTCGAGTACAGGAATATGAAAGATTTAATCTGCTAAGGCCTTCGAGCATAGAAGTACGTCGAGCACATAGAGCTATAGAGTCGAGCAAAGTTTCTAACACTGGAATGAATCTCGAGCATAGGACATTGTCATGATCAAATTTCTAAGTATCTAGAGGATAATGCATGGTCGAGCAAGGGTCTATAACTGGTGTGACAGAAGTGTATATTGTATGGATTTTGATTTAAGTATTGTCGAGCACACTACACCTCGAGTATGCCTATATACTTGAGAAGAATATTCCCAAGTACATCAAGCAAGGGTCATACTATGTACTCGAGTACAGGGGGAGCCAGCTGTTATTTTGGCTGTATGCTCGAGCAAGGGAGGTACATTAAATTTGAAATTAAATGACAACAGTCGTGTGCTAGATGACAAACCAAGGTACTGTACCACCCAAACGTTAGGTATAAAAGGGGGACTTAGAAACCTTTTCACATATCTCTTCCTCTTTTAAACCTAATCGCAAAACCCCTCTTGCTCGTGCTATCTCCCTCTTGCTCGCTGCTTCAATACTTGTTTACTTTTACTTCGATTACAGCCATTAGCTCTGTTTCGACTTCGGTAAGACATTGTTATTCGATAATCGTCACACCGATTTTGGAATTAGGGTTTCTAATTGAACTATTGACTAACTATTTACTTGTTCTTGCAGGTACGCATATTTCAACGGAACAGGTTATTAAAGACACCATTAATCATCCATTTATTCCCATATATTAGTTCTGCAACCTTATGTACTGACAATTTTTCTTGTTCTTGCAGAACTGATGGCTTTTAAATTTGAAAAGAGGCACAATATGTGCGCTCAGTTGGAGATAGATGATGAAAACCGCGAATTGGTGCCGATGATAAATTTCTTAAGCAACTCTAATCTACGGGTGGCATTGACTGAAAATCCCACAATCTACAGGAATCATATTTCGGATTTTTGGGGTTCTGAAACTTTTGTCAACGATGTCAACGGAGAGAGAATTGAGGCGTCGGTTCTGAATCACGACATTGAGATAACAGAAGCCTCAATTAGAGCTGCACTAAACCTAAATGACAACTTTGGGGCTCGGCTGTCTTACTCTGTCCCAAGGCTATTGAGAGTCTTTCAAGAGACGATGGGCTACCAGGGAGGAGTGAAGGAGGGGCAGTTTCAAAATGGAAGTTTTCGGTTGATCTACCGGTTTTTATTCACCATGTGATTTAGTCCCTATCTCCGCTGAGAGGGACTTGGACTTTGTTAAGTAGAGAGCTTGGGACTCTCACCGTAGCCATTCTTTACCAGCAAGCCTTCAATATTTCAAGACTCATCTTTCAATGGTTGGTTTCAAATGAAGAGAAGCAAGTCAATCAAAGATTCATTATATATCCACGTTTTTTACATATCTTAATAAACAGAGCTCTACCAGAAATTCAAAGGACAGGGCAGATTTTGAGGTTGCAAGATCCTAATATCTGCAAAAGAATGAAAGATGCTCAAAGTAAATTCATTGATAATAATGAATGGTATGTGCTTCCATGGTTGCTCGTACCAGCACTAGGGGCTATCAATGTACCAAGGACCCCAGGGCATAGTGATGATGAAGATAGTGATGGTGTAGATGACGATGACCAATATAATGATGGAGGAGATGGTCTGGAAGGGGGAAATGAAATGTTGATTGGTAATGATGATGCTGCACAAGAGGTGATTGGAGTGAATGTGCCTTTGATTGATCAAGTTGCTTATGAGGCAGAAACTGCGGATATGGAGGTCCATGAGAGGTTGAATGAACCCATTGTGAATCCAATCTCACAGGCTGCATAGCAAATGGATGATGATACTTCTGTAGCGGGTGTTGTATCAAATGTTACTGCAACAATTAAGAAGATAACTCCACCTGACTCTTCACCACCTGAACTTTACAAAGATGACACAGATTCACTTGAGCTAAGTGATGCTAATGATGATATCCTTTCTTCACCAGCCACAACTGAACCTACCCTATCTGATACTGAACCAACTGTTACCATTCCTGTCCTCACACCACCTGCATCTCCACTGCAAGACTCACATATCCAAGCTCAACCTGCTACTGAAACAACCCAACCAACCCCACCAACTCAACCAATCCCATCCTCTGAACCCGCTCCAAAGCCACTTCAAGAAACCCCACCATCAAGCCCCAATATTTATGATGTTGTTTATGAAAATGCAAGACTTGAGTTTGAGAACATAATGTTAAAAGAACATAATGCCATTTTGGCTGCCAGGAACTCGTCGTTGGAAGATGCACTAAATAAAGCTTTATTGAAGATTCGAACCCTCGAGGGGCATTCTGAGGTTGAGAAGACCTCAGATACACCAAAACAGGGGGAGAAACCTAAAGGTGTTGAGAGCTTGAAGGTGAATGGAGAGATGTATGAGAGTTCTGAAGAGGAAGTGGTGGAAGTTGGACCATCAGATGCCCTAAACATGCTAAATCAAGCATATGATGATGAAGAACCAGAGGATGAGGGGGAGAATAAAGAAGATAAAGAAACCGAAGAAGAAATTCAGAAAAGAAAAGCTAAGGGAAAGGGGGTTGCACTTACTGATGATGAATAACACCCTCTGCACCAGCATACAGTTCAGTCTGATGATATTTTATACAAAGAGAATGTAGTTGATCCGGATGTGGCTGAAGCTGAATCTGTAAAGACAGCTATAAACTTAATGAATGAAGAGTTGGAGAATTTGGAGATGGAAGAAGAGGAGGAAATTCCTCAGGAAGTCATTGAAGCGTTAATATATATCAAAGAGAAGGAAGAAGAGGATGAGAGGATGATGAAAGAAGTTGATGAAGCAATAAGAGCTACAATTGATGCATTGAAAGAAAATATGAAAGTTGATGAGACTGAGAAAGACAAAACTGAAGAATCTGTGACAGTTGAACATGAAGATTCTGTGGTGACTGAAATTCCTGCAAGAGACAATGAGCAAGAAAAGGGTCTGGGCATAAGACAAGAACCTGAGACACCAAATATGCCATGGAACGTATTTGTCAAATTTAATGCTCAATTGGTGATGCTTAGAACATTTTATGATATCCTACTAAATCCTGAAGAGTACAGTCCAGAAACAGTAGCTACAGCAAGAAGGGCTCAGGAGGAGCAAAGAAACGAACAATGGGAGAAGAGCCAATTGTTGCTGACAGACAAACCTGAACCTATAATAAATGAAGTGTGTGATGAAAATGAGAACATGTCAGAAGAAGTAAGCTATAAAGAGTCTGAGACTTCAGAATCAGTTGATGAGGAGATCATACTGGAAGGGCCAGAAGATGAAGTAACTTAATCAAGTACTCCCACTCTATCTCAATCATCGTTGAAGCGAAAGGACACAGCTGAATTTGAGACACCCAAACCAAAAAGGCAAAAATCTGTAAAGAAAATGGTGTACAAAATCAGATTGGAAAAGCTGGAAGAGAGAAGGAGGGCTCAATCTGAAAGAAATGAAGAACCAATGATTGAGGCTCTCCATGATCTTGAAAAGACTGTTGATTTGAATGATGAGAATGAAGATGAGGAGGAGTTGAAGGAAGCTGAAAAGGAAAATGAAGATAAAGATTATTTGATCAGTTTGGGATATGATCCATTATATCTTCAAAGACTATCTGAAGAAGAAATAACAAAGGAAGCTGAGGGTTGGAGAACAAGAAAGACCATAAGAGAACTGTTAATGAAGATTGGTCACAAACCTGCGTTTCTTAACTTGCAACCTTTTGATAAGATTGACAGACTCTACAAAAGAGCTCTTGTAGAGGATATCTCAGACTATGTGAAGAAGGTAGCAAAGAAGGCAGAGGGTGAAAAGGTTTTAAAAGAATCGGACAGTAGTAGAAAGAGAACTGAAAAGAAAGCCAGTGATGAAGCAAACTATGAATCATTAAAGGCTAAACATAAAGATATCAAATTTCTTCAACTGTACGGCTACAGTTATAACTATTTGATAAATCTTTCTCCTAAAGAATTGAAACGAAGAATTCAACAAATAAAGGACTCTCACAAGGATCAGGCAAGTAGAGAAAAATTTGAGAGAGAACAGAAGTTAAAGATGAGGTTACAAAAGGAAAAAGATGAAGCTGAAAAGAAAAATCAAGAAGTGAAGAGATGGTTTGAAGACCCTCAGAGGGTAGATATGTTAAAGAAGATTGTGATTGAGAAAGGAATGAAGGAAGAACAGTTTCGGAACATGCCTCTTGAACAATTAATGGAAATATATAATAGAGAGCAGAAACTGTATATAGAAACACAGAGAAAATTGCAGGAAGATAGGATGAGAGCTGAAGAAGAAGTACGAGCTGAAATGATGAGTGCTCTCCACAGGAGGGAGTAAGAATGTCAAGGTTGGAACAGACGAAACAATTAAAAGATGGTATGAGGAAGAAGGGCTTGGTGCACAAAAGAAAAGTCAGCAAGGAAGCACAAGCCGGACTCCAAGGTCAGAGATTGTGAGGCCTGAACCATCACGTGATGAAAATTTGCCCACACATCTCTTCTTCGATAGACGATCAAAGACCCTGAGAGTCATTACTGAAGACAAGGAAGAACATCTCATCATCTGTAGGGATGATTTGAGAAATTTTACAAAGGAACAATTGACCAGGATGACTGAATTAACCTTGTATGACAATCAAATCAGAAGTCAACCATCTGGTCAGCAAAGAAATGATCTCTAAAATTTATCAAAGAACAAGCAGAAAGGGGATTCCCATTTTTGCAGCAAAAGAAGAGAGAGATCAGAAATCAGACAGAAAGGGATAAGAGGAACAAGAGGATAAATGAAGTACACACATCTGAGCTCTCCCTCTTTGACTTGTAGAAACAAAGAACACAAGCAAGTAGCTCTCACCATAGAAGGAAAACCTTGAAAGAGTGCTTGGCAATGAGAGAAGTAATGCAGGAACCAAACTCAAGGGTGCAACAATTTGGAAGAATCATGTACATAACATACAATCAACACGATGATTCAACTACCTTGAGAAATGAATCTGGGTTACCTATTGCGGTGATAAGACATGATGGAGATCTCAAATTCATGCATCCACAAGACTTACAAGATCTAATCAATACCAGATTTCCAAGTGATGCCTCCGACTCCTCAGAGCTAGATATGCTCAAACAAAGGGCTGCTTATGTCAAGAGACTAAAGGAAAGATCTGATACTAGGAGCAGAGGAAGATGATAACAGAATGGAGCTAATGGATGATGGATTTTATTTCTGTTTATCTTTGTATTTTTGTTTAATTTGTAAAAACTTTAATTTGTAATGCCCATGAAGCAGAATTCCTAATTATGTAATGAAATGACATGTTCTTGAAAGATATATATTCTATGTCTGATACATGTGTAACTCTATGTAGGTATGTTTTGGTGCATCTGAGCTTGTTCCAATCTAGGGAGAGATTGTTGGGTCGGATTTATGATAAGGAAGATTGGAATCTTCTCAACCTCCTCAGAAAACGGCTAAGTATGGACTTCGAGCAAGCCTAGAGGATCGAGCATGGTTTTACTACTTCGAGCAAGGTCTTCAGAACCTTAAATGGTTAATTCTTCTAAGTGTTAAGGCTTCAAGCAAGCTACACTTCAATGAGCAAGAGTATTCTTCTATCGAGCATGGATTGCCAATCGAGCAAACAGCTTGATCATACAAGTTTTAACCAAGTTTTACGAGCACAGAATGATCGAGCACATGGGGACAAGCATGGATGCAATAAGAAGATGTTATGTGATCAAAGCAAGGACTTCGAGCACAGTTCAGTTCTCGAGCAAGATTTACATCCGAGCATGATAAAGATTGCTGAATAAGAAAGGCTAAAGACATCAAGAAGAATGAGCTTGCTCGATGGATTAGTTCGAGCAAAGCATGGACTAGTCAAGAAGAATGAATTCTACTGGAAAAGAATATCTTCACTGAAGATATTCTAAGTAAAGTATGCTCGAGGACAGTCAACGAGCATATCTAGCATAGTGAGTTTGCTCGAGCAAGATTGTTACCTTGCTCGAGGACTCAACACTTGTATTATTTTGTGTTTCATTATATAATGATTAGGAACTTCTAGAAGGAATGTCAGGGTCTATAAATAGGGTCCTAGGTTTCCATTTAGGACACGGATTTCCAGACGGAAAACAGGCTGGCACACACTGAATATGAAAAACATTCCAAAGAATATTCCGTTTGTTTTTCCTCGTACAACCGCCGCCGTCACATAAAACCCTAGACATTCCTTTCACTGTTTCATTAATGAATCATTTAATATAGTGAATCTTTGTCTTTAAATGAGCATTTATTGATTATCTATTATTGTTTTGTGTTTATTTATCTACACTCCTTCGTTGCCACTCGATCTCCTGATTCCACCGGGATATTTAACAGGTCTTTTGGGTATTCGAGTCGGTGTGTTCTTGTCAACCTTTGCTAAGGTTTTACCCGATTCACGGTCCTGACACCTGCAAAGGTGGAAGCTGTAAACGAATGAGAATCTCCTAAGTCTTCGTCCGAAATTCGTAGTTTTCTGGGCTTGGCGGGGTATTACCGCCGATTCATTCCCGACTTTTCGAAGATCGCTTCGTCGTTGACCAAGTTGACTAAGAAGAGCGTTAAGTTTGTGTGGGGTTCTAAATAAGAGGAGGCTTTTCTCGAACTAAAGAACAGGTTGACGTATGCTCCGATTTTAGCATTACCCAATGACACTGACGATCTGGTTGTTTATTCTTATGCCTCTTACCAGGGGCTTGGGTGTGTTCTGATGTAGCGAGGCCGAGTCATCGCTTATGCCTCACGGCAGTTAAAGCCTCATGAGGCGAATTATCCTACTCACGATTTGGAACTGGCGGCGGTTGTGTTTGCGCTTAAGTTGTGGAGGCATTATTTGTATGGTGTTTCTTGCGTTATCTATACCGATCATAAGAGCTTAAAGTATTTCTTCGAACAAAAGGAACTGAATATGCGGCAGTGTCGATGGTTGGAATTGATTAAGGATTATGATCTAGAGATTATGTACCATCCCGGTAAGGCTAACATGGTAGCCGACGCGTTGAGCCGGAAGGAGAGACCGAAACCTATCCGTGTGAAATCTTACCAGCTTATTCTCAAACCCGATATTTTGAAGTACATAGCCAACGTTCAGAATGAGGCTTTACAGGTGGAATGGATTATGCAAGAGCGTATTTAGGGTCAGGAAAAATTGTTGGAAGTCTTCGGTGACGGGGTGAAGTATAAGGATGGTCGTTTATGGGTACCCAGGTATGGGGGATTCAGGGAGAAAATATTGGATGAAGCACAAAAGTCGCGCTATTCCATTCATACGGGCGCGACCAAAATGTAACAGGACCTGAAGAAAAATTACTGGTGGCCTTCGATGAAGTATGAGGTGGCTCAGTACGTGAGTAAGTGTTTGACGTGTCTGCAAGTTAAGGCCGACACGTACTCCTAGGGGTAATTATGTGACTAAACTGCCTAGTACTCCTAGGGGTAATTATGACACCATTTGGGTAAGAGTTGATAGATTGACTAAGAGCACTCATTTCTTGCAGATTCGAGAAACTTTTAATTCTGAGCAGCTGGCCGAGGTGTTTATTCGTGATATCGTTTCTAGGAATGGGGTGCTGGTATCTATTGTTTCAGATAGGGATATGCATTTTACCTCCAGGTTTTGGAAGAAGTTTCATGAGGAGATGGGTACCAAACTCCTCATTAGTACCGCTTATCACCCGCAGAGGAATGGCCAGTCCGAGAGGACCATACAGACTCTTGAGGATATGTTGCGGGCTTGTGTTATCGATTTTGGTGTTAGTTGGGATCGTCACTTACTGTTAGTCGAGTTCTCTTATAATAACAGTTACCACGCCACGATTGGAATGCCACCGTTTGAGATGTTGATGGTAGGAGGTGTAGGACTCCAGTCTGTTGGGGTTCCATTGGTCAGAAACAGTTGGGTAGTTTGGAGGTGGTTGAGGCTACGACTGAGAAGCTCGATAAGATTAAGGCTTTTATGAAGGCCGCTCAAGATCGTCAAAAGTCCTATGCAGATAAAAGGTGAAGGCCTATTGTTTTTGAGGTTGTGGATCGGGTTATGTTGAAAGTTTCTCCTTGGAAGGGTATCATTCGTTTTCTTAAGAGGGGAAAGCTTAGTCCGAGGTTCATTAGTCCGTTTCGTATCTTGTCACGGGTTGGTGAGGTAGCGTATAGACTGGAATTGCCAGATGAGCTCGCGAGGATTCACCCTACTTTCCACGTATCTCATTTGAGGAAATGTTTAGCAGATAAGGAGGCCCATGTGCCCCTTGGCGATATTGAGCTTGATAATAAGTTGAAATACGTTGAAGAACCTATCACTATTCTTGACCGTCAGGAAAGGCGTTTGAGGAATAAAGTGGTTAGGCAGGTGAAGGTGCAGTGGAGGCACCGTAGGGGTTCCGAGGCTACTTGGGAGTCCGAAGACGAGATGATGAAACTCTACCCGCAGTTGTTCTTATCGCATCGGGATTCGGGGACGAATCCCATTGTAAGGGGGTGGACTTGTAACGCCTGTCACTTTCGGTTTATCGAATTAAATCTTGTAAAGTATGTACAATTCTCGGGAGTTATCCGGCATTTCTTGATGACCTTCTCACCCTTACGGTATGTTAAATTATTTAACTTTTCAACCAAGATGTTACTTCTTTATAATTGGAGGGGCTTGAGTGTAAAATTTTTATAACATAATAAACAAACCCAAACCCCATTCCTCCTTGTCCGATTGGCACTTTGTACAGCCTCCCCACCTTTGATTTTCTTTTGTGCAACCAAGATTAAGATCTAAAACTTCAATTGAAGGTTAGTTCTATGTTTCCCCAAGTCTTTTACACCTTAATTGGTCATAATAAACAGCTTATTGATCGTTAAATTGCGTATTGTAGGCTTACCGGGTGGCTGTCAATTCTAACATTTTCGAGACTATTTTGGTTGAGGATTTTGCATCAAAATTCTCCTAGGTATGTCTAGTATATCATAATTAAAAATCATGTCCATTGGTGTTCGTTTGATTGGTCAACTAGTTGTAGATTGAAAACTAGTTTTCGGTTGTCTAGAATGGTGATTTGTTACGTTTAACGCGAGGGATGAAGTAAGTGATGACCAATTCAGTTTTTATAGCTTCGGTTTATTGTACAGGCTGTTGGAAAATGATTTTTATAAGTATTGGGGCTGAATTGATTGTCGGTTACTCAAATGGGTCGGTACAACGCGCATTCGCGTTTATTGAATAGTTGGTGCGTTGTACTTGCGAGTTACCGACCCATTTGACTCGTGTAGCGTGGTGTGGACTTGTTGGCTGTAAATTTATCATATTGGGTCCACACGGGGCTGAGTTGGATGTTAATTGCCTAAACAACTCTTAAACGCGTGTGTTAGTATCACCTAGTGCTTCCAGGGGTAATTTGGGAATTCTTTATTCTTGGGAGCATCTAAGGGTCGTTTTGGTGATTGTAAGGCCCCGGGGGCTGTTATGATTGGGTTTGATGAGGTCGAGGCTTTAGGTAACTCAAACCATGTTAGAACGTCTCGTAGGATAAACGAGTCCTTTCGATGTCGTTAGTAATGATTGTATGTAAACCGGCAGGCGTTTGAGTTTTGGGGATACTTAGGGGTTCTCTAGCTCTTGGTGAATTCGTTCCTTGTGTCAGGTGAGTTCATGATGCCCTTTTTACTCTTTTTATGTTTTTGGGCTAGCATGCACACTTAAGCGATGTTGCTTGATGTACCGTTTAAATTATTTTGTATGGGCTTACTAGTATAGGGTAGGCCTTGGGATGATATTATTGTATGCTTGTACGTATGTTTGTACATATATTATTGTATGGCCAATAATTGACGATGTTATTTAGTCGTTATCGACTAAGGATGTTTACGTATGCCTACTTTGTGTTTGCATACGTTGGATGAGATGTTACGTGTTTGGGTTGTACGTGTTCTCAACCCTGATGTTATTACTTTGATGATATCTATAGGGATATAATTATATAGATGTTTATATATATATATATAAGTATGATTACTTATTATTGATGATGGCCTAACTGTTGTTTCCTGTTTTATTTTAAAACTCTTGGAATGATTATGATTATTATTATTTTAGATGTCAATTATTAAAACTTGAACTCACTCAGCTCAAGCTGACTTTGTGTGTATGTTAGTGTGAGTTTCAGGTTAGGAGGAGGATGCATTACCGCTTGGACGTGCACGAAGCTACTTGGACGGTGGAGGGCATACTTAGTCGGAAGTTTTAATAATGAACATTTTTCTTTCAAAGTTTTATTAAATACATTGAAATTTGGTTTTGGGCATAATTCCCGGGTTTTGGGAACTTGTTTTAATAATTATGATTTTCCGCTGAATTATACTCTGAATTGGTTATTTTAATGGAATGAACTGTTTTTGAGTTTAAGTATTTTTGTAAATATTTTGTATGAATACTAACTGTAGGATTCCCGGGATTCGGGGTCTTACAGCAACAAAATGGAAAGACAGCCCATATCACCTACAACCGAAACAACGACTCCATCTCACTAAGAAATGCATCAGGAGGAACCATTGTTGTAGTTGAGTATGATGAAGATCTAAACTTCATTCACATCCAAGACTTACAAGACATAATCAATGCAAATTATCCTTTTGATTCTCAACATGGAGTTGAACTGGACATGTTCAAGCAAAAGGCTGCCTTTGTGAAATTGAAAAAGGAAAAAGCTATTGAAAGGAGCCAAAAAAGAAGATAACAGGATGGAGCTTGATGACGATCATCTTATTTCTGTTTTATCTTTGTATTTTGTTTTATGATTTGTAATGTGACATGTAAAAATTCGATTTGTGATGCCTAAAAGGCAAAATTCCCTTATGTAATGAAATGACATTTATGCCAAAATTGATTATCTTTAGAAGGCTGATACATGTGTAACTATATGCAGGTGTGTTTTGATGCATCTGAGCTTGTTCCAATCTAGGGGAGATTGTTGAGTCGGATATTTGATAAGGAAGATTGGAATCTTCTCAACCTCCTTAAGAAATAGGCTAAGTATGGACTTCGAGCAAGCTTGGACTATCGAGCATGGTTTACTACCTCGAGCATGGTCTTCAGAACCATTTCTGGTGAATTCTTCTAAGTGTTGAAGGCTTCGAGCAAGCTACACTTCAACGAGCAAGAGTGTTCTTCTATCGAGTATGGATTGCCAATCGAGCAAACAACTTGATCATTCAAGTTTTAACCAAGTGATCCGAGCACAGGATGTCCGAGCACATGATGACAAGCATGGATGCTATAAGAAGATGTCATATGCTCCAAGCATGGACAAAGAGCATGGTTCAGTCCCCCGAGCAAGATTTACATCCGAGCTTGCTAAAGATTGTTCAATAAGTCTCAAGACAGGATTTAAGATATCAAGAAGAATGGGCTTGCTCGATGGACTAGTTCGAGCAAAGCAAGGATTGGTCAAGAAGAATGAAGCTTGCTAGAGAGTAAAGTATGCTTGAAGACTCTCATTGAGCATACCTTGCATACTGAGTCAACTCGAGCAAGATACATATCATGCTCGAAGACTATTACACTTGTATTTTTATTTGTTTTTCATTATGTAATGATTAGGGATTCTAGAAGGAATGTCGGGGTCTATAAATAGCCTCCTATGTTTCCATTTTAAGAAGGTTGGAAACGCACGCATTACGAGAAAAACATTTCAAACGAATATTCTCTTTGTTTCCTTGTACCGCCGCCGCCGTCACGAAACCCTAGACATTCCTTCACTGTTTCATTAAATGACGTACTAAATGCAGTGAATCTTTGTCTTTGAATGTGTTCTTACTGAATATTATTTAATTGTTTCGTTTATAATTATATCACACTTTCGTTCCCATTCGTTGAATATCTAGATTCCACCAGAATATTTGATAGGCCTTTGAGTTATTAGATCTGTGTATTCTTGTCAACATTCTTAGGTTTGACAAACCCATCTAGTGTTTCAAAAATACCCACGTTCCCATTTCTCACCAACTTTTTTATTTGTCATAAAGGTTATTTAAGTCATTTCAAATTATTGCAAGTGTTAGATCTCATGTCACATTTAGAGTCAAACCCATCTAGTGTTTCAAAAATACCCACGTTCCCATTTCTCACCAACTTTTTTATTTGTCATAAAGGTTATTTAAGTCATTTCAAATTATTGCAAGTGTTAGATCTCATGTCACATTTAGAACAATTATGCACTCTCTTTTCTCAGCCCAAAATTTTTCATAGAGCAGGAATCTTTTTTCCTTTTTCTTTTTTTAAGTTATATTTGAGAGAGCACAACTTAGTTGATTAATATATAGATAATAGGAAAAGTTTACTTCATGAATTGGAAGATGTGTAGTCTCGAAAAGTTGCGTATCAAATATTGGAAGCTGTAAATTTAATTAATTATTATCTTTAAAATTATATATTAATCTTTTTAACAGTAAATACACCTATTTATTAATATAAGTATCATGCTTTAACCTTTAAGATCATGCGTAATGATAACAACTTTTAAACGGTTAACACATCCGTTGATTAATATATAGATAATAGGAAAAGTTTACTTCATGAATTGGAAGATGTGTGGTCTCGAAAAGTTGCGTATCAAATATTGGAAGCTGTAAATTTAATTAATTATTATCTTTAAAATTATATATTAATCTTTTTAACAGTAAATACACCTATTTATTAATATAAGTATCATGCTTTAACCTTTAAGATCATGCGTAATGATAACAACTTTTTAACGGTTAACACATCCGGATGTGTTACTAGCCAACTTCATTATATCAGGATACATTCGTCTTTACCCCGGGGAAAACCCTCATCTAAGCCCAACGCCCATGAACACTCGTCCGAAGACATGACAGTACGTTGAGATAAAACCCGTTCAATTCAAGAATCCAGGTAGCGAACATTATATAATTATTTTGTGAACAAATAAAATAAAAAAGTGATAATATTATCATGAGAACAAATGCTTCATAATTAAAATGTCTAATTAGACATATTAAACACATTACAATTGTCATTTGTCTATTTTTATATAAATTTATACATAAGCAATTTTTATATTTGTAAAAATATGTAATAAATTTGTAAGTTATGTAAAATATGCAAATTAAAACACTTTAGATTTTGTATATTACCTTAAATATGTAAATTAACTTAAATTTTAAAATATGTAAATTTTATTAAAATATGTAAATTAATATAAATTTTAAACCTTTAAAACACGTAAATTTCATTAAAAATATGTAAATTAACATACTATAAATTTTGTATATCACCTTAAATATGTAAATTAACATATTTTAAATTTTAAATTATGTCAATTTTATTAAAATATGTAAATTATATTAAAATATGTAAATTATTTTAAATATATAAATTAACAAAAAAATTTAAAATTTAAACTATGTAAATTCTGTAAATTAACTTAAACTTTTAATTTTAAAATATGTAAATTTTATTAAAATATGTAAATTATTTTAAATATGTAAATTTTATTAAAATATGTAAAAAATTTTAACCTTTAAGACATTTAAATTTAATTAAAAGTATGTAAATTAACATACTTTAAATTATCTAATTTATGTTGTTTTGCTTTGGTTATTTAATCACACATTAATGTGTCATGTGATTTAGAAATAAAAGGAATAAAAAAACCCAAATATCAAAGTCATAGCCTACATATACAAGTAAATCAAGATATAAAATTTTCTTTATTCCAATGCTTTATAAAAGTAGACAAAGGATATCTGAAAAACCATGGACTAATTTAAAGTAGACACAGGGAACATGGACTAATTTAAAGTTTAATAAATAATGGATAAACTCTCATGAGATACATACAAAAATCTATTAATATACAAAAATCTATTAAATTTTAAAATATGTAAATTTTATTAAAATATGTAAATTAATATAAATTTTAAACCTTTAAAACACGTAAATTTCATTAAAAATATGTAAATTAACATACTATAAATTTTGTATATCACCTTAAATATGTAAATTAACATATTTTAAATTTTAAATTATGTCAATTTTATTAAAATATGTAAATTATATTAAAATATGTAAATTATTTTAAATATATAAATTAACAAAAAATTTTAAAATTTAAACTATGTAAATTCTGTAAATTAACTTAAACTTTTAATTTTAAAATATGTAAATTTTATTAAAATATGTAAATTATTTTAAATATGTAAATTTTATTAAAATATGTAAAAAATTTTAACCTTTAAGACATTTAAATTTAATTAAAAGTATGTAAATTAACATACTTTAAATTATCTAATTTATGTTGTTTTGCTTTGGTTATTTAATCACACATTAATGTGTCATGTGATTTAGAAATAAAAGGAATAAAAAAACCCAAATATCAAAGTCATAGCCTACATATACAAGTAAATCAAGATAGAAAATTTTCTTTATTCCAATGCTTTATAAAAGTAGACAAAGGATAACTGAAAAACCATGGACTAATTTAAAGCTTCATACAGTTTCAAAAATAAAATAAAATTTATAGTTCATAAAAATTAACAACATCATATGTGTTTTATCTATTATTAAAAGTTGATAGAACAACTAAAAAAAATGTGTCAGGAAGAAAGAGACTAAAGGAGTGAGAATATAAAATCCATGTCCAAATTACCCTTTTCTTGTACTTCACCATATTATTTTATTGTAAAAAAACAATCAAAACCTTAACTTTTAATGTAAGCCATAGATGAGGATAGATCAATGGCTATAAGTGGGTTTCATGGTTTCTTTAACTCAACTAAATTTTTATTATATTCATTCCCTATATATATAGAGAGAGAGAGGGTATGGTTAGATTAAAAACTCTATTGAGTTCAAAAAACACTGAAAACTCTTTAATGGTCATTGATCAAGATCTTTATGGTGTGGATTAAAAGATTCACATAGGATTTGTAAAAATATTATTTTATGAAGTACGAGTACAATGAGGGATAAAATTGGTAAGTGAAAAATTGTTTTCTCTCTCCACTTCCCTACAAACTATATCCATCATATAAAAATAGGATGTATACAAAATTTCTATCTCCTCAATCATGTTATAATTAAATTATTGTATATTTAATTGCAAAATTGTTTTAATGAAACAAACGGTTATATACTGTTTTCTAACGCAAAAAATTGTTAAATTTGAATGTCTACAAATCTTTCAATAAATTTAACAATTTTTTAAATAAGTTCAAATATTTTTAAAAGTAATTTTACATAGTGTTAATACACATTCAAAAATATTTTTAAGTAATTTCATATATTCGCTTAAGTTTTTAAAAGTAATTTTACACGGTTTAACTTTAACATATTAACACACTTACAAAAATATTTTAAGTAACTTTACATATTTTAAATATAACTTTTCATGTTTTTAAGCATTTTTACATCTTTTTTTAACATGCTACATGTTTATAAATAATTTAAAATATTTTTTAATATGTAACATGCATATTGGTGTTTATACGCTTCTAACATAGGTGAGGTGTTACATATTATTTTTGTCATGAAATTTTTAAAATTAAATGTTTACAAATTTTAATATATGTAAGAATTATTTAAAAATGTTTTTAAATAACTTTACATATTTATATATTCAAAGATAGTTTACGTATAGTCGACATATCTTTTCATGCTTTTAAATATTTACCAAACATTTAAATAAGTTTACATATCATTTAATATATTTACATGTTTATAAATAATACAACAATTTTCTTTTTTAATATGCGTTATTATTAATTAATTAAGAATAATAATACGTGGTATCTTAAAGAGAGACAAAGTAATAAATAAATGGTGAAAGTTTGAAAAGGTTGCAGGAAAGAAAAAGTCATATTTACCCTTTTAAGAACAAAACATAAAACTCCAATATTGTCTACGTGGAAGTATATAAGTCATTAATTGGGTTTTCATTTCATATATGTCATATATAGGGTGCCATATATATATATATATATAGATATAGGGTTGAGTTAGATTAAAAACTCAACCCACTTGTGAAAACCCAGAAAGATTATAATAGATCTTAATAAATTAATGGATGATATTAGAAAGTGTACTTAAAGTGAATAAAACATAATATTTTATGTTGCTAAAGTACATAAAAGGGTATTATGGTCTAAAATCGTTTCTCTCTCATCTGCACCCTTCTACTCTATTATATCACAAGCTACCAAAAATTATTCTCTCTCTTGATAAAAACCACTCATCATCACAGGAAGCCATTGATGGCTGAGAAGAAGCTTCCCAAAGAAGTCCACCATCTCAAAACAACTATATTTTGGTCTCTTGAAAGTGGTTTTATGTCTTCAATCCCCTACCACTAGTGGCGTCGGCGTCACCATCTCCAACCCCCACCACTAGCGGAGATGGCAGAAGTTGACGGTGGTTGTTTCCTGTGGTGGTTGAGGAAGTTATCGAGGGGGTTGCTTGGCTTTAAATCTCTACCTTATCATATATTTTTTTTAATTTAATCTAAATAGAGTTTGAATCTCTAATAGCACTTAAAATTTGAAAGAAGTCTTCTCTATAAATGTTATTTCTTTTCATGGCATATGTTATTTGTTTTTGGGTTTTAATAAAATTTACATTTTAAAAAGTTTAATGATTTATGTTAAGTTACTTAATTACACAATATAAGTTTAAAACTTTATGTTAATTTATATATTTAATAAAATTTACATATTTTAAATTTAAAATTTATGTTAATTTACATATAACATAAATTTACGTATTTTAATAAAATTATAAATTTTAAGAATTTATGTTAATTTACATATTTAATGAAATTTACATAATTTAAAGTTTAAAAAATTATTTTAATTCACAAATTTAACCTAAATTACATATTTTAATAAAATCTATATATTATAAAGTTTAAAAATTTATGTTAATTTACATATTTAACATAATTAACGTAATTTAAAATTTATTGAGTTACATATTTAACATAATTTTTACTTTTTCTAAAATATGTTTACATGTAAACTTTATTAAAATTTGTTACATTTTCTAAATATATTTTAGAAATATTTATGTTAAAATATTTTTACAAATATAAAAATATGCTTATATGTAAACTTATTTTAAAATTTGTTACATTTTCTAAAAATATTTTTACAAATATAAATAATTTCAATGATACTTTTTATCTATGAAAGTTATTAATATATTTTATAAGAGAATAAAAACATGTTACTACTTATTAACAAATAAACAATAACCACATTCATTTCAAATATCCATTCAAAGTAATAACAATATGTAAATCCGCTTTTCTGAGAATTATAAATAACAGAAAATTTTATAATTACCTGTGTGTCATTAACTTAATTGAGTGTGTTAATGTTTGGATAATAAATGGAATTAGAAGTGTGAGTGGGTTGTGGGGCCCATAGTCCCCTATATAAACCCAACCCCTCCTTCCTTTCACCACTTTCTTCCCTTTCACCACACACACACACACTCAAGAACACACACATTTTCTCTCAAAACCCGAATCCAAGTCCGGGCTAAAACTAAGGAAGACCTTGGTGTACAAGTACCTCAAACATCAAGAAAATGTCCAGATCATCAGGGTTGTCCAAATCTGAACCGAACCAAGAGCAAAAAGGTAAGCTTCGGCCAAAGGGTTAAGTTTTATGGTTAGAATCGACATGCAAACCGATATAATGATATATCGGGTTGTGAAATGTAAGAAAAACATGAACTTGGTGAGTTTTAGCCTCACGGGTGTGTTATAGAACAAAAAGGTGATGTTCGGACCTCATAAAGCACGGGTATACAAAGTTGGTACAACCCAAAACCTATAAAAAGAGTAAAATCGGGTCCTAAGGAAGAGTCACTGAGTAATGTGGCTAAAATGGCAAAAATGAAGAAAAGGAAATATTTTCGCATAAGTCGATTTTGCATCGCACAGCCATGGGAATATGTGACGGGTTTCTTTGTTTTCTTCTTTAGGTATCCATCACGAATTATTCCCGAGTTTATGTTTTTACAAATAGGTTGAGCAATGTAACGCCCGTTAATTTTCGGTTTAATGATTTAAAGCATGTAAAGTATGTATATTTTTTGGGATTTAACCGACATTTCTCGGAAACCTTTTCGTCATCCCGATATGTTAAATCATTTAACTTTTCTTTCAAGTCGCCATATCATTCAACTTGGAGGGCTAGGATGAAATATTTATATTATAACACAAAACATAAAACCCTAACCCCCACCCCATTCCCTTGTCCGATCGGCGCAAACACAGCCACCCCCACCCTCCGATTTTCCTTTTTTGCAGCCGAGGTTTGAGCGTAAAACTTCAATTGAAGGTTAGTACTATGTCCCTAAAAGTCTTTTACACCTTATTTGATCTTTATATCGCGCGTATTGATCGATAAACGACTTGTTTTAAGTTAACCGGGTGGTTGTCCAATAGAGCGGTTTCGGAACTGTTTGATTGAGGTTTTTGCACCAAAATCTTCCTAGGTATGTCTAGTATAACATACTTTAAAATCATGTTCATTGGTGTTCGTTTGATTTGTCAACTAGTTGTAGTTTGAATGTTAGTGTTTGGTTGACTAGAATTGTACATTAATGACCAATTCAGCTCGGGTGAACTTGGGTTGATGTACGGGTTGTTGAAAAATCATTTTTATAAGTTATGGGGCTGAATTGGTTGTCGGTTACTCACATGGGTCGGTACAACACGCATTTGCGTTTATTGAATAGTTGGTGCGTTGTATTTGCGAGTTACCGACCCATTTGACTCGTGTAGCGTCGTGTGGACTTGTTGGCTGTGAATTTATCATATTGGGTCCACACGAGGATGATTTGGAAGTTATTTTCCTAAACGACTCTTAAACGCGCGTGTTAGTATCACCTAGTGCTTCCGGGGGTAATTTGGGAATTCTTTATTCCCGGGAGTACCTAAGGGTCGTGTTGGTGAATGTAAGGCCCCGGGGGGCTATTATGATTGAGTTTGATAAGGTCGAGGCTTTGGGCAACTCGAACCATGTTAAAACGTCTCGTAGGATAAACGAGTCCTTTCTATGTCAATAGTAATGTTTGTATGTAAACCTACAGGCGTTTAAGTGTTGGGGATACTTAGGGGTCCATCTATCTTGTGGTGAATTCGTGCCTTGTGTCAGGTGAGTTCATGATGCCCCCTTTTTAACTCTTTTTACGTTTTGGGCTAGCATGCACATCTAAGCGATTTTGCTTGATGAACCATTAAATTATTTTGTATTGGCTTGATTGTATAGGGTAGGCCTTGAGATGATGTTATTGTATGTTTGTACATATATTATTGTATGGCCAATATTTGGCGATGTTATTTAGTCGTTATCGACTAAGGATGTTTTAATACATGTTTTGTACGTCTCGATCTTTATCAGGGTTATTAATGTAATAGATTAAAGTATAGGGGTTATAATGTAAATATGATTAAAAGGCCATTCGCTCTATTGTAAGTTACATTCGTTACCCCGTAACGAATGTAACACATTCGTCTAAATGTAAGCTCATTCATTAACCCTGTTTAACGAATGAGATAACGAATGAGGGCCATTCGCTATCACTTAAAGTATTAATGAATAATCATGTTTATTCGTTAAGGTATTTGTAACGAATGACCTATTCGTTAAGTTAAGTTTAACGAATAGGGTCATCTTCCTATATATACCTCGGTAATCTATTCTATATATAACAGTTCTGATTTGTGACAATCGTCAATTTCAGGTTAACTCCGTTAACTCAACTCCGTCAATTCAAACTTAAGATCACTGAATCTATAACGCACACCTCATTACATTTAAACTAGGGTTTAAATGACGCTTAACACTTACTACATGTGTAGTCTTTCGGGAATTGCACCGAAACGCAAACGAGTTGACACGAACGATTGGTGAATAAACCAAAAACGTCAAAACAGTAATTATGTGATAATTATGTGTTAGACTTATGTGTTGTGTGATAACATCGTTACAAACACTAACTCAAGATGTAAACAAGTTAGTTTAAGCTAGATAAGTAATACTTAGAAGTGGAGGGGCCAAAGTGTAACATATTATTATTTATAATATGTTAACCCTAACTCTTTCCTCCTCCCCACACAATCCCGATCGGACTCTCTCCCTTGGCTCCCTTGGCTGCCGCCATTCACACACACACATACAACCAAGATTTCAAGCTTTTGATTGAAGATTAAGGTGCTAGGAAGGTATAAACGACTATCCTATGCATCCTTTATACTTGATTTCGATGATTAATGGGTTAATTGAAAACCCTAAGGGCCGATTTATGTGTGTATGTAGTTCATATGATTGTTGTTGATTTGATGATGATTTGATAACTAGAATGGATATTGTTACATGTTAATTGCTTGTGTCTTTGATTTGAGTTCAAACAAAAACCCTAATCATGTATGTAATGTGTAATTGATGTGCATGGATAGTGATTATGGAGTCTAAAGTGTTATATGAATGAATGATGGTCCATAGATAGTTAATATGTTGAGTTTGGATTCAAACAGTTTCTGGACAGATTGTGTTATTGATGTTTAATTGACTGTAACGAGGTGTAAATGTGAAAATTGGTTGAGATTATTGATACTAAAGTAAACTAGGTTGAGTCTAATTTCTAAAGAATATAAATTTTCAATTTTTGGACGTGTAAAAGTTAACTTTTATGATTTTACAAAAACGTTGTGCAAAGCTGAGTTGTTAGACCTGCTGTTAGGTTGTTTTGTAAATATTATATCTCATGAACTACGAGACCAATTGGGTTGGTTCCACTTCTGGAAGTTGACTTGTTGAGTTAGGAACCTAGCCCAAGTGGTCTTGCAATTGTTGGATTCTTCATTTAACGGGAATTTCAAATAACATTCTGTTGCGCATGAATTTGACTGTTATGGGTTTGCTGTAATGTTTTGATCATTGTGAGAAATCTATGTGGAATAAAAATATAATAAAATATGTTCTGGAAACCTAATTCATGTATGCTCTTGTGATGATTTTTGGTAAATTAATTGAGATGCTATGATCGGTGGAATAGTACAATCTTTCAAGTAGAATTTCTGTCTCGGTGAAACTAGCTGCTGAATTTTGTGAAAATGCATGAAACATGATAATTGCTAGTTAATTGTTATGTTTTGACCAAATTGCCCATGCGGGGAATACTTGCTAAATAGTTGTGGTGTTTTGACCAAATTGCCCCTGCGGGGAATAGTTGCTAGTGATATACATTATTAATACATGACACGTAAATAATTGTTCACACATGTATCGTATCACAAATGTACTTGTTAAGTCACACACGATTCACAAACAAAACACGAAACGTAATTTGTGCATAGGTGTTATGTGCCGAGTCTAGAGACTCGATAATAGTTCCGAAACTTAGAAAATCTCTTTGTTGTTTTAGAACGCTAGAGAGAGTTTTTTGTGACGCGCATCACTTGGTGATTTATTTTTGGGAATTTTTCGCAAACAGTGAGTTTCACTTTCCCCTTTTAAACTTTTTAAACGCTTTTCTCTTGGAGGAGATAACATACTCCGAAAACGCATTTAAGATTTTGTTAATATAGATTATATATCACTTGTAAAGACTAAGTGGCAAACGCGTTAACTAAAGTCCTTCATTCACATCGAACCGTTTAATATTGGATAATAGCGAGTCATTGTTGAGTAGTACTACTAGGTTTGACAAACCCCACCCAACGCTAAACTCGACTGGAGGTCGAGTGGGTGTAATCTTGGCTAAACACATACCATGGTCTGGATGACCTGGTGGCAAGGCAAATGATAAACAGTCAGCTTCGGTGTCGAACACTTAGTGATACTTGTTTTATAGGCTAGCTACCTATAGATATATAATTGACATAACACTATCTGGTAACGCAAAACGCTGTAACGCAAAACGCTGAACGCAAACGCTAAACGCTTTATTTTATATAAACTTGTGAACTCACCAACCTTGTGTTGACCCTTTTAGTATGTTATTCTCAGGTAGCCGAGGCGGGCGCGCGGTTTAGGATCATGCATTGCTTGAAACACTTTTAATTATGCAAACTTATTTTTAACTGTTATCATTAGGTTTTAAGTCGTCCTGCGTGACGTAACATTGTTTTCTATGGTTTTACGCTTCCGCATTTAATTACTCGCAAACGTTTTCATGGTTTTGAAACTTTGTTTTATGGTTTGATTATAACTAATGATTCTGATCCTGTTAGTTCACACCCTCTTACGGTAAAACTCCGTTAGTGGATTTTGAGGGTGTGACAGATTGGTATCAGAGCCATTGGTTATAGCGAACTAGAAGCTGCATGCATACTAGACTATAACCGCGACGACCCATTAGTTATAATGATACGCACTGCATAAGTTTGTTAGTCTTTGTTATCTTATCTCTTTACCTCTTTCATTCATACGCGTGCATACACGGCTTACCTGTAGGGATGTCGACGCCACCATCATCATCATCCGATCAGATGACTCATGCTCATGGGAAGGAGCCGCAGCTGCCTACATCATTGCCACCCCGTGTAGTCCCGGAGCTCGAAGCTCCTACGCCGAAGAAGTATCGCTTATCCGGAGGCATGTACGAAAACGAAGTTAGCTGGGATTGGTACCCTAATATGATTAGGCGTATGGTTTATCGCGAAAAGTTCCCCCGCTACCTCACCTGAACCATCCTGCTTACCCCAACACCCTACCACCTATAACCGAACCTGTAGAGCGTGTGCTCGCAGCTGTTGTTTCTTTTTCGGAGCGTGATGTTGGTTACATGCGCTATACGAGAGCGAACGTATCCGGACTGTTAAAAGATGGAACCGAAACTAAAGAGGAAATTTCCAGCATTACAGCGGCAATGAAGGAAATGCTAGAGGCTAGTGATCAACAGATGAAGATTATGAGAAAGATGCAAGCCGAGATGATAGACTTGCAAGAACAACTCCAAGTCGCAAGGACTCGAACCGAAATATCTTTAGAGCATTGCGATGTCCTACAAATGCAAATTGCTCAGAACGCAGCCGAACCTGAGGCAGAGCCTGAAGAGGAACCCGAAGAAGATCCCGAAGAGGAGCCTGAGGAGGATCCCGAGGAAGATCCCGAGGAGGAACCTGAAGAAGAACCGGAGGAAGAACCGGCTGAGGAGGAGGCACACTCAGAGGTGTCCTCAGACGATGACATCTGAGAATGATAACACCTAGATGTTAGGAAGAAACGCTGGACACGGTCGCGGTAACATCAACTTAACTGCAGTAGAACTCCAAACTCTGCTGAACGACCACGCGGCGGCCGCTCTAGCCGCGCATGTCCAGAATCAAGCTGGAGGTCCAACTGGAACGTGTACTTTCAAGAATTACCTTGACTGCAAGCCCAATACGTTTATGGGCACTGAGGGAGCTATAGGCTTCCTGCGTTGGGCTGAGAAGGCCGAATCGGCGTTTGAGATGTGTAATTGTCCCCCTGCCAGTAGGGTCAAATTTGCTGCTGGAACACTTGAAGATTCTGCCCTCACTTGGTGGAATTCAAACGTGCAGATCCTTGGATTGGAACTGGCTAACGCTATGAACTGGGAGGAGTTCAAAAACATGATGCGAAAAGAGTACTGTCCGAGAGAGGAGATTGCGAAGTTGGAATCCGAGTTTTGGTCATTGAAGATGGTGGGTTCAGAAATCGAAGCCTACACCACCCGTTCTCACGAGTTAGCTGTGATGTGTCCACGGATGGTAGACCCGCCGAGTAAGAGGATTGAAATGTATATTGATGGGTTGGCACCGCAAATTCAGGGCATGGTGACGTCTTCCAGACCAGCCACGATTCAACAAGCGAACAAGCGATCCGGTTAGCTCACAAACTGACGGATCAAGCAGTGACCCAAGGTGCGCTACCACCTAGAGGTTCAACCACTAAAGCCTGTGACAACCCAAGCACTGACAACAACAACAGCAACAGCAACCCGAGCAGCGGAAAGAGAAAGTTTGACAACCCCAGATCCTCATCCTCGAACCCCCCACAGCAACACCACTACCGTAAGCCCGAACCCATTCGGAGCTTCAACAATCAGAGTCACAACAATAATAACAACGGTAGCGGGCAGGGTTCGAGCGGCTATGCTGGGAAATATCCGAAGTGCAACAGGTGCAACTATCATCATGCTGGCCCGTGTGACCGTGTCAAGTGTCAGAGATGCGGAAAGATGGGTCACCAGGCAAAGGAATGTAGAGGAGACCTTGCGGCAAAGGGTGCTCCTAAACCACCTATGACGACGAAGGGATGTTTCGAATGTGGGCAGGAAGGTCATTTCAGGAAAGATTGTCCCAAGCTGAAACAGAACGACAACACTGGAGGTAATGGAAGTGGCAGTAGTGGTGGAAGCAATGGCAAAGGAAGAGCTTTTGTAATTGGGTCGGGTCAAGCCCGCAATGATCCGTACGTGGTGACTGGTAAGTTCCCTGTGAACGATTGTTTTGCTTCTGTATTGTTTGACACTGGAGCTGATAGGAGTTTTGTGTCGAAAGCCTTTAGCCAACTCTTAGACCTAACTCCAACTCCGTTAGATGCTAAGTTTCCTGTTGAATTAGCTGACGGAAAGACTATAGTAGCGACTCATGTTCTTGCGGGATGTAAGATAAAACTGTCAGGTCATGTTTTTGAAATCGACCTTATTCCTTTTACGCTTAGTAGTTTCGATGTCGTTGTCGGCATGGACTGGTTATCCGAGAACCGAGCGGAGATTTTATGTCACGACAAGATAGTCCACATTACTATCCCTTCCGGCGAGATCATTTCGATCCGAGGTGAGAGAAGCGGCATGACCACCAGCGTCATTACCCTCATGAAGGCGCAGAAGTATCTACGAAAGGGTCATCCGGCAATTTTGGCGCATATTGTTGAGAAACCCGCGGAGGAGAAGCGAATTGAAGATATACCGATTGTGCGAGATTTTCCTGAAGTTTTCCCGGAGGATTTGCCTGGACTCCCTCCTATTCGACAAGTCGAATTCCAAATCGAGTTGACACCCGGTGCAGCACCCATAGCACAAGCCCCGTATCGGCTCGCACCGGCAGAGCTTCAGGAGTTGTCCACTCAGTTGCAGGATTTGTTGGATAAGGGATTTATCCGACCTAGCTCATCGCCATGGGGAGCCCCTGTCTTATTTGTCAGAAAGAAGGACGGGACTTTCCGCATGTGTATCGAATACCGAAAGTTGAACAAGGTGACGGTCAAGAACCGTTATCCTTTACCCCGAATTGATGATTTGTTTGACCAGCTTCAAGGATCGAGTTACTACTCGAAGATCGATCTGCGATCTGGTTATCACCAACTAAGCGTGCGCGAAGAAGATATCTCAAAGACGGCTTTCAGAACACGGTATGGTCACTACGAGTTTTCGGTTATGCCTTTTGGCCTAACCAACGCACCAGCCGTATTTATGGATCTCATGAATCGAGTATGCAAGGCGTACCTCGACAAGTTTGTGATTGTTTTCATTGATGATATTCTCGTCTACTCCAAGAACGAAGCTGACCATGAAGAACACTTAAGGGTAATTCTAGAACTGTTGAAGAAGGAACAACTGTATGCTAAACTTTCGAAATGTGAGTTTTGGCTTCGCGAGGTTCACTTTTTAGGACATGTGATCAACGAGAATGGTATCCATGTCGATCCCGGTACGGTAGAGGCCATCAAAAACTGGGAAGCACCTAAGACTCCGACTGAGGTGCGGCAATTCCTAGGACTGGCCGGCTACTACCGGCGTTTTATCGAGGGATTTTCAAAGGTTGCTCAACCCCTCACCGCTTTGACTCACAAGGGTACTAAGTACAATTGGGGTGACGCGCAAGAATCCGCTTCCCAACTGTTGAAAACCAAACTCTGTAGCGCCCCTATTTTAGCCCTCCATGAGGGAACAGAGAACTTTGAGGTACATTGTGACGCATCGATACAAGGTCTCGGTTGTGTGCTGATGCAACTCGAGAAGGTTATAGCCTATGCCTCTCGACAACTACGGATTCACGAGAAGAACTACACGACCCATGATTTGGAACTCGGAGCTGTGGTGTTTGCCCTTAAGATATGGAGGCATTACTTGTACGGTACCAAGTTTACCATTTACACCGACCACAAGAGTCTCCAACATATCTACGATCAGAAGGAGCTGAACATGCGACAGCGTCGTTGGGTCGAGCTGCTTAAGGATTATGATTGTGCCATCAAGTACCACCTTGGAAAGGCCAATGTAGTGGCCGACGCTCTCAGCAGAAAAAAAAACAGATAAACCCAGGCGAGTGTGAGCATTGCAACTCACGATTCATACCAACTTACCCGATCAGATTCGCGATGCACAACTCGAAGCTTTGAAAGATGATAATCTTCCATCGGAACTCATGCGGGGAATGAACAAGCAACTTGAAACCAGATCGGACGGGGTCCGATATTTTGAGAACCGGATTTGGGTTCCACGGTTCGGAGAGTTGAGAACTCTGGTGATGGACGAAGCACACAAGTCCAGATATTCTATCCACCCTGGCTCAGATAAAATGTATCATGATTTAAAGGCATTTTACTGGTGGCCGAACATGAAAGCCGACATTGCCACCTACGTGAGCAAATGCTTGACTTGCGCAAGGGTCAAAATAGAATACCAAAAACCATCTGGTCTACTACAACGACCGGAACTCCCAATGTGGAAATGGGAACACATCTCAATGGATTTTATCACGGGTTTACCTAAGACACCGACAGGATGCGATACCATCTGGGTGATCGTTGACCGGTTGACTAAGTCTGCACACTTCTTAGCGATTAAGGAAGCGGACAAAATGGAAAGACTGACTCGTGTTTACATGAAAGAAGTGGTGTCTAGACACGGAGTGCCTGTCTCAATCATTTCTGATCGAGATTCTCGTTTCACTTCGCACTTTTGGAAGTCGCTACAAAGCGCACTGAGCACCCGCCTTGATATGAGCACAGCATACCATCCTCAGACGGATGGGCAAAGTGAACGAACTATTCAGACCTTGGAGGACATGTTGCGTGCATGCGTGTTGGATTTCGGAAAAAGTTGGGAACCTCACTTACCTTTGGTAGAGTTTTCGTATAATAACAGCTACCACGCAAGTATTAAAGCAGCGCCGTTTGAAGCGCTGTACGGACGGAAGTGTCGATCACCACTCTGCTGGGTAGAGGTGGGTGACAGCCGAATCACTGGTCCAGAACTGGTACTCGAAACTTCGGAAAAGATTGTTCAAATCCGAAATCGCATGGCAGCAGCACGAGATCGCCAAAAGAGTTACGCCGACAAGCGCCGACAACCTCTCGAATTTCAAGGTAACGATCGAGTGTTACTCAAAGTCTCACCTTGGAAAGGTGTGGTTCGCTTTGGTAAGCGAAACAAACTCAACCCACGATATGTTAGTCCCTATCGAATAACTGAGCGCATTGGTCCGGTGGCGTACCGACTGAACCTACCAACGGAACTCAGTGGCGTACACAATGTATTCCACGTATCCAATTTGAAGAAATGCCTATCTGATGAAACCCAAGTAGTCCCTTTGGATGAACTGCAAGTTGATGAACAGTTACGCTTCATTGAAGAACCAGTCGAAGTTTTGGATTGGGAAACCAAAACACTCAAGCACAGCAAGATTCCAATTGTTAAGGTTCGTTGGAACTCGAGACGTGGACTGGAGTTCACGTGGGAACGCGAGGATCAAATGATGAAACAGTATCCCCCCCTTTTTGAAGGGCTGACCAAACACAGAAAACCGCGAAACCCGACAAACCGTCAGAAATCACCGGAGGTATGAATTAAATTTCGGGACGAAATTTCTTTCTACTAGGGGATGATATGACAAACTGAAAATTTTTATTACTTTTTCAGACACTCATCACGACTTGACTCAAATTTTCGGGACGAAAATTCTTTAAAATGGGAATGATGTGACAATCGTCAATTTCAGGTTAACTCCGTTAACTCAACTCCGTCAATTCAAACTTAAGATCACTGAATCTATAACGCACACCTCATTACATTTAAACTAGGGTTTAAATGACGCTTAACACTTACTAGATGTGTAGTCTTTCGGGAATTGCACCGAAACGCAAACGAGTTGACACAAACGATTGGTGAATAAACGAAAAACGTCAAAACAGTAATTATGTGATAATTATGTGTTAGACTTATGTGTTGTGTGATAACATCGTTACAAACACTAACTCAAGATGTAAACAAGTTAGTTTAAGCTAGATAAGTAATACTTAGAAGTGGAGGGGCCAAAGTGTAACATATTATTATTTATAATATGTTAACCCTAACTCTTTCCTCCTCCCCACACAATCCTGATCGGACTCTCTCCCTTGGCTCCCTTGGCTGCCGCCATTCACACACACACATACAACCAAGATTTCAAGCTTTTGATTGAAGATTAAGGTGCTAGGAAGGTATAAACGACTATCCTATGCATCCTTTATACTTGATTTCGATGTTTAATGGGTTAATTGAAAACCCTAAGGGCCGATTTATGTGTGTATGTAGTTCATATGATTGTTGTTGATTTGATGATGATTTGATAACTAGAATGGATATTGTTACATGTTAATTGCTTGTGTCTTTGATTTGAGTTCAAACAAAAACCCTAATCATGTATGTAATGTGTAATTGATGTGCATGGATAGTGATTATGGAGTCTAGAGTGTTATATGAATGAATGATGGTCCATAGATAGTTAATATGTTGAGTTTGGATGCAAACAGTTTCTGGACAGATTGTGTTATTGATGTTTAATTGACTGTAACGAGGTGTAAATGTGAAAATTGGTTGAGATTATTGATACTACAGTAAACTAGGTTGAGTCTAATTTCTAAATAATATAAATTTTCAATTTTTGGACGTGTAAAAGTTAACTTTTATGATTTTACAAAAACGTTGTGCAAAGCTGAGTTGTTAGACCTGCTGTTAGGTTGTTTTGTAAATATTATATCTCATGAACTACGAGACCAATTGGGTTGGTTCCACTTCTGGAAGTTGACTTGTTGAGTTAGGAACCTAGCCCAAGTGGTCTTGCAATTGTTGGATTCTTCATTTAACGGGAATTTCAAATAACATTCTGTTGCGCATGAATTTGACTGTTATGGGTTTGCTGTAATGTTTTGATCATTGTGAGAAATCTATGTGGAATAAAAATATAATAAAATATGTTCTGGAAACCTAATTCATGTATGCTCTTGTGATGATTTTTGGTAAATTAATTGAGATGCTATGATTGATGGAATAGTACAATCTTTCAAGTAGAATTTCTGTCTTGGTGAAACTAGCTGCTGAATTTTGTGAAAATGCATGAAACATGATAATTGCTAGTTAATTGTTATGTTTTGACCAAATTGCCCCTGCGGGGAATACTTGCTAAATAGTTGTGGTGTTTTGACCAAATTGCCCCTGCGGGGAATAGTTGCTAGTGATATACATTATTAATACATGACACGTAAATAATTGTTCACACATGTATCGTATCACAAATGTACTTGTTAAGTCACACACGATTCACAAACAAAACACGAAACGTAATTTGTGCATAGGTGTTATGTGCCGAGTCTAGAGACTCGATAATAGTTCCGAAACTTAGAAAATCTCTTTGTTGTTTTAGAACGCTAGAGAGAGTTTTCTGTGACGCGCATCACTTGGTGATTTATTTTTGGGAATTCTTCGCAAACAGTGAGTTTCACTTTCCCCTTTCAAACTTTTTAAACGCTTTTCTCTTGGGGGAGATAACATACTCCGAAAACGCATTTAAGATTTTGTTAATATAGATTATATATCACTTGTAAAGACTAAGTGGCAAACGCGTTAACTAAAGTCCTTCATTCACATCGAACCGTTTAATATTGGATAATAGCGAGTCATTGTTGAGTAGTACTACTGGGTTTGACAAACCCCACCCAACGCTAAACTCGACTGGAGGTCGAGTGGGTGTAATCTTGGCTAAACACATACCATGGTCTGGATGACCTGGTGGCAAGGCAAATGATAAACAGTCAGCTTCGGTGTCGAACACTTAGTGATATTTGTTTTATATGCTAGCTACCTATAGATATATAATTGACATAACACTATCTGGTAACGGAAAACGCTGTAACGCAAAACGCTGTAACGCAAAATGCTGTAACGCAAAACGCTGTAACGCAAAACGCTGAACGCAAACGCTAAACGCTTTATTTTATATAAACTTGTGAACTCACCAACCTTGTGTTGACCCTTTTAGTATGTTATTCTCAGGTAGCCGAGGCGGGCGCGCGGTTTAGGATCATGCATTGCTTGAAACACTTTTAATTATGCAAACTTATTTTTAACTGTTATCATTGGGTTTTAAGTCGTCCTGCGTGACGTAACATTGTTTTCTATGGTTTTACGCATCCGCATTTAATTACTCGTAAACGTTTTCATGGTTTTGAAACTTTGTTTTATGGTTTGTTTATAACTAATGATTCCGATTCCGTTAGTTCACACCCTCTGACGGTAAAACTCCGTTAGTGGATTTTGAGGGTGTGACATGATTATTCCTTGAATCCTCTCATTACTCTGTCCGATTGCCATCTCGATACACACACTACACCTACTAACGTAAATCTAGCCTAATCGTATACCTAATCAACATGAGCATCGATGTAATCACAAGATCTAGATCCGTAATATGCTCTATCAAGTGGTATCAGAGCTACGGGATCTGATCTTCGTTGTTTTTCGTTGATTACTTCGTTTAATTCATCATGTATTGGATTAATATCATGAAGAATTAATTCGTTGATTACTTCGTTTAATTCGTCAAAGGCCATTCAAAGAGTATGAAACTCAAGAATCGAAAGATTTTGAGAGTGAAACTAAAGCCTATGTTGGGCCTAGTTATTTGGTTTGTTCTTGGAATGTTTGTCTTGTTTGGACTGTGTATGTAAACCGAGATCCATTTGGTTCTCGGTGGGCTTTTGGTTAGTATTGGGCTTGAGTGGTTAGTTCCCTATATATATAGGATATCTTGTATAGGGTTTAGACGGTTGTTCGTTCATGTGTTTATTAGCCGTCTAAAGGTTATCTTAGACGAGTATTGTATTGCTAGTGCTTAAGCACCCGACGTTAATATTAACGTGTGTTTTGAAGCCATTCTTGTGTTTGACGTGTTTGTGTTTTGTTTGTGTTCTTGAATCATCTAGTGTTGGAATTCCGCACCAACACCTAGATTGTTGATATCATAATTGTAGTGATCTAGACTCGGGACTTACAATTGGTATCAGAGCCTTAGACCTTTTCAGTGTAACGCCCGTTAATTCCGGTTTCAAGAATTAAAGCTTGTAGAGTATGTATAATTCTCGGGATTTATCCGACGTTTCTCGGAAGCCTTTGCGTCATCTCGGTACGTTAAACCATTTAACTTTCCTTCCATTTTGCCTTACACTTCAATTTGGAGGGACTTGGATGTAACTTTTGTTTTTATATCATAAAACAAAACAAACCCTAACCCTAACTCCTACCTGCTCGTTTTTCTTCTTCCCAGCCAAGTTTCAGCCGTGAAAACTTCAATTCAAGGTCGGTTTTATGATTCCCCATGTCTTTTACCCCTTAATTGATCATATTAACGCGCTTATTGGTCGTTAAGATTGAGTTTTGATGATAACAGTTTGCTAACAGATTTGTATACGTTTATTGTAGGGTCTGTAATGCGATGTTAAGCCATTGTTTTTTATCGATTCTTGATTCCAAAATGTTCTACTTTGAGTCTAGTTTCAAGAAAGGTATAATACGTAATTTTTGGACGAGATTTGAATGGTTTTTATGAATTTATAAAATCGAGTGTCCAAGCTGATGCGGGATGACGGATTCTTGTCTGTCTTCCCGACGTCATAACCTTTTTTCGACAGGTCCAAATTGGTTTCTTCCACTTCTGGAAGTTATTATTTTGAGTTAGGAACCAACCCCAATTGGAATCGTTTAATTTGGTTCGCTAATTAATTTAATAAAAATAAAACCATTTTGTTGCGCACTTAAATAGCTGCACGTACCTTGCTGTGTTGGAGAAATTTTTATATTTTTTGTGTCCAATAGAAAAATATAATAAAAATATTTTTATAAACCTAAGACATTTATTAAAGTCTGGTAAAAATTTAATAATTTATTTCAAAGGTTATCCTATGTAATTAAATGCATCTTCGCATGCTAAAATCTACACGTTTTACTCGTTATTAATCGATAAGTTCGTTTTAGGCTTAACCAGTGGATTTGGTTAGTTGAAAGGTTTTTGGGGCTGAGGTAAAGTAATTGGGTATGGGTTGGGCCTTCGGCCAACGTGTTGGGCCTTGGGCCAAGTTGTTGGGCCTTGGGCCAAAGTGTTGGGCTTGAACGGCCCATTAGGCAAGAGTGTTCTTACGGTCTAGTTTAGTAACGCGTTGTGTACTATTTACAGGCCCTTACTTGTGAGTGTGCACTTAGGGGTTTCCTAGCTCGTTGCAGGTGTTCGATCAATTTCAGGTGTGTTCATGATGCCCTTTTTTACTCTTTTTACGTTTTGGGCTAGCATACATACCGAAATCCAATTTTATACGATTTTACCCGTTACAACTATTTGAATGGTACTACATGGTCTCACTCGTGATCGTGCGTTTTGAAAGTTATATTTGAATTATATTATATGCTTTAGGATATTTTAGACTCGTTTATGGTCTTGTATCCTTTAAGGTTACATACATTATTAATGGTCTAGACTCGAGGATGTTAATAGACTTGGTAGTAATTGAATATGAGTAGACCTATTTACTTAGTTCCCATATGGGATGATATATATATATATATATGTATGTATGTATGTATGTATGTATGTATGTATGTATGTATGTATGTATGTATGTATGTATGTATGGAGGTCTGTATGTATGGGTATGTGTTACCTTATAACCTACGGTTGTGTGATGATATTTAGTTCCTCGTGACTAAGAATGATATGAGTAGGCTTATTGATGTGTGTGTGCATGGTGATTCACGGCCGGGTCAAATATATTACTTGGGTTGTACCCGTGGTGGAGAGGCCCGTTTGACGTGATCATCATTTTGGCGGGTCAAATATATTACTCGGGTTTTAAAATCCCGTGGTGGAGAGGCCCGTTGAATGTTGAGCTGCGATCGGGTCAAATATATTACTCGGGTTGTACCCGTGGTGGAGAGGCCCGTATCACGTGCTTGGATGTGTGAGCCGAGATCGGGTCAAATATATTACTCGGGTTGTACCCGTGGTGGAGAGGCCCGTATCACGTGCTTGGATGTGTAAGATGTGACCGAGTCAAATATATTACTCGGGTTTGACCCGTGGTGGAGAGGCTCGTGTCACATGCTTAGGTCTTACCGCGTCCGGGTCAAATATATTACTCGAGTCTTGACTTGTGGTGGAGAGGCCCGTGTACGTGTGTTCGACGATGAATGTATTACTTGGTGAATTATATAATTTATTTTATTTTTATCCTCTCTATTGTTTATAACTAATACTTTGAAATAAAGTATGAATTATTGTTTATGAAAACTTGAACTCACTCAGCTCAAGCTGACTTTGTGTGTATGTTAGATTGACTTTCAGGTTAAGAAGTGGATGCTACCGCTTGGACGTGCGGGATGCTACTTGGAAGGTTGAAGGCATTTCTGGTCGAGGAATTCAAATAAAACAAATATTTTATTTACATTTGATTTTGGACACCTGTACCCGTGTTTGGGACTTTTAATACTTAAACTTTTTCCGCTGTTACTCACTCTGAACTGGTTTTAAATACAAAGAATGGTTTGGTTTTAAATTTTTGTGAAATTGTGGATGTGATTACCAACTATAGGATTCCCGGGATTCGGGGTCTTACATTCAGGCTCGTTATTGTGATATCAAGGATTCAAGATTTTGATCTTTGGTGGCTGTAGTTTGATTTTCCGGTGTGGTTTACTTGTATTTTTGGTGAACAAGTGATCGGAGAAGAAGGAGAATCACTTTTGAGAAAAGATTGGTTTGGTTTGGAAACAATCAAAATCCCAAGTTTTTCGGAAGTTTGTTACGCTTCAGATTCATTTTTCGTGAGAATCAGTGTTCTCGGCTACAACTAGTACTCGGCCACAACAGTTTTCGGCTAACAACTAGTTTTCGGCTAAAGTCAATTCTCGGTTTCACTTAGTTATCGGCTACTACCAGTTTTCGGCTAGGGCAGTTCTTGGTTGACTTGAGTTTTTGGTCAATAATCATTGTTCTCAGTCAATAGAGGTGTTCTCTGCTGACTGAAGGTGTTTTTGGTCAACCTTCGTTCTCGGCTTAGTAAATTGCAGGATCTATTTGGACCTGATTAGTTGATTTGGACCCGATAGTAGGACTTGGACTATAATTTCTTCTGGACCAAAATAAATTTCTACATTATTCTAAAAAATGGAACAGTTAACCAACAACAATGTATCATCAAGTGCTCTACTTCATCAAGAATTAGATTCAATAATGGGGACAACAACTCGTGTACCTCGCCTATTGTCTCATAAGGGGTTCAGCAAGTGGAAATTTCGATTTGAAAAGTATGTTAAAATGAAATATGCTAAGATCTGGAGAAGCATTGTTAGAGGACCCCAAATCATCACGTATCAACATGAAGATTCAAATGAGGTTGTTGTGAAGCCGGTGGCACAGTATGATGATGATGATTTTGCCAAAGTTGAAAAGGATGAAAGGGCTCTATCAACTATAACCATGGCTCTTTCACCTGAGATTGCCCTTGGTTTTAGAGAACTTCAATCTGCCAAGGAACTGTGGGAGGCACTAATTGAGGTGTATGAGGGAAATGAAGATATGAAAAGGAGTCGCCAAGACTTGCTGCGACAAAAGTTCAACATGTTCAACCATGTTCTGGGGGAGTCGTTGGAAACTCAACTCCAAAGGTTCATATCTCTAGTGACTGAAATGAGATCCGCCAGTATTTATCTAGCAACTTCAGAGATAAACAACAAACTGGTGAACTCATTGCCAAATAGTTGGGATATGAATGTTGCTGTTATCAAGAAGACTAAAGATCTCAACAGAATGTCGATCTCTGAGATGATGGCTACTATCAAGGCATGTGATATGGACGACAAGCAACATGAAATAAATCATGCAAATTCCTACAGTGCAGCTGGTTACAACGTTGCTTCCAACAATGCTCTTATTTCTCAAGATAGTTTCTCTATGTTTAAGGCCACTCAGCAACCTCCAACCCAAGGAAACTTTCAGATGTTTAAATCCACTCAAGGCCATTCCTCTTCTATTCCACCTCAACCAGCTCCAGTTTTCTTCACTAAGGCTGCTCAATCTTCATCAGCTCAACTTCCATCTGCTGGTGCTGCTCATGGTCTAAACTCAAGCCAGTTTGCCCCCATTCCGAAAGAGACCCAGGAAAACATAGCTCTAATGGCAGGGTTCATGAACTGCTATAATGCATTTCTAGCTGGAGACTTGGTTCAACAAGTTGTGGCTGCTGAACTCGATCAGATTCACCCTGATGATGTTGAGGAAATGGATATCGCTTGGCAAATCGCCATGGCAGTGTTTCGTGCCAAGAAATTCACTAAGAGGACTGGTAGAAACAATTGGAACATGCCAAATAATCAAAAAGTGGGTTTTAACAAGAACACTCTGAGGTGTTATAACTGTCACGAGCCGAGTCATTTTGCTCGTGAATGTACTAACCCAGCGAAGGAAGGAAACACATAAAGGGCGCTGGTTCTAGTGGGTAATGCTAGGGGAGATGTTGGTGAGAGTTCGGGAAATGGTGAAAGGGGATTGATTGCTCAACATTTCTCTTGGGAGGATCAGATGGCTGCTCTCAACATTGGAAGTCAGACTGCAAATTTTGCAAATGTTGAAGACATTGAAGAAGAAAACACTGCTGAGGAGCAGGTCAAGGAACTTCAATTCGCATTCATGGTGTTCACTCCTTCCAGCTCATCTGAGGTAAGCTTTCAATCATGCTCTCTAGATTGTGTTAATAAAATCAACTTATATAAACTATATAATGACAACTTACTCAGAGACATGGAAAGAGTAAAACCAGAAAATTTTAAACTTAAAAAAAATGAAAAATCCTTCGTAGATAAAATAGAAGCATATAAAAAGGATCTCTCTAAGCTTAAGTCGGAATTCAGTATAAAGTGTTGTCACCACCTAGATGTCAAGCAGGAAATTGTTGAACTAACTGCTAAACTGGAAGCCTCAAAATTGGAAATTTTGAACTTAAATGCTAAATTTGAAAGAGCTAAACTTGATTTTAAAAGATTCGAGGGTTCCAGTAAGGTAGTTAATTCAATGATTGACAATCAATTATGGTGGAAGGAGAAGGAAGGTGAGGGATTAGGATACAGCAAGGTACCTCCACCTTACAATGACAACTATGTTCAACTTCCTGTCACCAAAGAACAGGAAGAAAAGTTACAGGACATGAAGTACGGCAAACATGATAAGAATGACGTATTTGATCATGTGAGTGCATCGACCTCAGGAGTGAACGATACTAACATGTTTACTTCATGTGCAGAGAAAGTAATTGTTGAGGATTGGACTGATGAGGATGATGAAGCCTGTGTTTCGTTTAATAAAGACTTTAATTCTAATGTTACTTTGAAACTACCTGACTTAAATTCTGTTATTCCGACTGTTTGTGTGGGCTCTGTTTTAAAGAGCAACAATTCTTGTGTGGTTGATTCAGTTGAAACTTTAAATTCTGAAAATATGGTTTCAAATAAAATTGAAAAATCTAAAAAATTCAACAAGTATCTACCACCTAAATTTGTTAAAGAGGGATGCTCTAAAGACAAACAAAGTGATAAGTTTCACCATGTGAAACATGGTTCTCGCAAGTTTAAACAAACTGGTCCACACAACCAGTCCAGACAAGGAGTTGCCCAAAATGATTTTTACATAAAGCGACAAACGTGTTTTAACTGTGGCACTCCCGGTCATATTGCCAGAAATTGTCCACATCGTCCATATGTTCCATATTATGGATTTTATCAGATGAATATGCCCTATATGACTCACAATTCATACATGCAAAGATTTAGGCATCATACGGCTAATCCCTCTGACGGTGATTGGAACCGAAAGAAATCTGGCAGGTTTAGTCCTCATCAGAACAAGCCTAACATGTCTCTAAAAAGGGGTGGAAACCATGTTCCTACTTCAAAAATTAACTCGATTTCTAAACTTCGGCCTGTCGGGAGAACAAATTCGTTTGTTCCCTCTACACGCAAGCCAGAGACTAAACCATCCATTCGTACAAACAACAGTAAATCTTACAATGGCAAATATAAATGGATGCCTAAGTCTCCGGTAAAGAAGGTTTCTTCTTCCATGTTAGATAATCGAGAAGATATGTCATGGCAGCCCGTAACTAGTATAGATGAGTCAAGTGTATCCAGTGTCACTATGGACTGGGTGCCAAAATCTAACTAATCCCGCACTTTGTGCAGGAGCAGCTATGGAGGAATATCATCAGACCGTGATATGTTGATAGTGGCTTTTCCAGGCACATGACAGGAGACATTTCCCAGCTACATAACATTCAAACTTTTAACGGTGGGTATGTGTCCTTTGTGGGTGAAGAAAAGGGTAAGATCACACAGAAGGGTACTGTAAGTAACGGTGTTCTAAAATTTGAAAATGTTAATTTCGTTCCTGAATTGAAGCACAGTTTGCTGAGCGTGTCACAAATCTGTGACAAAGGGTTTTCAACTCATTTTACTAAAAAGGAGTGTTTGATTCTGAAACCGGGTATCATTATACCAGAAGACTGGATTCTTGTTCGATCACAACGAAAAGATAATGCTTATGTGATCGACATGAGCAAAAATGTTCCTGATGAAATAACCTGTTTGTTCTCAAAAGTGTCTGAACACAATGCAATGCTTTGGCATCGTCGTCTTGGTCATGCAAATGTGAAAAATCTAAACCGATTTGCTAAAAATGATTTGGTTCGTGGATTACCCATTAAGGATTTCGTTATCATTGAAAAGTGTGTGGCTTGTGTTTCGTTTCGAGGATTGAATCTTTTTGAGTGTAAACTATTGTGAGTGTAAGGTTTCATTTTCGTTTAAAATTATGTCAGTTGCTTAAGTCTGAAGAACATATACTTGTATATGTTTGGTCTGGTGATCTACTTGTAGAGTCACAGAGGATAGCCATTTGTCTAAAGACTGAAAGCATCTGGGGTGAGTGTGATGTGTTTTTGTGTTTTGAATTCTTTCTCATAAAATTATATCGGTAACTCTAAGTTGGAAGGACATGTAATTTCATATGTGTTTGGTCCTGTTCACCACTTGTGGACCTACGGGATAGCCATTTACCTGAAACCTAAGAGTGACCGGGGTGATCGAGTCTCAAAACTGTCTTTTGGGAAATGATATTACTATTCAGTTAATAGCTTTTGGGAAGCTTCAAACATTTTCAAACGAAAATTGATCCAACCTTTGGAAATTGATAGATATATTGTTTCTGTGTGCCTAACGGATGAAGTTATTAAGCTCAAAAGGCTCTAGAAAGGTCATTGATTTGTATGGTAGCTTTCCATGATGCGTAAAAGTTGAAGTGATATAAACTAAATCTGCTACACTTATTGTGGAGAGTCATTTTGAAAATTTTTGCATGTCCCTAGACACATCTCTCCGAATGATAGGCAGAAAAGCAATTACCCAGTCATACACGAGCCCGTTAGTATCTTGATCACCAAAAAGGTTATATTTCATTAAAAAAATAAAAAAAAAATTGTTATTATCTAATTTATCATTAAATTGTTTTCTAAAAGCTTAAAGGGGTCTTAGGGAACTACAGGGGTGGGGCATCAAAATAAGTTCTAAACACCCTGAATGTAAGGCTTGTAAGTCCGGATGGCATGTAAGTCCAACGTTCAACCTTAAAGCTTAATAATCATTTTGTATAGAGAAAAATATTTTGATTAAGTACTAGGGGTTTGGAGTCAAATTGGGGTGATCTGGGGAAAGCCAAATACGCCTTGAGAATAGATAAGGGGAATCAGAGGTCCATAAGTGATGTCCATGTAAGATTTATACCGAACTAAACCTAATTCATATCACTGATGCGATGAAAGTCATGCTAAGTTTTGTTTTACCTGCTATCAACCTTTCTCTTTATGTCATAATAAAAGCTGAACATGAATCCTTGTGACAGCATCTTAAACAATATGATTTCATGTTCGGATCTTTTCGTAAAAGACGGCGATTTTACAAAACTGAAATTTGATCCCATCATTCCAACAAATATGAGCATTTTTGAGGTTTAAATTGTGTACATAATTTTTTTGTGTCATAGTTTCTGTATAAATTTAGGGGGAGAAAAAGAAAAATACAAAAAGAGTGTGCGTGTGTGTGTGTATTCTTGTTTTCTTTATGTTTTATGTTTTTTATTTGCTTTATATCGAAATCACTCTCCTCGAAACATGTGATTTAATTGGGTCGTTTACAATGTGTTTGTATTACTTTGGGCTTTAGACTGGATTGCCAGGTATGAGATTACATGTCTTTGGGTTGAAACAAAGGGTTGGGCTCGTTTGTGGGTTCTCGGCCCATCTATTTTGGGTATAAATAATATTTATTCCAGATTTTGTTCTCATTCACTCAATAACACTTTCAATTTCTCTCAGCCGAAAATCCCACAAACATAAGCTAATCATATTCTATTGTATGTGGTGTTCTTTTGATCGTATTAAAGGTAATTAGTGATCTCCAAACTACTTACTCTTGTGAGATGCAAGGATTTAAGTCATCATCGATTTGGAAAATTGTTTTAGGGTTAATTGTTGGAAGTTAAAGGGGTTGTGTTACAGGATTAATGGAGATTTCGGTGATTTGGAGAAGACGACACACATTCCAAGAACAAACCCAAAGGGTTCTCTGTCCCCAGCTGTCAAGGAGTTCTCAGTTAACTTTCGTTGACCGAGATCTCCCAGCCTTGACCGAGAACTTATGTTCTCGGTTGACTTTCGTTGACCGAAAACGCTGGGATTAACCGAGAACTCATGTTCTCGGTCAATCCGGACAGAAAACGCTTGTTTTTGATAAGAAACCTTATTAGATCGAAATCTCTTGTTGACAGAAAGCTGATTGTGGACCGAGATCAATTGTGACACTATTATTATATTTTTTTATTGATCCACCATATGTGATCTTGTCATCATTGGCTCCTCATGTTTTAAAAATTTGACTAATTTGCTTTCAAATATGACTAAAGTCTAGTTTGTATTTACTAACTTGATTTGTTTGGTGCAGAAATGGCTGATCAAGCTCCGTTAAAGTTTGCAGACACACATAACATAGTTGGACACTTTTTTGATCCACCACTGGCTCACAGGGAATTCAAGTCTATGATTGTCGGCCTCAACACTTGCAGGATCTCTCACGCATTACGAGAGAACCCTGTCATTTACAGAAAGATGATCACAGATTTTTGGAACTTTCTGAGAAATCAAGTTGATCAAGGTTTTCCAAAGATGCCAACTGCAGATTCGTTCTTAAAGAAAGCAAAGGGGGTCGTGGACCCGAAGACAGGAAAGACAATGGTCAACGTCATGTGGCCTGCTACAAAGAAAGTCACTCGTATTCCTGTGCCTAAAGCTATTCCAGATGGTACTCTAGATAATATGAGATTCTGGATGTATGACAGTGAAACTGCTACCGTGGTTGTTCGTCTGCACAAAGGCAAAGGGGAGTTTAGATTTGTTGACCCATGAGCTTTGCTGAAGCTTGGAGAGAAAGACATCAAAACGCTCAGTGCATTTCAGATAATTGTCGACCTGATTTTTGAACCGGCTGCAAAATAATATACATGCATGGTGGCGTCTATTATCCGATGCAAATTTTGGGCAGGTGGTTTGAAAGACGCTAACATTGATTATATGGAGCATGATTGAGAACCAAGCTACAAACCAAAGGGGAGATTGTTGGGCCTAATTATTTGGTTTGTACTTGGTATGTTTGTCTTGTTTGGACAGTGTATGTAAACCGAGATCCATTTGGTTCTCGGTGGGCTTTTGGTTAGTATTGGGCTTGAGTGGTTAGTTCCCTATATATATAGGATATCTTGTATAGGGTTTAGACGGTTGTTCGTTCACGTGGTTATTAGCCGTCTAAAGGTTATCTTAGACGAGTATTGTATTGCTAGTGCTTAAGCACCTGACGTTAATATTAACGTGTGTTTTGAAGCTATTCTTGTGTTTGATGTGTTTGTGTTTTGTTTGTGTTCTTGAATCATCTAGTGTTGGAATTCCGCACCAACACCTAGATTGTTGATATCATAATTGTAGTGATCCAGATTCGGGACTTACAGCCTACTCAACTCTCACTATGGCATTACCGGAACAAATTTTTCATCAATACAGTACAATTAAGATTTATGCTTCTTTGTTCACAACTTTGAAAACAAGAAGTTTGGGGAACACACTTGAGAGTAAGAAAACGCTCGTAAAATTTCAATTTAGAAATTTTATTTTGATGAAAAACGAGACAGTTGAAGAGATGATTAACCGATTTAGTCATTTGATTGTGGAGATTTCAAGTGTCAATCTTGAGCCAACTGAAACAAATAAGATTGATACACTGAAGAATGCTTTACCTCCTTCATATTCAACTTTTCTATTTGTATTAAAAGAAAACGGTTTCTTTCGAAACACCAAGCTCACAGCTGTTCAATTCATCAACAAGATTGAAGAAAGGGAATTTGATATTAAATGTCAAACTCGCTGAAAGAAAATCAAAATCAGCAATCTTCAACTCAAAACCCTTCACTCTATGGGGGTGCCTTGCCAGCTAATCATTCTTCAAGTTCTGTACCAATCAATGCTTTCTTTGCTCAATCTCAAGAAGAAATTCCTAATGTAAACTGTTCTCCTAATGTATGCTTTATGGCAAATGGAGCTAATGCAAACACAAGTGCTTCATCATCAAGCTTGCCTAAAGTAAATCTGCAGGAGGCTGAACAACAGTTTGCATTCTTATGTGCTTTCATGACTTCATATGAACAGGTTGTTGGAAGCAAGATTGCCACAAGTGAATTAACAGATAAAGATTATGATCAAATTGACCCAGATGATCTTGAATTAATGGATCTCAAGTGGAACATGGCTATGATTGTTAGAAAGGTAAAGAGATTCATGCAGCGTACTGGGAAAGATCTTCCTGCTTTGAATAAAAGGGTCGGATTTGATAAACTGAAGGTGAAATGTAACAATTGCGAGGACTTTGGCCATTTTGCCAAAGAATGTGATAAGCCAAGAAAAGAATATTCTGGGCCACGCAATTCAGAAAGATCTTCAGGGAAGAATTCATCTGGTGGGGATAAAAGTATAACGACTGTATCTGGTGGTGAACAAGATAAGTCTCCTGCTACTCAAGCTCTGGTGGTTAATGAAGTTGTTGATTGGTCTCAATGGCTGTTGGGAAATCAAGCAAATGTGGTAATTGTTGAACCAGTAGAGAAATTCGAAGATGCTAGCAGTGATAATGTATCTGAGGGAACTAATTCATCTGATTCTGAGACAGATACTGATCAGAGCCTGTCTTCTCAAACTGAATCAATCCCTGATCAAGTCGAATCTTATGCATGCATGGCTAAGATTGATGAGCTACTTGCTTCGTATCAAAAGCTACTGAAAAAGATTCTATTCTTTGGCATCGACGTATAGGACACATTAACTTACGAAAGATGAACTTTCTTACGTCAAACGATTTAGTGGATGGTGTATCGCTCAATAATTTCAAGTTCAATGATCACTGTGTCACGTGCAAGAAAGGGAAACAAAAGAAGAAATCACATTCAAGCAAGTCACTAAACACGATCGTTACTCCTCTGGAACGACTTCATATGGATCTATTCGGACCGGTGAACCGTGCCAGTATTGCTGGAGATTTTTACTGTTTAGTAGTAACGGATGATTTCTCAGGTTACTCATGGGTGTTATTTATGGGATCGAAGGATCATACTCCTATCTTAATTCAGAATCTTATCACAAAGATCGAATCACTTTACAAACTGAAAGTGAGACGAATTCATAGTGACAATGGAACTAAATTCAGGAATAATGTATTGGATTTCTTTTGCATTTAGGAAGGAATTCATCGGGAATTCAGTGCACCTTATGTTCCTCAATAGAATGGTGTATCTGAATGAAAGAATCGTACGCTGATTGAAGCTGCAAGAACGATGCTCGCTAATTCAAGGCTACCTGTTCAATTCTGGAACGAAGCTGTGAATATAGCATGCTATACTCTGAATCGCGTACTAACAGTAAAGAAGCTCAAGAAGACGAGTTATAAGCTTCTAAACAATCATAAACCGAACTTAAAGTATTTGGAACCGTTCGGGTGTCCATGTACTGTTTTGAAGAGATAGGCTGGAAATTTGATGAAAAAGCTTTTGAGGGTTACTTCTTGGGATACAACTCTCCTAAGAAGCGGATATTCAATATTTCTTCAGGTTGTGTGGAAGAATGGTATCACGTTGATTGCCAAAGTTATAATACTCCGCCAACTGGTACTGTTCCCGACTAGATGTTTGACTACGATGGATTATTTAATTCGTTTACTTTAATGGTCGAAGAAGTCCTTGAAGATCTCATTAGATCTTATTTGGAGGAACAATGTCTTCCGAAACCAAGGTGTTCTTCAGTTAATGTAAATGACTCTCCTAACGTATCAGTAACGTCGAACGAAGTTTCTCAATCTTCCGATGATGCTGAGTTTGTGGATTCATCGTCTGTTATGTTAGATGAAGCTCCAGAGACAACTGAGCCAATTTTAATTAGTGATGATTCACCGACTGTCTCTTTAGACTCAGCGGAGGAAAATATTACCAATTTGGGTAATAACGTATCTGTCCCTGCCAATCCTTCCTTAAGGATTCATTCGAGTCATCCGCAGGAGCAGATAATTGGTGATGTGAACGATGGGGTTCGCACAAGACACCAATTAGCTAATGTATGTGATGATCAAGTTGATCGTAATGTATCTCCTACCGAGGATTCGATAGTTTGTGCTTATGCGGATTCGCACTCTTCGGGTATTCTCAGTATCGCACAATACACCTGCTTCCTATCACAGATAGAACCGACTAGTGTCGCAATGGCACTCAAGGAACCGTCTTGGGTTGAAGCTATGTAGGAGGAGCTGCAACAGTTCATACGACTGGGTGTATGGGACTTAATAGATAAACCCGATCGTGTAAAGAAGGCGATTCCAACTAAATGGGTCTTTAAGTGCAAAAAGGACGACCGCGGGGTAATCATGAGAAACAAGGCACGATTGGTCGTACTTGGATATAATCAACAAGAAGGCATAGACTACACTGAAGTATATGCTCCGGTAGCACGACTGGAGGCTATACGTATCTTTCTTGCCTATGCAGCCTATAAGAATTTTAAGGTTTATCAAATGGATGTGAAATCGGCGTTCTTAAACGGAGCTATTCATGAAGAAGTATACGTGAAGCAGCCTCCCCATTTAGAGGATCCAGACTTTCCCGAGCGTGTTTATCGATTAAACAAGGCTCTTTATGGTTTACATCAGGCCCCGAGAGCGTGGTACAGCACGTTGGCTGACCATCTGATTGAAAGTGGATTCACAAGAGGGACTGTGGATTGTACGTTATTCTATAAAAATGTGGGTGATGATTTGCTCCTCGTCCAAATTTATGTGGACGACATTATTTTTGGTTCGACAAACGATAGATTTTGTAAATATTTTGAAAAGACGATGCAAACCAAATTCGAGATGAGCTCGATGGGAGAGATGAACTTTTTCTTAGGATTGCAAGTTCACCAGTCTGATTTTGGGATTTTTATTCATCAGACAAAATATGTGAACGATGTCTTGAGCCGATTCAAGATATCGGACGGCAAAATTCCTTCGACACCTCTTCCAGTGGGTCACAATTTATCACCGGATGAATTAGAGGATATTGTTGATCCTACCCTGTATCGTGCTATGATTGGTTCTCTCATGTATCTAACTGCATTGCGACCTGATATTATGTTTGCTGTTTGTTTGTGTGCTAGGTACCAATCGAGTCCCCGAGTGACTCACCTGGCGGCAGTAAAGCGCATCTTACATTATCTGAGGGGAAATTCAGACATCGGGTTATGGTATCCCAAAGACGATAAGTTCGATCTCACCGCTTTTACTGATTCGGACTACGGAGGATGCAAAATCAACATCAAGTCTACATCAGCGGGATGTTAAAGCTTAGGAAACCGGTTTGTTTCCTGGCAGTGTAAGAAGCAGACAACGGTCTCAACTTCAACAGCCGAAGCGGAGTATGTGGCGGTCTCGAGTTGCTGCTCACAGGTTCTCTGGATCCAGCAACACTTGAGGGATTACGGTTTGAAGTTTCTTAGTACTCCCATTTACATTGATAATTCTGCTGCAATTTCAATCACCAAAAATCCGGTTCACCATTCGAAAACCAAACATATTGAAATCCGTTATCACTTCATACGTGATTGTTTTGAAAAGAAATTAATATCAATTGATAAAATTCACACGGATTTTCGAAAGGCTGACCTTTATACCAAAGCGTTTGACAAAACACGTTTTCAATATTTGTTGGGTATAAATGGTTTAAAAACTTTACAAAATATTCAAAAGCTTGGTTAAATCATTTTATTTCTTGTTTTATTTCGATTTTTGTTGTTTTCAATTTGTACAAAGAAATTTGAAAAACTCCAAAAACATTCAAATATTGAAAAATTTCAAAAACATTGAAAAATGCTCCTCAAAATGAGTTTTGAAGCAAAAAGGGAAAATGATAGTACATTGACGGGATTGATCTAGTATATGAATAAACTAGATTAAAAATTACCATCAGGCCAGCAATATGATATGCGAAGATAGGCTTGACAGAATATATATGAACTAATAAGATATAAAGATAATGATTGTCGAACCTAGTGGAATTACATCTTGAAAGATTGATACTATATCAGAGTTAAGAAAAGTCAAAAGGATGACTGTGTGTGCATGCTTTCATTTTTGAAGAAAATTCTGCTTTGTTTTTATTTTATTTTGCAAAGAAATTCAACTTTATTTTTGCTTTATTTTTATTCAAATATTGGATCCTTTCCTGCGCGATAAGATTATCCGACCTGAAGGTTAATATTTGAGTATTCTGCTTTATTTTCTTGGTGTTTCGTATAAAATCTTGGACTTTCTCCGCGCGGTAATACGGGATTATCCGAATTGAGGGTTAAGATTTTATGCAACTTCAATTTTTTTTATCATTTTATTTTGTTGAAATGGAACCTTATCTGCGTGTAGTAATACCGATCTTAAGGGAAAATTTTGACGTTCTGCTTTATTTTCATTTTATTATTTTTGCATGAGTCACAGTTAATCAAAATTTGGAAAATCAAAGCAAAACGTACATGTGATATTCACTGTATAAGAGATAGAAATGTTATATCTGATTGATGGGGTCCACATATGGTTTTGTGCCTAATTGAACCAAATTAAAGCATATCGTAAAGTTTCCGACAAGTCCGTGAAAAGTTTAAAAGGACAATTATATCTGCAATCATCGTTGGGTTACGTGTATAATAATCATTGAAATAGAAGTGTTACTTAGTGATATTTTCGTCAATATGATTCCCTACTCAACTCACAAAAATATGTACTGCTTTTATAGTTTAGTCGTTCAGTGTTTTCGTTATTTGTTATTTGAATATGATTTTGAAAATCCAAAAAGATTTTTCTTTCTTTTTCAATTCTGCTTTAGTTTCGATTTACCAAGCTAACAAATAATTCAAAAGAAAAAGAAAAAGATTGATCCCCAAAAGTTTTAAGTTAATCGTGCTTAACGTAACTTACAACTGGTAACAGTTGTGCTTTTAACGTAAAAATCCTTCTAATTTAAACATTACCTATTCTTGGTTGATCAGGTATTTTTAATGTATAAAATCAAACCCTAATGGGATTTGATTGATTATTTTATTATTTTTTTAAAAACCCTAATTGGTTTTAATATTATTTAATTCCTTAAGAGATTTGTATCTCATTCGCTAAGGGAAACATGGTGATTTGTTAATTGGTTTAACGAATGTAAAACCTTTCATTATTTAAAGATTAACGAATGAGATTTCTCATTCGTTATAATGACATTCACTTCTGTTGTGCATAACGAATGGAAGACATTCGTGTGACCCTTAACGAATGGAATGAATTTAATGTATCATTCATTAAAATTTTAACGAATGACATTCTTATTCGTTAGAAACATTAACGAATAACGTATATTTGTTAAAGTTTAACGAATAAACCCTTATAAGTTTAAAAGGTTTAATTAATCAGGATGGATAATATAACGAATGAGGCCATTCATTAGTTCAAAATTTGAACGAATGACCTCGAATTGCGTGAAATTATTGGGGTTTATAATCCCAACAACAGACGAATGACGGTTCATTTGCCTGTTTCCTATTTCATCGTCACCTAAGAGAACTCTTGCAAAAGTTTTCCAGAATTCTTGCACTCAAGATTATATCGATTAACTGATCTCATTGTGTTCTGCAGGTATAGACAATGACAATGATATGATTTGTGTAGAATTTTCTTGGATATTTTTGGTTTAATCAATTAAAATATTTATTGCATGTTGACCAAACAGTTAACAACGATTAAAACCGTTTATTGGGTCGTTTCTCGAGCAAAAGACATATAATCGTGAATAAAATTGTTCATCGATGCTTGTTATTAGGATTAATGGTTAAGTGTTATCAGATTTGTATGATTCAGATGATATTCTTCATCGTGTTTGACCTCTTTAAGTCAAAATCATGTCAAAAATTGACTCTAGATTGTCAAAATGATGATTAGAATGGATTCGTTAAGTGTTAACGAATGATTTGCTTATTTGTTAAATTTGTTAACGAATGATCATTTAAGTTGGTACCGAATGAGGTATAACGAATCAGGTTGATTCGTTAGATATTTAAAACTTATTTGTATAACATTTGTTAAAACTCATTCGTTAAAGGCAACGAATGGAAACAATTAATGTTAACGAATATGTTTCATTCGTTAAAGGTAACGAACGTAAATGTAATGTATAACGAATGTCTCATTCGTTTAAATATTTTAGCGAATGAGATAACCCATCGTTAATCAGTGTTGAATATTATACTAATGTTTGTTATTTTTTAACAGAAATGGCCGACGAAAACGTTCAGAATCCTGCTCCAGAGCGAAATCCGATGGTTAACCCTGCTGAAGCTGAACCTTAACATGCACCAGTACTCTTGTCTTGGAGTGAAAGTCATAACATCTGTGCATATCTCGAGCCGTAATTTGAAGATACACCGATTTTTGGAGGGATGATCAGTTTCTTGACCCGATCAAGAATTTATATGGCTATATCCACTCGCACTGTGGTCTATCAGAAGATTATACGTGCGTTCTGGGGTACAGCTCGATTGAATGAAGCATAGAATCAGATCGAGGCTGTTATTCAAGACAAGCGAGTGGTGATCGATGTTAGAGTTATTCGAGACTCATTGGGCTTTATTGATACAATTGACGATCCATGTGAGTTCGATAAGGATTTGATTACAGGGTTTTTCAGCCTTGTAAAGTATAATGGTGATCTGGGGAGGTCTATGTACAACAAGGCTAATTTATGTGAACAATACAAGTACTTGTTACATGTATTGATACACTGTCTTGCTGGACGAAGAGGTGGATTTGACGAGTTTCGAGCCATGTTGCAATCTGCTTTTGTTGCCTTGGTGTTGAATAAACCATTTAACTTCTCTGAAATGGTTTATTATCACTTGAAGGAGAACTTGACGAGCCGCCATAAGTTTTTAATGTATCCAAGATTCCTCCAGATGATAATCAATGATCTCCAACCTGAGCGGATTAAAGATCAGGATGATGTGATGAAGTTAAAGCAAATGGGTGAAGAGACCATGAGACGTTTGAGATCATATCGAGGTCAGAGTCTTGCAGATAGACCAAAGTTCAAGCGTTTGATTGGTCACTTGGTGAATATTGATTATATTGCACCACCTAATGATTGTTGGATTCATGATGACTCCGATTCTGAACGTGAAGGTGGTGGTGGTGGGAATGGTGGTGATGATGGTGGTGATGGTGGTCCTGGACCACAAGCCGAGTTAAGTTATGAAAAAAAAAGCGTAAAGGAAAAGAACCGATGATGGAAAAGGGGGAGAAACCCAAGAAACAACGAGTTGGAAGGGATTCGGGTATAGAGATACCGAGTCAACCATTTGTACCATCTACTTTTATTTCTGCTTCAGTTATTCCTGTTATTACTTCTCAAGTTCAACAGAGAATTCCACGATCTCCTATTCTTACTCCCATTACAGATTTTCCTCGCTCTCCAACACCTGTACAGATGCCTACTTCTCCAATGCCTCCAACTTTGACTTTGGCCACTACTGTGAGGTCTGATCCTCATTTTGGAGACGTATTACAAACTATATTATCACGGATGCCTACACCACAGCCAACTACTCCTGCTACTCCTGTTACTCCGACACTATTGCCAAGACCTGAGCATTCCTTTATGTCATTCAGTCGTCCTCAAGGTCCTATGCAACCGGTGCATCCGAATTTCTATCATATGGCTCCACAAGCTCAATGGTTTCACATGATGAATCTGTTGCATTTACAGCATACTCAAATGCAAGCAAATAGAGCTGCTCATGAGTTAGCACAAAGGAATTTTCTACGGCATATCCAATTCACTCAACGTGAAAATAGGGAACTTCGAGCCCTAATTGCTGCTCAGGGGGAGAGATTGGATAAACAGGATGAGATCATTCTTCAGTTGACTTGTAAAGAAGATGAGTTGAAGAAATTAAAGAATGATGAAGATGATCAAGATGGTGCAGGAGGTGGGGTAGATCAGCAACCGGGCGGAAGTTCCACACCGTCGGCGGGAAATAAGACTGATGCGAGTGCTGGTGGTTCTGAAGCTAGTAATCTACAGATTGTTCCATACAAATATTACACGAGAGCCAAGCCAATAGATGTTATTCCGGCCAACAAACATGCTTCTGTTTGTAGGAATGAATGGTGTTGTGTACAGTATTGTGAACGCTAATGAGATCGAAGAAGGTGAATTTGTTGATCACTCACTAACAAAAGAACAAATTGCCTTGCTTCTTGATCTAAACGAAGATGAGACGGACGTATTGGATAAGACCATGGATGTGGAAATGGAAGATAGTGATAATACAGGCATTCCTCATGGGAATGTGCCTGATTTTGAAGAAGTAGAAGTTGAAGACGTTACTGCTGAGTAGTACCCTGAGTTCTATACCGACAACAATACCAACGACTCAGGTATTCTGTTTTTCACTACTGAACACTTTGATGCAGCAGAACGTCATTTGCGTGAAGAAATTGAGAAATGGAATAAAGCTGCTGAAACAAGTCACCTCACAATGAAAGAAAGAAGATAAAAACGTGCTTTGGAGGGCAAGTTTGATCATGATACGCAGAAAATGAATAAGAAGATCGAGGCCTTTCGATACTATGAAAAGGAGCAAGTGAATTTGGCCAAGGCTCGAGCATCGGCATACCAAATGAAGAAGTACAAGCCTGCTAAAGACGTAAAAGGTGACTTAGTGGCCTGGCAGTATGATTCTGAGCTTAAGGTATATATTGTTAAGTGGGAGCATGGTATTTATTACTTCAAATGCCCACACGATATCTTATCTATGCCCAGGTGGGATGTGAGAACACTAGCTAATCGACCATTTGTGAATCGTGGAGACGATAAGTGAGCTAGTTGGTTCTATAAGCAGTTATTACATGAAACCCGTTTCGGTTTCAAGTTCTTCAAGCCACAGGTGCCTACTCATAAGTACATTGATGAGATTGACACTCGCACAGGCTGGAGAAATTGATATAACAGGTAAAACTGCCAAAGACAATGAAGAGGGTTCCAATGAAGACATTTCCTCAGAGTCTGTTCACCACGCTTAATTATTGGTACTACGACAACGTTACGGGTGAAGCGGTTATTGTATATGGTCACGGTTCTAACACGAAGACGATACGTGTGATTAACCCAATGTGGCTGGTTAACTTGTCTGAGTCTGACAAGATGCGCTATTTACTAGTCAAATCAGATTTGCTAATGTAAGTGACTACGAGCTTGCTATGCAGTTTCAGAAGGTTGTTAGAGTCAGTTATGCATACAAGATTCACAGTTGCGTTGACTGGAAGACCAAGATGTTCCAGAGATAAGAGATAAAGAGCTCGAGACGAGGGGGAGTTTGTTAATACATGTTTTGTACGTCTCGATCTTTATCAGGGTTATTAATGTAATAGATTAAAGTATAGGGGTTATAATGTAAATATGGTTAAAAGGCCATTCGCTCTATTGTAAGTTACATTCGTTACCCCGTAAAGAATGTAACACATTCGTCTAAATGTAAGCTCATTCGTTAACCCTGTTTAACGAATGAGATAACGAATGAGGGCCATTCGCTATCACTTAAAGTACTAACGAATAAGCATGTTTATTCGTTAAGGTATTTGTAACGAATGACCTATTCGTTAAGTTAAATTTAACGAATAGGGTCATCTTCCTATATATACCCCTGTAATCTATTCTATATATAACTGATTATTCCTTGAATCCTCCCGTTACTCTATCCGATTGCCATCTCGATACACACACTACACCTACTAACGTAAATCTAGCCTAATCGTATACCTAATCAACATGATCATCGATGTAATCACAAGATCTAGATCCGTAATATGCTCTATCAGGATGTTTACGTATGCCTACTTTGTGTATGCATACGTTGGATGAGATGTTACGTGTTTGGGTTGTACATTTGCTTGACCCTGATGTTATTACTTGGATGATATATATGTTGGTATAAAATTATAAGGATGTTTATATATAACTATAATAATGTTTATATATGCCTATAAGGATGATTACTCATTATTGATGATGGCCTAACTGTTATATCCCGATTATTTTGAAACTCTTGGAATGACTATTATGATTATTATTATAGTGTTAATAAATAAAACTTGAACTCACTAGGCTCAAGCTGACTTTGTGTACATGTTAGTGTGAGTTTCAGGTTAGGAAGAGGATGCATTACTGCTTGGACGTGCATGAAATTACTTGGATGGTCAAGGGCATACGTAGACGGAAGTTTTAAATATTGAACATTTTTTTTAAAGTTTTATTAAATACATTTAAATTAGTTTTGGGCATAATTCCCGGGTTTTGGGAACTTGTTTTATTAATTATGATTTTCCGTTGAATTATACTCTAAATTGGTTATTTTAATGGATTGAACTGTTTTTAAGTTAAGTATTTTTATGAGTATTTTGTATGAATACCAACTGTAGGATTCCTGGGATTCGGGGTCTTACAAGTTGGTAACAGAACCATGGTTCGAGGGATCCGAGCATCCCCGAATGCTTGGACTCGAACTGTAAGGGAAAAGACTAGTATACCCACCGCAAGTAGCTGCACGCCAAGAGGTAACTTTAATTGTTAGTCATTCCTTTGAATTTTAAAGTTTTCGGTATGTGATTAATTTTTTAAATGTAAGATAGAAGGCTAATGTGGTCAGGGGCAAGGGGTGAATAGGACGGGTGGATAAAGTAAACAACTAATTACACTTGATCAACTTCATTAGTAGTTTACCCTTACCTTACATGTTCTAAATGCCACTTGTACTTGACCGTGTTAAAACAACTATATTTTGGTCTCTAGAAAGTGGTTTTATGTCTTCAATCCCCTACCACCAGTGGCGGTGGCGTCACCATCTCCAACCCCCACCACCAGCGGAGACGACAGAAGTTGACGGTGGTGGTTTCCTATGGTGGTTGAGGAAGTTATCGAGGGGGTTGCTTGGCATTAAATCTTTACCTTATCATCTATTTTTTTTAATTTAATCTAAATAGAGTTTGAATCTCTAATAACACTTAAAATTTGAAAGAAGTCTTCCCTATAAATGTTATTTCTTTTTATGGCATATGTTATTTGTTTTTGGGTTTTAATAAAATTTACATTTTAAAAAGTTTAATGATTTATGTTAAGTTACTTATTTTCACAATATAAGTTTAAAATTTTCTGTTAATTTATATATTTAATAAAATTTACATATTTTAAATTTAAAATTTATGTTAATTTACATATAACATAAATTTACGTATTTTAATAAAATTATAAATTTTAAGAATTTATGTTAATTTACATATTTAACGAAATTAAGATAATTTAAAGTTTAAAAAATTATTTTAATTCACATATTTAACCTAAATTACGTATTTTAATAAAATCTATATATTATAAAGTTTAAAAATTTATGTTAATTTACATATTTAACATAATTAACGTAATTTAAAATTTATTAAGTTACATATTCAACATAATTTTTACTTTTTCTAAAATATGCTTATATTTAAACTTTTTTAAAATTTGTTACATTTTCTAAATATATTTTCGAAATATTTATGTTAAAATATTTTTACAAATAAAAAAATATGCTTATATGTAAACTTATTTTAAAATTTGTTACATTTTCTAAAAAATTTTTACAAATATAAATAATTTCATTGATACTTTCTATCTATGAAAGTTATTAATATATTTTATAAGAGAATAAAAACATGTTACTATTTATTAACAAATAAACAATAACCATATTCATTTCAAATATCCATTCGAAGTAATAACAATATGTAGCATCCGCTTTTCTGAGAATTATGAATAACAGAAAGTTCTATAATTAACTTTGTGTCGTTAACTTAATTGAGTGTGTTAATGTTTGGATAATAAATGGAATTAGAAGTGTGAGTGGGTTGTGGGCCCATAGTCTCCTATATAAACCCAACCCCTCCTTCCTTTCACCACTTTCTTCCCTTTCACCACACACACACACACTCAAGAACACACACTTTTTCTCTCAAAACCCGAATCCAAGTCCGGGCTAAAATTAAGGAAGACCTTGGTGTACAAGTACCTCAAACATCAAGAAAACGTCCAGATCTTCGGGGTTGTCCAGATCAGAACCGAACCCGGAGCAAAAAGGTAAGCTTCGGCCAAAGGGTTAATTTTTATGGTTAGAATCGACATGCAAACTGATATAATGATAGATCGGGTTGTGAAATGTAAGAAAAACATGAACATGGTGAGTTTTAGCCTCATAGGTTTGTTATAGAACAAAAAGGTGATGTTCGGACCACATAAAACACGGGTATACAGAGTTGGTACAACCCAAAACCCATAAAAAGGGTAAAATCAGGTCCTAAGGAAGAGTCACTGAGTAATTTGGCTAAAAATGGAAAAAATGAAGAAAAGGAGATATTTTCGCATAAGTCGATTTCGCATCGCATAGCCATGCGAAGCGAAATCGATAATTCGCATCGCACAGCCATGTGAAGCGAAATCAATATTTCGCATCGCACAGCCATGGGAATATGTGACGGGTTTCTTTGTTTTCTTCTTTAGGTATTCATCACGAATTATTCCTGAGTCCATGTTTTTACAAATAGGTTGCGCAATGTAACGCCCGTTAATTTTCGGTTTAAAGATTTAAAGCATGTAAAGTATGTATATTTCTTGGGATTTAACCGACATTTCTCGGAAACCTTTTCGTCATCCAGGTACGTTAAATCATTTAACTTTTCTTTCAAGTCACCATATCATTCAACTCGGAGGGGCTAGGATGAAATATTTATATTATAACACAAAACATAAAACCCTAACCCCCCACCCCAGCCAGGGGCTCTGCCCCTTGGACCCTGCTAGGGGCTACCGCCCCTAGACCCCGCTACCAAGGGCGCTGCCCCCGGACCCCCGTTAGTTGAGGGTTTCATTAACTTAGAGGTATGAAGTAGTAGTAATGGATAATTGACACGCGTAATGTATTGTACAGTTAACCGTGCACAACTAAGGAAGGGCATTACCGTTAATGGCGAGAGAAACCGACACCAGGTGAGTTCTAGCCCCTTTATCTGTTATGTTTTCAGGGCTGTGTGCATACTCCTATGTGGTAAATAATACACTTACTTGATTGGTAAGTGTATGATACGTGTATGATTGTGTATTGAATGTATAGTTACATAATGATTGTATGAACGAGTATGTATATATATTTATAACTAGAAGATATGTAAAGTATGCACGTATGATAAAGGTATGGTTATTCGAGACAGAAGGGACCAGACCCTTATAATATCTGAGATGTTTGGGACCAGACCCTCATAATATCTGTGATGTTAGGGACCAGACCCTCATAATATCTGTGATGTTAGGGACCAGACCCTTATAATATCTGTGATGCTGGGGACCAGACCCTTATAATATCTGTGATGTTTAAGATAGAATAGCTTATGGTATACCATAGGGTTTTATGAAAGAAAGTATGTAAGAACGTATGCATGTATGTAAAGTATTTATGAAAGAAGTGATAGTAAATAAGGTATGAATACGTATCTCCGGACACGTATGAGTATGGTATGACTGTAATGTATGTTAATTGATTAACTAGAACTCGCTCAGCGTAGCTGACATTTAGTATGCACGCAAGCAAATAGGTTGAGGCAGCTGGCTTGAGGAGGGACACATGGCACGAGCTAAAGAGACTGGCATCTATGAAGAAGTGTCATGACTATTTTATGTTAATGTTTATGAAAAGACAACTTGTATGTTAAGACATGATTTGATGTTTTGTAATGTAATGCATGAAGTTTTAATTATTCCGCGAAAGTTTTTATTAGCTCTGATTTTAGAACTGTGCTTATGAGTAAATCCAACACCAAAGTAGGGTTACCGGGAACGGAGCCTTACACAATAATAATATAAATAACTATATTCATTTTTAAATGAGTTTGTGTGTGAACTTGTTTACGGAATAATATATTCTTATTATGACAATTAAGTTTATTGTTAATTCATCATTAACTGCCTTAAAATAATTCTTAGTGTGGCCCACTAAATTTCATTAAATTGTCTTAACGGGCATAAAATAATTTGTATGTTTTACTTAATACATTGGAGAGCGGCAAATAAAGCCTCAAATTATAATAATAAATCTACTGCTTTGATTGTTAAAATAACACAATAAAAAGAAGAAAAAGTAAAAGAAGTAAAGTAGATTATGACCGACATGCTCTCTCTCTCTCTAAGGCTGAGGGGTGTGGGGGGCTCCAACGGGGGCGCGAGTGGGGGCTCCAGCCAATAATATTGTGACGTGTGGCAGAGAGAGAAACTGGATAAGATGGGTGTTGGAGCCCCCGCTGGAGCCCCTGGCCCTGGTGTGGAGGGGCGCGAGCAGGGGCTCCAGCGGATTTTTTTTTTATTTTTTTATAAATATATTCAAAAAACGTATTATTAAAAAAAACTCATAAATTATTAATAAAAACACACATTAAAAAAAACATTAATATCTAAAAATAAAATAAAAATTAAAGTACTAAAAAAACATTATTCTTATTCTTCGGCTTGGTCTTCTTCGATCAACCTCTTTCGGATACGTTCATTTTGCTTTTCCATCAGCATTTGATCGACCGGATTTAGGTTACTAAAGTCTCTTGTAAGGAAGTCCAAATCTCTCATTCGACTTTTTTCCTTTTTGTCATTAGAGACCACCTCCATGGTTTTGTTGAATTTATTGAGGGATTCAACAAGATCGACGATGTTTACGGCTCCCCCCTCAGCCGGTTTTTTCCCCTTGGCGTCCCGTCCCAATGGCCACCTCCTCGGCGGTGAAGACATTTCCTCCCCCGCGATGTTTAGGTCGAATCCAACGCGGCAATCCGACGCGGCAGAAGTGCTGTACGCTCCAGACGAACTAGTTTTAGTCCGTTTCGGCCCTACTTCCGCATCATGGTCCGGCGCCACCAGCTCAACCCACTTGGAACACCTTTTCAACCTCTCCCACAACTTTACATCGTCCCACGTCTTCACCGTCCCATACCTCCGCAGACACTCCTGCTTCCACTCTTCGACAGTGAAATTGTAAACCGCCAAATCATCACTGCCACTTGGTCTCATACGACCGGCGTTCCTGTTGAAAAGATTAGTAAACAAGCCGACAAATTTTCTGATTTCGGACCACCGACCCGAAATCATATCGGCGTTCCGCTCTGTACTCCCAACGAGCGAATAGAACGTCTCCATAACCTTTGTCCAAAAGACCTTGCTCTTTTGGTAGTCGGCTGCAAAATGAATAATTAAATTAGATTTCCAGTTAACTTTTTTATTAAAAATCATTTTTAAAAACGTTAAAACAATTACCGCAACGACGATCCTCAGAAATGACTATCCAAGCCCGACACAAGGCTTCCTTCTCATCCGATGACCACGGAGTGGTTTTCCGTTTCGTCCTCGGAGTCGAAGCCGGTCCCGACCCGTCCGTTGCAACTTGTTTTTTCCGGTGGGCGCGTCTTCTTTGTCCCGTAGCCTCACCGTGTGATTCTTGTGTCTCCGGAACAACAAAGTTAGGAGACGGTTGTATGTTGGATGGTTGAAAGCCGGATGTTTCTTGCGACCCCGAAAAAAACATCGATTGGTCTGGTGACGACCATAAATCGTCGTAACTATAACCTGAATCTAGGTTTGGGTACCAATTTCCAGCCATGTTTTTAAAAAAAGGTTTGGAAGATGTGTTGATTTTGGGTTTTTTTTGAAGTTGTGGTAATTGTTTTATGTGATTTTGGGTTTGGTAATTGTTTTAGGTGATATTGGGTTTATATATAGGAAGAATAATTTTTTTTTTATTAAATTAAAGAGCCAACGGCTCATTTGTGTACACTCCAACGGCTCTTTCACGCACCCCAAGCCACCTTTACGCCACATGCCTCCCGCGACCCACCTTGCGCCCGCCTTGTTTTTCGCGCTCGCGCCCCTCTCGCGCCCCTCTCGCGCCTCGGTGGTGTGGTGCTCGCGCCTGGGGGCGCGAGCGGAGGGGCTCTCGCGCCCCCGCTGAAGCCCCACAACCCTCAGCCTAATATAATGACACTTTGAAAACTGTATAATGTTGAAAAGAAACATAAAAGGTAAATGACCCTATTACTCTTGAGGCATGCAAGTCATATGAATACGTGGCAAAATTCAGACCATGAAATGGGTTTCCATAGTTTACTTAAGTGGGAAGGGTTTTCATTTTATATATGGCCTATATATATATACTAGGTTGGGTACCCGTATAGAACACGGGTTAAAATAAATAAATTTATTTAAAAATAACACAATGTGAAATATAAAAAATAATTTCAACATATAAAAAATATAATATATGGTAGAATAAATTATACAATACACAATATGCAATAAAAAGTTAAAAATTAATAAATCTCTAAATATTTCTTTGTATACAATATTTGCAATTAATATTAATATTATATAACTTTAATTGTAATAAGCAAGGTAATGATCACTTTGTTAAATTTTGTAATTTAATTTGTAATTTTTTAATTCCTATTAAAATTAGTAGTTTCATTTTGTTTTTGATTTCAACTCTACTAAATAATGGAACGCATAACTGATCATATCTTAAAAACATGTTGTCTTAAAACAAACAAACAAACAAACCATCTAAAGCAATTGGCCTTAGTTTTACTAATCTTCATTACAAAGCAAACATTAAGTGAAAATTTCTTCCTTTGAAATTTGAAATTAATTATTTTTATGTAAATTAACGTGAAAATTCATTACTTATAAAAGCTTAATACTAATAACTAATACAATATAATTATATAAGACTAAACAATATATTTATGTTGGTTTTAAATTTTTTAAACCAGGATACAAATATTAAAATAGAAAATAACAAATCAAATAGAAAAATAAAATAAAATATGAAACTATTAATAAGAAAAAGAAATATATATTTAATATGAGAGAGATGTGAAAAAATTTTGTAAGAATCGTTCATGTGTAATAACATTTGACATTAAAAGTAGAAAATAACAAATAAAATAAAATATGAAATTATTAATAAGAAAAAGAAATATATATTTAATATGAGAGAGATGTGAAAAAATTTTGTAAGAATCGCTCATGTGTAATAACATATGACATTAAAAATCGTGTAGAACACGGGTTATAATAAATAAATTTATTTAAATAATAACACATTGTCAAATACAAAAAATATGTTTAAAAGATATATGGACATAATATATAGCAGAATAAATTACACATTACACCATATGAAAATAAAAAGTTGTTAAAAATTCATAAATCTTTAAATATTTTTTATACAATATTTGTAATTTTAACCTCTATATCAAAATTAGTAGTTTTATTTTGTTTATACTTTCTACGTTAGATAACAAAACATAACTTACCATGCGTTAAAACAGTTTGTCTAAAAAACAAATCAACCATCTATAATGATTAGCCTTAGTTTTTATTAATCTTTATTACAAAATAGACATAAAGTGAAAAAAAAATTTCTTTGAAATTTGAATTTAATTATTTTATCTAAATCAATGTGAAAAATCGTTACTTATAATGGCTTAATATTAATAACTAATACAATATTTATATAAAACTAAATAATATATTTATGTTAGTATTAAAATTTTTAAATAAAAAAATAATTATAAAAAACAAAAAATAATAGAAAAAGAAATAAAGTTAAATATAAACTATTAATAAGAAAAATAAATGTATTTATTAAGAGAGAGGTGGAAAAATTTTGTAAAAAGTTATCTTGTATGATTCCATGTGGCATGAAAAAATATTTATTTATGATATAGTATAAATGAGAGAGAGGTGGGAAAATTTTGTAAGGATCACTCATGTGTAGTAACATATGTCATTAAGACCCGTGTAGTACACGAGTTATAATAAATAAATTTATTTAAATATAACACAATGTTTAAAAAATATGTTCAAAAGATATAAAGATATAATATATGGTAGAATAAATTACAAATTACAGAATATAGAAATAAAAAGTTGTTGAAAATTCATAAGTCTTTAAATATTTTTGTGCATTCAATATTTGTAATTTTAAACTCCATATTGCGTTAAAATATGTTGTCTCAAAAACAAATCAACCATCTATAGTCTATAGTGATTGGCCTTAGTGTTTATTCATCTTTATTGTAAAACAATCATAAAGTGAAAATTTCTTTATTTGAAATTTGAAATTAATTATTTTATCTAAATTAACATGAAAATTCGTTACTTATAATAGCTTAATATTAATGACTAACACAATATATTTATATAAAACTAAATAATATATTTATGTTAGTATTAAATTTTTTAAACCAAAAAATAAGTATTAAAAAAATAATAGATAAAAAAGAAAAAAATTTAAATATAAATTATTAATAGGAAAGAAAAATGTATTTAATAAGAGAGAGAGGTGGGAAAATTTTGTAAGAAGTTATTTTGTGTGATGTCATGTGGCATTAAAAAACCTTTATTTATTATATAGTATATAGATATATAGGGGAGGGTTATAGTAAAAAGAAATAGTTTCCTAGGAATACTAGGAATAAATCATAGTCATTGGATCATGTTAATCAACGGTTAAGATTTAAAATTACCAAAAACCGACATAGTTTTCTAGAATTACTCTTTTACCTTTATAACCGACATAGTTTCTTAGAATTATTATTTAACCATCGGTTATAATGCCACATGTCAAAAATACATTGATTTTTATCATTCCTAGGAAACTACTTATTCTTATTTAAACATTTTTCTATATATGTATATATAGGGTGTGGTTAGATTAAAAACCCTATTGACATAAGAAAACCCTGAAAACTCTTTTATGACTATTGATCAACTTCCATCTATTGTTTTAATAAAAAGATTTAAAAAAGATTTGTAAAAATAGTATTTTAAGAGTATAAGTACCAAAAGGGGTAAAATTGGTATTGAAAAAGTTATTTCTCTCTCATCTTTTTTGAAAACTGCTTCCATCACATCAAAAATAGCATATGCACAATTTCTCTTTCCTGTTTTTTTGTTTTAATTAAGTAATTATATATCTAAGTTTTTTAAAGTTGTTTTAAAAAGAACGCTATAGATTATTTAATGTAAAGAAATTGTTAAAATTAAATGTTTACATACATTATATATATTACAATTTCAAACTTTTTGCTGCTTGTACCATCTGCACATAATATTATATCCAACTCACCGCTTTTCCTTCCGATCGTTTTCTTCCATGTCTCCTTACTCCTTCAATATCATCAATGTTGGTCTCTCTCTCTCTTTAGGTGTAACAGCCACCATTCCTCTCTCTCACTATGGCGGTGGCCATGGTGATTCTTTACTTTCTAGGTCGCCCACCGATTCGTCACGTCACTGTTGCTGGGTTCAATTTTCGAACCTCTGGTAGCGGTGGTTTGGTGTTTTCACAGTTGTCAGGTTTGTGTTTTAGTTTGTTCTTCCTCTTTACATTCCCTAACTGCCACTTACGTTTCCCGTTTTCTGTATTTGGGGAACATCTAAACTTATCTAAAGGATGAATCCACCAAGGTAATTAATACCATGCTTTTAATTTCTCAAATATATAATTGTTGCCTGCATAATTTAGGGTTCTTTAATTGTTCTTCATATTTGCCTAAATTGTTAGTTTTATGTGTTGTAGAGTTGCAATTGACAACAATTCATAGCCAGACGCAACAGTAATCAAAGTATGTTGTTAACTATTCAAATTGGTCTTCGTTGTATAGTGATTTTAGCCGAAATTATATTGTTCATATCTATCTTAATAAGCTTAATTGGTCTAATTATTGATTTGAATGCTAGGTTGAGAGTGTTAACAAGCCCAGTAGTAGTCCAAGCTCTTATTCGTATAAGCTTATCACCAAGGCTTACATCTCAAAGAATATTGTTATTGAAAATTGAAAGTAGTCAAACACGTCTAAAGTCCCCTAAAACATATTGTTAATGCATAGTTGCAAACTACCAACTAAGTACCTTTACTAAATAGAATAAGCATATTATTGAAATAACAATAAAAAAGATATGATCCATATCTTAACAGTTTAACACGCATTATTAATAAAACTAAATTCTATATTTTGACTTATACAATCAGAGGTTAAATCTTTATCAATTCTCATATAGACCAAATATTTCAACCTCTGGTTCTAAGATGAAAATTACTCTTTTTTGATGTGGTTTATTTATGGGTAGGAACTCAAGTTATTGTGTGTGATATACAAGTGGCGCGCAATAGCTTCATGAACATTCGATGCTCATGATGAAACATGTGGGATATGTTGGATGGTTTTTTTAGGGTTGTTTTATTGACGGTAAATTCACAGTTTTAACTTTATGTGAGCTTTATGGGCAATGATGTTGTCTAAGCCTTTTCTGTTCCTGTTTTTGATGGCTTGAATGGGTTAAAGACCGTAATTGGGGTTAAATGTGTCGACATGTACCCATCGGCTTCAACCGAACACAACCCCTTGCTATACGGTTTTTTTACAGGCGATGATGTTGTCTGAGCCTTTTTCATTTCTTTTTTGAATGGCTTTTGTAGCCAACGGGTTAATGTGTAGCCAACGCCTTATGTAGGCAATGATGTTGTCTGAGCCTCTTTGGTATGTATTTTTAATAATGACTTGAATTGGTTAAATATTGTAACTGGGTTAAATGGGTCAACGCGTGAACTTGTTGGGTTCAACCAAACACAACCTCCTGTTCACGGTTCCACCTGAACATGACTTGATACCAAAATGTTATAGGTGTTGGTGAAACTTTTGTCTCCTACTTTTAATTGTTGATAAGAAAGTGGAACAATGGATACACTTAGTGTTCGGGATTGACCGGTGTGTTGTTATGGGTAAAAAAAGCAGGTCAAAAGGACTACATTTATAATTCTAGGACAACTTTATTGCAGTTTTGGATCAATATTATGTTAACGGGTTTGTTTACGGGCTAAACACAGTTTAATAGGAAGGGGTTTAAGTGATTTTTGTTTAAAATTTACCACGTTATGAGCTACATTGCAGCGATATTGAAGAACATCAAGTTGTTGACGGGCTTTTGCTGTTCTTGACTCAGATTCGTTTATGAGTTGTGGATTCCGTATAAACCCGTTTTTTAAAGTGTACAGGTACACCTTTTGACTTTTATGTAAGACCCCGAACCCTGGGAATCCTACAGTTGGTAATCACATCCACAATTTCACAAAAATTTAAAACCAAACATTTTCGTTTTATTTAAAACCAATTCAGAGTAAATAACAGCGGAGTAATAAGTGCCATGATTCTCAAAACTTAACAAAATTTCTTAAACTCAAGGCAACCCATTTCATTTTAAAAACTAGTTCAGAGTATAAAATCAGCGGAAATTCACGAGCACTAAAACAAGTTCCCAAAAACCGGGAAATATGCCCAAAACCAAATTTAAATGCGTTAAATAATCACTTAAAAATAAACAGTCTTCATTATTAAATTTCTTGACTAGCAATGCCTTCAACCGATCGAGTAGTCTCAAGCACGTCCAAGCGGTAAGCATCCTCCTCTTAACCTGAAATTCACACTAACATACACACAAAGTCAGCTTGAGCTGAGTGAGTTTACGTTTTAATAAACAACATTATATAAATCATTCCAAGGGTTTAAAATAAAATACGGGATATGAGCAGTTAGGCCATAATAAACGATAAGTGGTCATACTTATATATCTATGTAATTATATCCCTAGGCATAACATCCAAGTAATAACATCAGGGTCGAGCACACGTACAACCCAAACACGTAACATTCCATCCTAATAATAACATCCGGGTCGAGCACACGTACAACCCAAACACGTAACATTCCATCCACCATATGCAAACACAAATTAGGCATACGTAAACATCCTTAGTCGATAACGACTAATTAACATCGCCAATCATTGGCCACATAGTAACACGTGTATAAACATACGTGTATATATTATTCCAAGATATACCATACTACAAGTAAGCCTATGGGCCATAAGGTATCACATGTGTATACATACTTAAACATCATCACAAAATATACCATAGTACAAGTGAGTCTATGCAAAATCGTTTAAGCGGTTTATTAAGTAAAAACAGTTAGGTGTGTATGCTAGCCCAAAACTTGAAAAGAGTGAAAAGGGGCATCATGAACTCACCTGACACGAGGCACACGATCACAACGAGCTAGAGAACCCTTAAGTATTCTCACAACTCAAATGCCTGTCGGAATACGAACAATAATTACTAACGGTACCGAATTGACTCGTTTATCCTACGAGGCGTTCTAACATGGTTTGATCTACATAACGCCTCGACCTCGCCAATTTCATTTACAACAGCCCACGGGCCTTTCATTAACCAAAACCACCCTTAGATAAGCACGGGGACCAAGGATTCCCAATTTACTCCCGGGAGTTGCTAGTTGAACGAATATGCGCGTTTATGAGTTGTTTATGATCTTATCAACCAACTCAGCCCCGTGTAGACCAAATTTAATAAAATCACAGCCAACAAGTCCACACGACACTACACGAGTTGGATGGGTCGGTAACTCGCAAGCACAACGCACCAACTATCAAATAAACGCGAATTCGCGTTGTACCGACCCGTTTGAGTAACCGATAACCAATTGAGCCCCATTATCATAAAAATTAAGTTTTTCATAGCCCATAATACCAACCGAGGCTACACAAACTGAATTGGTTGTTAATTCCCTCAAACAACGCGCTAAACGAAACAATCAACAAACTAGACAAACGAAATCCTAGTTTTTCAATCTATTGACAATTGATCAATCAAACGAGCTTCATAGCCCACGATACTAAAGTATAACAAATATGACATACCTAAGAAGATGACGAAGCAAAACCTCACTTCAAACAGCCTCGACAAGAACACAATTGGACATTACCAAACCAAATTAAGCAATTCCAATTGGGTAGTAATCTTAACTCAAAATGTGAACTTTCAGAAGTGGAATCAACCAATTTGAACTTGTCAAAAAAGAGTTATGATGTCGGGAAGACAGACCAGAATCCGTCACCCCACATCAGCTTTGACACCCGTTTGGATAAAATCATAAAAACTATTCAAATATCGTCCAAAAATTACAAATTATACCTTTCTGGAACCTAGACTCAAAGAAAAACATCATAGATACAAGAATCGAAAAAAACAATAAATTTTCATCAAGTTACAGACCGAACAAGAAACGAGTACGAATCTGTCAGAAACTGTTATAATCAAAACTCAACCCTAACATGTTCAACAAAGGGTTTAATGATGAAAAAGACATTCCTTGATAACCTTGAATTAGTCGATTATGGTTGATTATGGTTGGAACTTGAAAATAAAATGATGGTGGTGATGTTTCTTGACTGCCGATCGCAAGAAGGGAGAAGAGAGAGGGAGTTAGGGTTTAAGATATTAAAATGTTACACTTTGGCCCTCCAACTTGTAGATTGTGATGTCTTGCTCAAAAGTTATTATAATGTGGCTTTCAAAAACGACCAGGAGGTCCCTTAAGATATAAGATCGGGTCTCGGTTAACATACAAACTTTACAAGGCATAAATCCTTTTAACGAAAATTTACGGGCGTTACAAGTCTAACCCCCTTAAAATGGGATTCGCCCTGAATCCCGCTATACAGGAACGGGCGCAAGTGAATACAAATCCTAATCAACCAATCATACAAGAAACGGAAGAGACCAAACCCCTACGGGCACAAAGCCTACAAACAGGAACAAGCGTAGCTCAACAAGTAAAAAGGTACTTGGAAATTGGAATGATATTACGCTACTACTTGGCTACCCTTACACATACGTTCTCGAAGGAGTGAGGGATTGAAGCGGTCAAGTAAAAAGGAAACCCAGAGTGACAGCATGCTACGCCTCAGCTAAGCAATTACGCGCAATGTGTTCGAGAGGATGAGAAATGAACGGGAGAATTTAAGGAATGAGATGAACTTTAACACTCTCGACACGAGCATTAACTGACACGAGGTCGAAGACTCGCTCAAAAATAAACCAGTTACAACTAATTAGCTAGTGGTAAATGGGTGTCGAACACGAAGAGTTTGTGGAATATGCGTTACTAAGTAGCTTACAATTAAACTAATATAAATGTAAATGACAGAAAGTAATTTTCTAATTGGTTTGTTTTGATTTGATTGTAACAACTAAATTAACTAAACAAAGGTTGTAAACAATTGATTAAATGAGCATTCCTCTTGGAGTTCGGTTATTACGCAACTCTTTTGTTTAAGTTCAATGGATAAATCATAATATCTTGATTTCGTGTAAGTGTAATTGTTTGTGATTAATCAAGAACTAAGTACTCGGATTCCTAGAACGAGAGGTCGTTACTTGGTTAATCAATAAATATAATCTTAACCCTAATTTCTTCTACTAAATCTCGATTGTCAACAACACCAAGAACATATAGAACGAAATTAGGTTAAATAATATGGACAAATTACAAACAATCAAACAAACAACATGATTATATTAATCTAAAAGATTCGATAATCAATCCAAGTGCAAGAACAATAAACAAAAAGAGTATTGCAATAACCTTACAACCAAGATGTAAGACCCCGAATCCCGGGAATCCTACAGTTGGTAATCATGTCCAAAAATTCTCAAAAATTTAAAGTCAAACCATTTCATCTTATTAAAATTCGGTTCAGAGTGATAAACAGCGGAAAATCACAAGTACTAAAACCAAGTTCCCAAGACCATAATTTAAATGTTTAAAGTAATAAATAAAAAGAAAACAGTTTGCGTATTAATCTCCGACTAGTTATGCCTTCAACCGTCCAAGTAGTCTCGAGCACGTCCAAGTAGTAAGCATCCTCCTCTAAACCTAGCATACACACAAAGTTAGCTTGAGTTAAGTGAGTTCAAGTTTTTATAATAGACATTTAAATAAATCATTCAAAGGGTTTAAATATAAAAACGGGATTATAAAACATTCCAGGAGTCTAAAATATAATACGGGATACGAACAGTTAGGCCATCATCAACACTAAGTATTCGTACTTAAACATCTATGTACATCCATATATTTATAACAAAAGTCTTAATAATCATTCCAACGGTTTTAAAACTGTAAACGGAAATACATCAGTTAGGTCATCACATTTAATAAATAATCATCCTTACATATGTACATCTCTATACGTGCATTCCTATATATATATATATATATATATATATATATATATATATATATATATATATATACATTCAATAATAACATTCAGGGCCGAGCACATGTACAACCCAAACACGTAACATTCCGATGATTATCACGCCACACGAGCCTCCCCCCTCACGGGCTTTTCAGGGCCCGCCACAGGATTTAAGAACCTGAGTCGTATAGTTTGGCCCAGCCAAGATCCCCATTCAATAATAACATTCAGGGCCGAGCACACGTACAACCCAAACACGTAACATCCGATGTTGATCATGCCACACGAGCCTCCCCCCTCACGGGCTTTTCAGGGCCTTCCACAAGATTTAAGAATCTGATTCGTATAGTTTGGCCCGGCCAAGATCACCATTCAATAATAACATTCAGGGCCGAGAAAACGTACAACCCCAACACATAACATTCCATTCAACGCATGCAAACCCGAAGTAGGCATACGTAACATTCCGTAGTCGATAACGACTACAACATCGCCAAATATAGGCCATACAATAATTTATATATATATATATACATACATACTATAACATTCCAAGGCCAACTATATACTAGCAAGCCTATATAAAATAGTTTAAACGTTTCATCAGGAAAAATCGTTTAATACTAGGAATTAATACTAGGCCTAATAGCAACCTTGAGCCTAGACCACAAGTAATATGTATAACCTTAGGGAATATAAGACCATAAACGAGTCTACAATATCCTAAGGCATAAAATATAGTTCACAAATAGTTTCGTAAATGCACAAATCTGAATAAGGCTATGTAATACCATCCAAATAGTTGTAACGAGTAAAATCGTGTAAAATTGTATTACGGTGTGCATGCTAGCCCAAAACTTGAAAAGAGTAAAAAGGGCATCATGAACTCACCTAAAACGAGCCACACAAACACCAAAGAGTTTGAGAACTTCAAAGCCAATCCACAGTTTACAAGCCTGTCGGTTTGCACACAAAGATTACTAACTAAACGTACCGACTCATTTATCCTACGAGACGCTCAACATGACTTGATTGACCTAAAGCCTTGACATTACCAAATTCAATTACATCAGCCCCCGAGGCCATGTATTTACCAAAACCACCCTTAGTTAATCTCGGGGACAAAGGACCCGAAAGTTGTTGACTTTATCGAATACACGCGTTAACGGGTTGATTATGCACTTAGATACCGACTCAGCCCTATGTGGACCAAATTTACTAAAATCACAGCCAACAAGTCCACACGACGCTACACGAGTTGGATGGGTAGGTAATTCACAAGCACGATGCAGAAATTACCAATAAACGCGAATTTGCGCCGTACCGACCCGTTTGAGTAACCGACAACCAATTCAGCCCCAATAACATAAAAATATAGTTTTTCACATCCCACAAATCATACCGAGGCTACAACATCCGAATTGGTTGTTAATTCCCTCAAACAACGCGCTAGATGCAACAATTGACAAACTAGACAACCGAAACCTAGTTTTCACTTCATCAACAGTTGACCAATCTAACGAATGCCAAAACTCATGATACTACTAGACATACCTAAGAAGATGATGGAGCACGAACTTCAATTATAATAGCCCCGAAAGATGCGAGAAAGGGAAGCCACCGGTTAAGCCTAAAACGAACTTATCGATCAATAACGAATATAACATGCAGATTTTAGCATGCAAAGATGTATTTTATTACATAGGAAAACCATGGAATTAAATTATTAAATTTTTACCAGTGTTGCATAAATATCTTAAGTTTATAAAAATAGTTTTATTATATTTTTCTAGTGGACACAAAAATCATAAAAATTCCTCCAACACAGAAAGGTATGTGCAGCTATTTCAGTGCGCAACAAAATGGTTTTATTTTTATAAAATTCATTACCCAGCCAAATTAAACGATTCCAATTGGTTTTGGTTTCTAACTCAAAATATTAACTTCCAGAAGTGGAATCAACCAATTTTGACTTGTCGAAAAGAGTTATGATGTCGGGAAGACAGACCAGAATCCATCATCCCGTATCAGCTTTGATACTCGATCTTATAAAATTATAAAAAGTATTTAAATCTCGTCCAAAAATTATGTATTATACCTTTCTGGAAACTAGACTCAAAGTAGAACATCATGGAAACAAGTATCGATCAAAAACAATGGATTATCATCAAGTTACAGACCCTACAATAAACGCATACGAATCTGTCAGCAAACTATGATCATCAAAACTCAACCTTAACGACCAATAAGCGCGGTAATATAATCAATTAAGGTGTATAAGACTTGGGGAATCGTAGAACCGGCCTGGAATTGAAGTTTTGTGGCCTAATCACAGCTGCAAAAAAGAAAAATCGTGGGTTCTTGGGACTTGCTTCCTGCCGATCGCAAACAAGGGGGGGGGGGGCTAGGGTTTATTTTATGATATAAAATAATAATTTACACTCTAGTCCCTCCAGTATGAAGTGTGTAGCAACTTGGGTGGAAAGTTAAGTGAGAAACGTTCACGAGGGTTGCAAGGAGCTCCTGGGAGAATGTCGGGTCAAGCCCGAAAGGTGTACATAACACTACAAGATTAAACCTTTGTCGGAAATTAACGGGCGCTACACAAGAGAAATACTAAAAGTTTTAGCCACACATAATTGAAATCATCATACCAAGTTTAATCCGAAGCAATCCAAGATTATGATGTTAATCCTTGATTAGAAACACCCAAAATGTTGTTCCCAAGCACCAAAATCACCCCACAATAATGTCTAGATCGGAATAATGAAGAATGGAGCTCAAAAGCCAATTATTACATAAAAAAACGAGTTGTAACCGTCAACAGTCGTCCGGGTCCACCGTAAGCTACGGTGGCCACTGTAGCTTACGGTGGCTTTGAAAATCACTATGACATGTTCTATCTGTTTACGCTAGGCTGCTACGTTGGGACCCTACCGTAGCTTACGGTGGCTACCGTAAGCTACGGTAGCCTCAGCTCCAAGTTCTTTGTTCTTCTTTGACTTGTTGACTGCCATCACCAACTCTCGAGTTCTTTGCTCCTCTCATAGTTCACTTGAATTGCCATTTTTAGCACATGTACCTACAAACACGCACCATATACGGTAGTAACCTAAATCCTTGAAATAACACGTAAACGCTCATGTTTTGTTTAGAATTACTACAATTAAGGGTGGCTCTACAATCCACCCGTCACATTCCCACACTTGCTCGTTGCTTACCCTCAAGCAACTCGTTAAACCAATTGTTTTTAGAACACCACCACACAAACCACAAACCCGGCTCAGTTAAGGTCCCGAGTCATACCCTATTCCCACATAATCAGAGGTTTGCACTAGCTTACTTGATATTATATTTTAAAACATATAATTCTAGTCAACCTTAACATGCTTTCGGTATTTACTTGCACATAACACACCGTCACTCATTAACTCACTTATCGGTGACCGTTCCAAATATCACAATCATTCACGATTCTCCTCGCATACGCTTGTATCACCGTCAAATCTCCACCTAATCGTGCTTTAACATAAAAGCAAATCAAGAGGTCTTAAACGGGTTGTAATGAGGCTAGGGGTAAAGGTATGGAATGGGGATATTGAAAGTGGCTCAAATGATCCGACCCGGCTTGTTACATCAAAACTAAATTAAACAATAAAACATACCACTATATACATAACAGCTTTCATAATGAACTCGAACCACTACGCTTTGAACATTGCCTCGACTTTTCCTTGTCTTTTTTTTTGACATAATAACTTGCATAAACAATTAACTACTACTCTCTATTTATTACTAACGAAACAACTACAATTACAAAAACAACCTATTAAGCCGGATCGTCTCACAATTACATCGGGGTTTGATCAAATAAAAAGAATAGGTCCAATAAAGTTTTCTAAATGAACCAACCCCCTGCCCCTCTCATTATCCACACTCATATGTAATTTATGAGGCCCAACCCCTCAAAACCCACACTCACACTCATCCGAGACGAGGTTTTAACCTAAGTGCCTCAATCACTTTTGCATTTATGCCAAGCTAAGGTCTTGAAGTGCATTGATGGCACAAGTTCTAACGGAGAATAACCATTCCATCACCGCTCTTCGTTTTCCCAATACCTAAGTGACTGTGGCATGTTATGTGATTGGATAAACCGAAAGCATGCTAACCTTGCCTAGAATACTACTCGACCACACTTTTAACATAGCTAAGCAACTTGATTTTTGGGGAATTATGACCATGAAAGGGGATCAAAACTTTGCCCCGACAATCTTACCACTTTTCTGGTGTTTTTTTTCTTTTTAATATTTTCTTTATTATTATTTTTTTTATTTTTTATTTTTTTTTATTTTCATCCCTCATTCCCACACTTGAGATACATTATCCTCAATGTAGGGTATTTAGGATAACAAAACACCACACGAGCATGACCCTTAAATTCCAACTTGTCATTACTTCACCCAACCTCCCAAAACCCAAACATAAACAGAACAAAATAAGATACACAAATGTACAAGGGAACACCTGATTTGCTGCCGACGCAGCTCAATAGTAACGTGGTTGAGGTGGTCCAAAAATGGACGTCATCACGTCCTTGAATTCGCCAAAACCAAACACCCCCTGATCCTCTCCACCAGCTTGACCTTCCCCTTGAGCTTGTCCTGAACCTTGAGTCTGTCATGGATCCAACCATTCTGAATGATGCAACGGTGGCATGGGATAATTCACCGTACCGTCGTATAGTGACAATGTGGTGTAGTCAACGATCGGTGGGTCAGCCACCACCGGTTGCCCCGAATGCCATGCGGCGTGCATTTGTTTCTGACGGTCATCCTCATATCGATGGTTGATTTCTCTTTGTTCAACATAAGCGTGGGTTCGGTTCCACACTTCTTGGCGATCATACATTTGCTTTTGAGCGCGTTCCATACTAGCGCCCATGAATGTTTGGTGATCAAACAATGTCTGAGTTGTCTCGGCCCAATTATAGTAGTGTGCTGGCCTGGTGTTGAATATTACATCCTGCATGCTGCCATGGTGTGCCCAATTTGGGTCAAATGTTTGCCTCGAATAATAAAATGGTAAGGCACTTCCCCGTCCCCGTCCTTGCGCACTTGAACTACCACCTGCTCCTTCACATACCATCGTAACCCGCTCACCCGGTTCATCATCATAGTCATCCTCTCCACTCTCTCCCTCGTCATCATCACTCTCACTTACATCTTCTTCTCCCGGTTGCAAAAGTCGAGCATCAACCTTCAATGCCCTCCATCTCCGTCCCTCGCTTTTCAACATATGGTACCTGTCACTTGTTCGGTATTCCCAACCAACCCCCAACTTTGTCACATCGAACGGCTTGTGTTTCTTCCCAACTCCAATATCATTATCTCCAATAACACCAAACCGCATCAACAACGCGGTAATCAACCGACAATGTGGAATAATCTTCCTACTCACATTATTCCAGCTTATCCAAATATTGTTAAGTACTAGATACCGGAACAAAACAAGTGGTCCTCCATGCATCAAAGAGTATAGAATCGGGACATCGGGATACCGAACTTCTTGCATATCCCCTCTTCTTGGCATGACATTGTGTAAACAAATGATGAGCAACATCTTTGGCTCAATCTTTAAATTCTTCCTCAATAACTTTCCATCATAAGTACTGGGTAAAAACAATGCTTCCAACATCATTCTTTGGATGCCTGTCGGGTTGATAATACAAGTCATTCAAATCTGGATACACATAGTTTCTTTGAGGCTTACTATCAAATCGTGCAATTTGCCTCAATGTTTCAAATGACATAGTGACTTCAATGTTGTTAACAGTTCCTATGAGATTCATCCCCGAAGGTTTATTAAACGAAGGACATCTCAAAGTTGCCATCCATTCTTCAATTTCATCGATGAAAACATACTTCTCGTTTCGATCATAACACTTGAGGGCTACTTCCCAACCCAATGCCTTGAATCGATCAAAAACAGCAAACGGACCAAACTCACGTTCCGGGACCACTTTCTCACAAATAAATGCGTCGTAATTCTTTGTCAATGTATTCATTTTCTCGCGAAACAACTCTGGTTACCATCTCAAATCATGATCTGTTAGTGGTCCATGAGTCCAATCTGGTTTAACATGCTCCACCTCTTCTTCCCGTTCTTGTTGTTGTTCTAACCTCCGCTTTTTTGCTTGTTCGGCGGCAGAGTTGCTAGATGAACCCTCAATCCCTTTTCCTTTATCCTTAGCAGAACGTCCCATCTAAACAATGACAAACATTAACCAAGTTAGTATTCATCTCTATATACATTCCCACACTTGCTTGTTTCTACGGTTGTGAATATATGAAAGTCATAAACCATTTTTCACAAAATTTTGACAGCATTTCGTTTAAACATAGACATAATCCGTCTTCAACTTTTGTCAAACTTTAATTTTCCATACCATATTTACAACCATAACACAATTTCAAACTATCATCAAACTTTCTCACATTCAACAAGCAAGTGTAAGCAATGTACAACATGTAATCTTAACAAATGAGTTTTGTAGCAAACGAGTGAAGAGAAACATACCTTTAAGCCCAGTTAAACCCTCTAATCACTAGTCACTTGCAAAACCCACTTGTTGTTTAAAATTTTCAGACCAAAAACGTCCAAAATCGAACCCCAAAAAGTTAAGATTGATGAAAACCAAGCAAAGAATGTGATACCTTGGGAAAATCTAGTCAATTTAGACCCGAAAATCATTGATTTTGGTTAAGATTTGAGGAAGTTATGAATTGGGGATTAGGGTTTGGTAGAGAGGAGTGGATGGATGAATGAAAGTATGAAGAAGAAGGTAAGTGGAAGATGTGGATGAGGATTTTTGGATTTTATTAAAACTTTTATTTATATTTTATTTATATGTTGTTGTTGCTGCGTCGCCCATTCACAGTCCACCGTAAGCTACGGTGGCTACCGTAGCTTACGGTAGGTTCCTTGGTGTAAGATGCTGGCGTAAACAGAAAGAGGCCAGCGTAGCGATATCAAGTCCACCGTAGCGTACAGTGGACACCGTAGGCTACGATGGCATCTGATGGGAATTTTTTTTTAAGTAAAGCCAAAATCCAATAAAAACTAAATAAAACTATTTATAAAAAAAACTAAAATTACCCTACCCCCCATGAAAAACCCGAGTTGTCCTCAACACGGTGAAGAGATTCCTAAGAATTCCCCACACTTGATTTGGAAAACCTCTTAAACAAGAAAGGTAATTTTTAAAAACAAATTTGAACAAAATCTAAACTAAATTATACAACAAACCTGGACCGTTTAATTGGTTATTTCCTTAGGCCACCACAATAGGTAGCATACCTTGTCCACTTCACACATGTTGATATCCTTACCTTCCAAGTATGGTGTAAGTCGGTGTCCGTTTACAGTTTGTCTTGCTTGATTGTGTAAATCTTTAATTTCTACATCACCAAACTTGCCCACTCTTGTTATAACATACGGGCCCATCCATTTGCTTTTCAACTTTCCGAGAAAAAGTTTGAGCCGTGAATTATATAACCAAACCTTTTGTCGTTCTTCAAAAACCCGCTTCCTCAACTTGGCATCATGAACCTTTTTCAACTTATCTTTGTATGCCGATGCACACTCATAAGCTTCATCCCTTATCTCTTCCAATTCCGCCAACTTCAACTTTCTCAATCCACCGGCTTCGTTGTAATCCATGTTCACACTCTTAATAGCCCACAGTGCCCGGTGAGCCAACTCCATAGGCGAATGACATCCTTTCCCATAAACCAACCGGTAAGGAGTCGTTCTTATGGGTGTTTTATAAGCAGTTCGATACGCCCATAATGCATCATCCAACTTTACCGACCAATCCTTCCTATCAACCCGTACCGTCTTCATCAATATTTCTTTAATTTGTCAGTTGGACACTTCAACTTGTCCACTTGTTTGCGGGTGATACGGAGTAGCAATTCGATGATTCACATAATACCGCTTCAACAATTTCCCGAAATTGAAATTCTTGAAATGTGTTCCACCATCACTTATAATCACTCTCGGAATTCCAAATCTTGCAAAAATATTGGATTGAACAAACTTACATACCACGGTGTGATCATTAGTCCTTGTTGCTATGGCCTCAACCCACTTTGAAACATAATCCACCGCCACCAATATGTATAAATACCCACAAGAATTTGGAAACGGGCCCATAAAGTCAATTCCCCATACATCAAAAATGTCAACCACCAAAATGGGTTGCAAAGGCATCTCATCCCGTTTTGAAATTCCACCTATCTTTTGACAATTCAAACAATGGCGAGCATATTCACTTGCATCTTTAAAGATTGTGGGCCAATAAAACCCACATGTCAGAACTCAGTAACCCGTCTTTTGCCCACTAAAATGACCACCACAAGCGGATGAATGAGTATGTGCCAAAATCTATTGAACTTCCGATTCGGGAATGCAACGCCGAATGATTTGATCGGCACCAATTTTGAACAAATCGGGATCATCCCAAATATATTGCTTGACTTGGGAGAGAAATTGTTGTCTCCTTTTCTTGGCCCAATGTTTCGGCATCTCACCCGTGACCCGATAATTGACAAAATGAGCATACCATGGTGTAGTGGAAATGGCTAACAATTGTTCATCCAGAAATCTCTCATTGATTTCATGTGAATCATCGACCCCTTCCAAAGGAATTCTCGATAAGTGGTCCGCCACCACATTTTCACACCCCTTCTTATCTCGGATCTACAAATCGAACTCTTGTAACAATAAGACCCAACGAATCAAATGGGATTTTGCATCTTTCTTCTCCATGAGGTAACGAACCGCACTATGATCCGAATAAACCACAACCTTACTTCCCCATATGTATGACCGAAACTTATCCAAGGCGTACACCACCGCAAGTAATTCTTTTTCAGTAGTGGTGTAATTCAATTGTGCCTCGGATAACGTTTTGCTTGCATAGTAAATCACCACCGGCTTCTTATCAATTCTTTGACCCAAAACTGCTCCAATCGTGGTATCACTTGCATCACACATAATATCAAAGGGTTTCGTCCAATCCGGCGGTTTCAAAATCGGTGCTTGCACGAATTTTTCCTTCAAAACATCAAATGCTTGCAAACAATCATTAGTAAAATCAAATGCAACATCTTTTAGCAACAAATTGCACAAAGGTTTAGTAATCACACTAAAACCTTTAATAAACCGCCGGTAAAACCTGGCATGTCCCAAAAACGACCTTACCCCTTTTACATTTTTCGGTGGTGGTAATGAAGAAATAACCTTAATTTTTGCTTTATCCACCTCCATTCCCCGACTTGAAACTACATGCCCCAACACAATACCCTCTTGTACCATGAAATGACTTTTCTCCCAACTTAAAACCAAATTAGTCTCGACACAACGTTTTAAAACTTCTTCCAATTCATCAAGACATCTTTCAAAATTTGACCCAAAAATAGAAAAGTCATCCATAAATACCTCAGGTGAATCCCCAACCATGTCCGAGAAAATATTCATCATACATCGTTGGAACGTGGTCGGGGCATTACACAATCCAAATGGCATTCGCCTAAAGGCAAAAGTGCCATATGGACATGTGAATGTGGTTTTGTGTTGGTCTTCAGGATGGATTGCAATTCGATTATATCCCGAATACCCATCCAAAAAACAATAAAATTTTTTACCCGACAATTTTTCAATAATTTGGTCAATAAAAGCTAATGGAAAATGGTCTTTTAAGGTAGCCGCATTTAGCTTCCTATAATCAATGCACACTCGCCACCCGGTTACCGGTCGGGTGGTGATTTGTTCACCGCTTTCATCTTTAATTACCTAGATGCCGGCTTTCTTTGGAACTACCTGTGTTGGACTTACCCATGCACTGTCTAAAATTTGATAGATAATTCCCGCATCCAACCATTTGATGACTTCCTTTTTCACCACCACTCTCAAATTGGGATTCAACCTCCTTTGAGTTTCCCGAGTAGGCTTTGCATCATCCGTGGTGATGATTTTGTGCATGACTATAGATGGACTAATACCCTTCAAATCGGCTATTGTCCACCCAATCGCCGCCTTGTGAGCTTTCAAAACTTCCAACAATTCCTCTTCTTGAGCCTCATCCAAGTTAGAGGCAATGATAACCAGCAACGTCTCACCTTCTCCCAAAAACGCATACTTAAGATGACTTGGCAATTCTTTCAATTCTACCTTGGGAGGACAAATCAACGAGGGTTTAGTATCCGAATTGATTTATGTTGGTAGACTCTCAACCTGATGAGTCCACGGTGGTCTTCCGTCTTGCAATGCCAATACCTCTTGTTTCTTTTCCTCTAACTCCAATGCACAACTGTGAACCTGTTCAGAATCATCACAGACATAAACATCCAACATACCTTCCTCATACTCGTGTGGTACACACCCATCTATAATATCTGCCATAAAACATTCTTCATTAGCAAATGAATTAGCAACATTAGTAAACACATTTAAACGCATTTTTCTATTTCCAAAGGCCATGTCAACTGTACCAAACCAGCAGTCAATAATAGCATGAGCAGTATTTAAAAATGGTCGACCCAATATAACATTTTGTTGTTGTGTTGGGTCAACCGACGAGTAATCCAGAACCAAAAAGTCAACAGGATAATAAAATTCCTCTACTTTAACAATAACGTCCCGCACGATCCCTCGAGGAAGTTTGTGAGACAAATCATCCAATACAACTGTGGTCTCAACTCGTTTAAGTGGACTAAAATCGTATTGGTCATACAAACCCCTCGGTAGGATACTCACACCCGCTCCAAGATCCAATAGTGCCCGTGACATTTGAAAGTCACCCACTTGAATGTTAATCAAGGGCGCTCCCGGGTCTTGAAGCTTAGGTGGAAGATCACCCTTTAGAATTGCACTCACTCGTTCAGTTAAATCAACTCGTTTAGGAACTTTTTGTTGTTGTTTCTGAGTACACAATTCTTTTAAAAATTTTGCATATACAGGTACTTGTTTTATTGCTTCAAGTAAAGGAAGATTAACTTTAACCTGTTTAAATACCTCCCACATCTCCTCCTTTTGAGGACCCCGTTTTAAAATCACATTTTTCTTGCCCGGGTCAAGCAAAGCCGAAGGAAATGGAATTGGAACCTCTTCCACTTCCTTGCTTTTATCGTTTAAAAGTTCATTTTGACCCGAATCTTTATTGAAAACGTGGATGGTTTAGGGGGTTGAATGGGTGAAGATTGTTCATCTTCACTTTCTACCCCCGTCACATCCTCTACTACACCTTCAACTAATTCTGGTGTAGTATTGATTTTAAACTCCTTACCACTTCTTAAAACACTTACCTGATTAATCGGCACATTGCGAGAAGTAGTGTGAGTAGGGTTCACCTTGGTGTCACTTGGGAGTTGACCTTTGTTCTTCTTCAAATTGGATACCTCGATTGGATGTTGGCCCATTTGAGTTGTTAACGATTGAATGGCCTTGTCACGAATTTCATCCTTTTGTACACGAGCTTCATCCAACTGATTCCTCTTTTGCATCTCTTGCTGCATCAACTTTAACATGTCCATCACTTCATTCCCTTGATGAACCTTGGCCCGAAGACCCACCTTGATTACCACCCGTTCCTTGAAATTGACCTTGATTTCCTTGGTTGAAGTATTGTTGACGGGGGATAAAGGTGGTTTGAGAAGTCCCTTGGAAATTTGGATTGAGTTGAGTTGCTTGATTTCCATAACGGAAATTTGGATGATTTCTCAACCCAGGGTGGTAAGTGTTTGAGTTCATATTGAAATTTTGATTACCACCCCTTGACCTTGAAGTGCATTCACCTCTTCAACTTATGCTTGCCCTACCGTACACATATTAGCCCCATGACCCAACTTGTTACAATTTGTACAAACATCAATTCCTTGATTAGTAGTTTGTACCTCCACATCCTCCACAGCATGAACTTGCGGTCTTCCAATTGTCGGCCTAGCTCTTCTTGCAGTTTGAGCCTTTCTCTTTGATGTGACCGACATTTGTTCCAAGAATGCCCAATCGTCTTGTTCATAATTGGTACCAAACTTACCGTTTGTGATTGATATCAAATCCCTTTCATCTTCTGCATTCAACCCTTCATGAAAAGCATTCAACAACTCCCAAAGATCTATACCATGATGAGGACAATTCTTGATCATCGTGTTGAACCTGTCGAATGCTTCATGAAACATTTCACCCGATTGTTGTTGGAAAGACCTCAAACTTCGTCTCACATCATTAGTCTTTTAGGCCGTCTAAAACTCTTCTAAGAACCTTTGTTGCATCTCGGCCCAGGTATAAATCGATGCGGATGGCAAGGTGTAAAACCATCTCTTCGCCTTATCCTCCAACAAAAATTGAAATAACACTAATTTCACTTCATCCGGTGTAAAACCTTGACCCCCAATCGTGTTGCAAATGGAGTCATATGCCTCCAAATGAAAATAGGGTTCTTCCGTTGCTAAACCCTTGTACTTTGGTAAACTTTAGAGCGCATTGATTGTCACTTCAAATGTTCTTCCATTTTGGTTTTGAGGAATAACCACCGGAGATGGGTTATGGGTGATGACCGGTCTAAAGTGAGCTTCAATTCCTCTAACCATTTCTATTGCATGACGTCTTGGTACCCCCAATGGTACTCTCGGTTGGCCCATTTGCCAATAAACAGGCCTTTGTTGTGCATATTGTTGGTATTGTGGTTGAGGATTTGGTTGTTGAAACTGAGGTTGTTGATATTGAGGTTGTAGAGGAACTTGTTGCAATGGTTGTGGTTGCTTCGGTTGGTCTTGAATAATTGGAGGTCCACCCCATTGTTGCACTTGTTGTTACGGTTGACTTTCGTGTCCATACCCGAATTGCCCTTGAATCCTCAATTGGCTCCCATCAACCCCACTAGCATACCCTTCTTCAAAATCTTCATACCTTTCACTACCATCACCATACCGTAGCCCACCAAACAAATGCGGGCCCGATCTTTGACCCGATGGAATATGAGTTATGGGTGGGTCTTGGGTAAATGTGTATGGTTGTTGATAACGTGGATTTTGTTGAGATTGGAAAGATGATTGTTGTGGTGAGTTTGATGATTGTCCTTGAATAGGCATGAAAGTGGTCAAGGGTGGAAGGTTAGGTGGTGATTGAAAACTAAACACGAATGAAGTTGGTACATTTGTAGAGGTTGTGGTAGTAATGGGTTCAGTGGATGATGGGTTTTCAGAATTTATGGGTAGTGGCATTGGCTGGAAAGTTTGTTCCGAAGCCATGATTGAGGTATCAGTTGTTCGAATTTTTGTACTTGGAGACCCAATAACCATGTTTTCTCTTTGCAGAATCCGATTCTGACGAAAGGTTCTCTCGATTTCAGGATCAAACGCTAACGGTGATGAAGACCGAGAACGTCTTGTATGCATATACCTGTAAGTAACTGCACACTAGCACAACCCACGTAAAACTGACAATAACAATTTAAACAAAAACTACAAAAATAACACACATTGCGCACTACTCCCCGGCAACGGCGCCAAAATTTGACACGAGGTCGAAGACTCGCTCAAAAATAAACCAATTACAACTAATTAGCTAGTGATAAATGGGTGTTGAACACGAAGAGTTTGTGGAATATGCGTTACTGAGTAGCTTACAATTAAACAAATATAAATGTACATGACAGAAATTAATTTTCTAATTGGTTTGTTTTGATTTGATTGTAACAACTAAATTAACTAAACAAAGGTTGTAAACAATTGATTAAATGAGCATTCCTCTTGGAGTTCGGTTATTACGCAACTCTTTTGTTTAAGTTCAATGGATAAATCATAATATCTTGATTTCGTGTAAGTGTAATTGTTTGTGATTAATCAAGAACTAAGTACTCAGACTCCTAGAACGCGAGGTCGTTACTTAGTTAATCAATCAATATAATCTTAACCCTAATTTCTTCTACTAAATCTCGATTGTCAACAACACCAAGAACGTATAGAACGAAAATAGGTTAAACAATATGGACAAATTACAAACAACATGATTATATTAATCTAAAAGATTCGATAATCAATCCAAGTGCAAGAACAATGTCTAGATCGGAATAATGAAGAATGGAGCTCAAAACCCAATTATAACATAAAAAACGAGTTGTAACCGCCACCAGTCGTCAGGGTCCACCGTAAGCTACGGTGGCCACTGTAGCTTACGGTGGCTTTGAAAATCACTATGCCATGTTCTATCTGTTTACGCTAGGCTGCTACGTTAGGACCCTACCGTAGCTTACGGTGGCTACCGTAAGCTAAGGTAGCCTCAGCTCCAAGTTCTTTGATCTTCTTTGACTTGTTGACTGCCATCACCAACTCTTGAGTTCTTTTCTCCTCTCCACATATCATATCCATGCTTAAGGCGGGAAAGTTGATGCAGCAGGGGTGCGGGGCGTATCTGGCGTATACTATAAACGTGAATACCGAGGTGGCTACCGTCGGTGATGTTCCTATTGTTCGGGATTTCCCGGATGTATTTCTAGATGATTTGTCAGATGTGCCTCCGGATCGCGAGGTAGAGTTCCAGATAGACCTTGTACCAGGCGCCAAACCCATTGCTCGAGCCCCTTACCGTCTAGCACCGAATGAAATGAAAGAACTTATGGCTCAATTGGAAGACTTGCTCGACAAGTGCTTCATTCGATCGACCATCTCGCCTTGGGGTGCCCCGGTCCTATTCATTAAGAAGAAGGACGGTAGCATGCGGATGTGCATTGACTATCGTGAATTGAATAAACTCACTGTTAAAAATCGGTACCCTCTCCCAAGGATCGACGACTTATTTGACCAGCTCCAAGGAGCTAGTTGGTTCTCGAAGATCGACCTTAGGTCCGGGGATCATCAGTTGAAAATTCGAGAGGAAGATATTCCTAACACTACCTTCCGCACTCGTTACGGGCATTATGAGTTCCTCGTGATGTCCTTCGGTTTGACGAACGCACCGGCTGTGTTCATGGATCTTATGAACCGGGTGTATGGGCCGATGCTCAATCGTTCGGTTATTGTGTTCATCGAAGACTTTCTTGTGTATTCCAAAAGCGAATCCGATCATGCCGGTCATCTCACGGAAGTTTTGGAAGCTCTGCGAAAGAACAACTTGTATGCGAAATTTTCTAAGTGTTCCTTTTGGTTACGCAAGGTTCAGTTCTTGGGTTATGTTATTAACCCAAGTGGTATTTTGGTTGACCCTGCAAAGGTGGAAGCCGTAAACGAGTGGGAATCTCCTAAGTCTCCATCCGAAATTCGTAGTTTTCTGGGCTTGGCGGGGTATTACCGCCGCTTCATTCCCGAATCTTCGAAAATTGCTTCATCATTGACAAGTTGACTAAGAAGAGCGTTAAGTTTGTTTGGGATACTGAGCAGGAGGAGGCTTTTCTCGAGTTGAAGAACATGTTCACACATGCCCCGATCGTGGCTTTACCCGATGGCACTGATGATCTAGTGGTTTATCTGATGCCTCTTACCAGGGGCTTGGGTGTGTTCTGATGCAGCGAGGCCAAGTCATCGCGTATGCCTCACGCCAGTTGAAGCCTCATGAGGAGAATTATCCTACTCATGATTTGAAGCTGGCGGCGGTTGTGTTTGCGCTTAAGTTGTGGAGGTATTATTTGTACGGTGTTCCTTACGTTATCTATACCGATCATAAGAGCTTAAAGTATTTCTTCGAACAAAAGGAACTGAATATGCGACAGCGTCAATGGTTGGAGTTGATTAGGGATTATGATCTAGAGATTATGTACCATCCCGATAAGGCTAACGTGGTAGAACGAAATCTCTTAGTTAATCAATCAATATAATCTTAACCCTAATTTCTTATACTAAATCTCGATTATCAACAACACCAAGAACATATAGAACGAAATTAGGTTAAACAACATGGACAAATTACAAACAATCAAACAAACAACGTGATTATATTAATCTAAAAGATTCGATAATCAATCCAAGTGCAAGAACAATAAACAAAAAGAGTATTGCAATAACCTTACAACCAAGAGAAATACTAAAAGTTTTAGCCACACATAATTGAAATCATCATACCAAGTTTAATCCGAAGCAATCTAGGATCATGATGTTAATCCTTGATTAGAAACACCCAAAATGTTGTTCCCAAGCACCAAAATCACCCCACAACAATGTCTAGATCGGAATAATGAAGAATGGAGCTCAAAACCCAATTAAAACATAAAAAACGAGTTGTAACCGCCACCAGTCGTCAGGGTCCACCGTAAGCTACGGTGGCCACGGTAGCTTACGGTGGATTTGAAAATCACTACGCCATGTTCTATCTGTTTACGCTAGGCTGCTACGTTAGGACCCTACCGTAGCTTACGGTGGCTACCGTAAGCTACGGTAGCCTCAGCTCCAAGTTCTTTGATCCTCTTTTACTTGTTGACTGCCATCACCAACTCTCGAGTTCTTTTCTCCTCTCCATCATAGTTCACTTGAATCGCCATTTTTAGCACATGTACCTGTAAACACGCACCATATACGGTAGTAACCTAAATCCTTAAAATAACACATAAACGTTCATGTTTTGTTTAGAATTACTACAAGTAAGGTTGGCTCTTCAATCCCCCCGTCATTGACCATATCCTATCCCTACAAAGATAGAACCCTAACACAGTCAAGCACAGGTAGCTTTTTGAGCATGAAAGGTAACTGTAAACTGCTAATAACGTTGATCAAGTGTTGTTAGTTGTTTACTTTACCCACCTGTCCTAAGCACCCCCTGCCTCTAACCATATTAGCATCCCATCTAACATTTAAGCAAATGTGCACATAACAGAACCCTAATGCTTATAAAAATGAATAAACAATTATAAAATTTACCTCTTGGCGTGTAGCTACTCTGTAACGCCCGCTAATTTTCGGTTCAAGGATTCGAAGCTTGTAAAGTATGTATATTTCTCGGGATTTATACGACATCTCTCGGAAACCTTTTCGTCACCCCGGTACGTTAAATCATTTAACTTTTATTTCAAGTTGCCATATCTTTCAACTTTGAGGGGCTAGAATGAAATATTTTATATTATAACACAAATAAAAAAAATCCTAACCCTAACCTCATTAGTCCGATCGGCAGCTTCCAGCCCCCCCCCCCCTGTGAATTTCTTCTTTCCAGCCAAGGTGTGAGCGTAAAACATCAATTGAAGGTTAGTTCTACGATTCCCCAAGTCTTTTACACCTTAATTGATCTTTATATTACGCGTATTGATCGATAAACGACTTGTTTTAGGTTAACCGGGTGGCTGTCCAATTGAGAGGTTTTGGGACTGTTTTGGTTGAGGTTTTTGCACCAAAATCTTCCTAGGTATGTCTAGTATAACATACTTAAAAATCATGTTCATTGGTGTTCGTTAGATTGGTCAACTAGTTGTAGTTTGATTGTTAGTGTTCAGTTGACTAGAATTGTAGTCTGATGCGTTTAACGCGAGGGTTGAAGTGATTAACGACCAATTCAGCTCGGGGGAACTTGGTTTGATGTACGGGTTGTTGAAAAATCATTTTTATAAAATATGGGGCTGAATTGGTTGTCGGTTACTCAAACGGGTCGGTACAACGCGCAATTGCGTTTATTGAATAGTTTGTGCGTTGTACTTGCGAGTTACCAACCCATTTGACTCGTGTAGCGTCGTGTGGACTTGTTGGCTATGATTTTATCATATTGGGTCCACACGGGGCTGAGTTGGATGTTAACGACCTAAATGACTCTTAAACGCGCGTGTTAGTGTCACCTAGTGCTTCTGGGGGTAAATTGGGAATTCTTTATTTCCAGGAGTGTCTAAGGGCCGTGTTGGTGAATGTAAGGCCCCGGGGGGCTGTTATGATTGAGTTTGATGAGATCGAGGCTTTAGGTAACTCGAACCATGTTAGAACGTCTCGTAGGATAAACGAGTCCTTTCGATGTCGATTTTAATGTTTGTATGTAAACCGACAGGTGTTTGAGTTTTTGGATTACTTAGGGATTACCTAGCTCGTGGTGAATACGTGTCTTGTGTCAGGTGAGTTCATGATGCCCATTTTTACTCTTTCAAGATTTTGGGCTAGCATGCACACCTAAGCGATTTTGCTTGATGAATTGTTTAAAATTATTTTGGACGGGCTTACTTGTATAGGGTAGCCCTTGAGATGATATTATCGTATGTATGTATGTATTATTGTATGGCCAATATTTGGCGATGTTAGTAGTCGTTATCGACTACGGATGTTACGTATGCCTACTTTGTGTTTGCATACGCTGGATGAGATGTTACGTGTTTGGGTTGTATATTTGCTCGACCCTGATGTTATTACTTGGATGTTATATATATATATATATATATATATATATATATATATATAGGGATGTACTTATAAAGATGTTTATATATATGTGTATATATATATAAGGATGATTATTTATTGATGATGATGGCCTAACTGATGTATCCCTTTTATTTTTAAAATCCTTGGAATGACTATTATGATTATTATTATTGATGTTATTTATTAAAAACTTGAACTCACTCAGCTCAAGCTGGCTTTGTGTGCATGTTAATGTGAGTTTCAGGTTAGGAGGAGGATGCCTTATCGCTTGGACGTGCACGAAGCTACTTGTACGGTGAAGGGCATACGTGGGTGGAAGATTCAAATATTAAACATTTCTTTTAAAAGTTTTATCGAATTTATTTAAATTGGTTTTGGGCATAATTCCCGGGATTTGGGAACTTATTTTATTAATTATGGTTTTCCGCTGAATTATACTCTGTATTGGTTGTTTTAATGAAATGAACTGTTTTCAAGTTTAAGTATTTTTATAAGTGTTATGGATGAACACCAACTGTAGGATTCCCGGGATTCGGGGTCTTACATACTCGCGGTTGGCATTTCTAGTCTTTTCTTATACAGTTTGAGTCCAAGCATTCGGGAATGCTCGGATCCCTCGAACCACGGCTCTGATACCAACTTGTAAGACCTCGAATCCCGGGAGTCCTACAGTTGATAGTCATACAAAAAACTTATAAAAAATTAAAACCAAGAAAAATTTTCGTTTTATTTAAAACCGATTCAGAGTAAATAAAAGCGGAGTAATAAGTGCCAAGATTCCCAAAACTTAACAAAATTTCTTAAACTCAAGGCAACCCATTCCATTTTAAAAACTAGTTCAGAGTATAACATCAGCGGAAATTCACGAGCACTAAAACAAGTTCCCAAAAACCGAGAAATATGCCCAAAACCAAATTTAAATGCGTTAAATAATAACTTAAAAATAAACAATCTTCATTATTAATTTTCCCGACTAGCTATGCCTTCAACCGACCGAGTAGTCTCGAGCACGTCCAAGCGGTAAGCATCATCCTCTTATCCTGAAACTCACACTAACATACACACAAAGTCAGCTTGAGCTGAGTGAGTTCACGTTTTAATAAACAACATTATATAAATCATTCCAAGGGTTTAAAATAAAATACGGGATATGAGCAGTTAGGCCATAATAAACGATAAACGGTCATACTTATATATCTATGTAATTATATCCCTAGGCATAACATCTAAGTAATAACATCCGGGTCGAGCACACGTACAACCCAAACACGTAACATTCCATCCGAGTAATAGCATCAGGGACGAGCACACGTACAACCCAAACACGTAATATTCCATCCACCGTATGCAAACACAAAGTAGGCATACGTAAACATCCTTAGCCGATAACGACTAATTAACATCGCCAATCATTGGCCACATAGTAACACGTGTATAAACATACGTATATGTATTTTTCCAAGATATACCATACTACAAGTAAGCATATGGGCCATAAGGTATCACATGTGTATACATACTTAAATATCATCACAAAATTTACCATAGTACAAGTGAGTCTATGCAAAATCGTTTAAGCGGTTTATTAAGTAAAAACAGTTCGGTGTGTATTCTAGTCCAAAACTTGAAACGAGTGAAAAGGGGCATCATGAACTCACCTGACACGAGGCACACAATCACAACGAGCTAGAGAACCCTTAAGTATTCCCACAACTCAAATCCTGTCGGATTACGAACAATAATTACTAACGGTACCGAATCGACTCGTTTATCCTACGAGGCGTTCTAACATGGTTTGATCTATCTAACGCCTCGACCTCGCCAAATTCATTTACAACAGCCTCCGGGCCTAATATATTTGACCCGGACGCGGTAAGACCTAAGCACGTGAACGAGCCTCTCCACCACGATTCAAACCCGAGTAATATATTTGACTCGGTCACGGCTTACACATCCAAACACGTGATACGGGCCTTTCCACCATGAGTATAACTCGAGTAATATATTTGACCCGATCACGGTTTAACATACACGGGCCTCTTCACCACGGGATTTTAAAACCCGATAATATATTTGACCCGCCAAAATGATGATCACGCCACACGGGCCTCTTCACCACGGGATTTGAAAACCCGAGTAATATATTGGACCCGGCCGTAATCACCATGCACACACATCAATAAGCTTACTTACATCATTCTTAGCCATAAGGAACTAAATATCATCACACAATCGTAGGCTATAAGGTAGCACATGCTCATACCTATATATATAATCCCAAAATATACCATATCACAAGTAAGTCATCCTTAGTCACGAATGACTAACTAACATCATTAATCATAGGCCATAGGGTAACGCATGCACATACATACATACATACACACACACACACACATATATATATATATATATATATATATATATGTATCATCCCAAAATATACCATATTACAAGTAAGCCTATGGGCCATAAGATAACACATGTGTGGACATAAATATCATCCCAAGACATACCATAACACAAGTAAGCCTATGGGCCATAACGTAACATGTGTGTATACATACCTAAATATCATCACAAGATATACCATAATACAAGTAAGCCTATGGGCCATAAGGTAAGACGTGTGTATACATACCTAAATATCATCACAAGATATACCATAATACAAGTAAGCCTTTGCAAAATCATTTAAACGGTTTATCAAGTATAATCAATTAGGTGTGTATGCTAGCCCAAAACTTGAAAAGCGTGAAAAGGGGCATCATGAACTCACCTGACACGAGGCACAAAATCACTACGAGGTACAGAACTCATAAGTATTTCCACCACTCACACGCCTGTCGGATTATACGCAATAATTACTAACGATACCGAATGGACTCGTTTATCCTACGAGGTGTTCTAACATGGTTTGAGTTACCTAAGCCTCATCCTTACCAATTTCAATTATAACAGCCCCCGGGGCCTTATATTTACCAAAACCACCCTTAGATAATCCCGGAAATAAAGAATTCCCAAATGACCCCGGAAGTGCTAGGTGAGACGAATATGCGCGTTTATGAGTTGTTTAGGCACTTAACATCCAACTCAGCCCTGTGTGGACCAAATTTGATAAAATCACAGCCTACTAGCCAACAAGACACTACACGAGTTGGTTGGGTCGGTAACTCGCAAGCACAACGCACCAACTATCAAATAAACACGAAGTGCGTTGTACCGACCCGTTTGAATGACCGACAACCAATTCAGACCCATTAACATAACAATTTAGTTTTTCACAGCCCGTATAACATACCAAGGCTACACAATTTGAATTGGTTGTTAATCCTCTCAAACAACGTGCTAGACACAACAATTAGCAAACTAGACAACCGAAACCTAGTTTTCACATTATCAACAATAGACCACTCTAACGAATGCGAAAGCTCCTAATACTAAAGTATGATGTACAAGACATACCTAGATAGATTATGGATCAATAAACTCAATTAAACCAGCCCCGAAAGTACCTCAATTGGACAGCCACCAGTAAAGTCCTAAACCGAAAGAATTGATCAATGTCGAGTATAAGGAGCAGATTTTAGCATGAAAAGATGTATTTTATTACATAGGAAAACCATATAAATAAATTATGAAATATTTACCAAAGTTGTATAAATGTCTTAGGTTTTTAAAAATATTTTTATTATATTTTTCCAATGCACACAAAAATCATAAGAATTCCTCCAACACAGAAAGGTACGTGCAACTATTACAGCGCACAGCAAGAGTGTTTTATTTGTTTAAAAATCAATACCAAATCAAATTAAGCTATTCTAATTGGGTTGTAATCTTAACTCAAAATGTAAACTTTCAGAAGTGGAATCAACCAATTTGGACTTGTCAAAAAAGAGTTATGATGTCGGGAAGATAGACCATAATCTGTCACCCCACATCAGCTTTGACACCCGTTTGTATAAAATCATAAAAACCATTCAAATCTCGTCCAAAAATTACAAATTATACCTTTCTGGAAACTAGACTTAAAGTAGAACATCATAGAAACAAGAATCGAACAAAAACAATAAATATTCATCGAGTTACAGACCGAATAATAAATGAGTACGAATATGTCAGAAACTGTAATAATCAAAACTCAACCCTAACATGGTCAACAAAGGGTTTAATGATGAAAAAGACATTCTTTGATGTAGTACTAACCTTGAATTAGTCGATTATGGTGTGATTATCACTGAAACTTGAAAATAAAATGATGGTGGTGATGTTTCTTGATTGTCGATCGCAAGAAGGGAGAAGAGAGGGGGAGTTAGGGTTTAAGATATTAAAATGTTACACTTTGGCCCTCCAACTTGTAAATTGTGATGTCTTGCTCCAAAGTTATTATAATGTGGCTTTCAAAAACGACCAGGAGATCCCTTAAGATGTCAGATCAGGTCTCGGTTAAAATACAAACTTCACAAGGCATAAATCCTTTTAACGAAAATTTACGGGCGTTACATTTTACGTTCAATTTGAATTTTGTTTGAATTAACCATACTTAGACAATTGAACTTAGATTTGCTTATTATGATTTAGTGTGTGAATTACTATACTGCAATGAATTAGTGTTATGCAGTGTTGTTTTTTATATTTTATACATGTGTGTGAAAGTGTTTTTTTTTATGGTTGATATGATGTCAGGCTTAAGCATCATAATATAACCATATGATGGATGATTACAAAGCTTATTGACCATTACAGCAGCATGGATATGTAAAGAAGACAGCAGCATGTATTTGTTTTTCTTTTTATTTTTTAGTTTGTATTAAGAATTTTAAAATATACACATATATATAGCAACTGTTTCCCAACTAACCAATACCATTATTTAAATTTCTATTTGTGATGCTGCTGCCAACGGCTTTGCAGTTGTCAATATCAACCGTGTATGGTGGTGTCAAACGGGCAGTCGAACTGACTTTTCTAATGAATTCAGAAACTTTCAAATCGACTGCCACAACCAACCCACCCCCCACAACGCGAGGGCTCAATACTAGTTTTAATATATGCAACAATTTTTTAAATAATTTAAACATTTTTAAAATTAACTTTACATAGTTTTAATATACATAAAGAAATATTTGTAAGTAGCATCAAATATTTAAAAAATATTTTTACACAGTTTAACTTTGCATATATTAATACACTTACAAAAATAATTCTAAGTAACTTTACATAATTTTAAAATAAAATTTTATATTTTTAAATATGTTTACATACTTTTTTACGTATTTTTAAACATGCTTACATATTTTAGTTAAGTTTACGTACTCTTAAATATGTAGCAAAATATTAAATTACATGTTTTGTGATTGCGTAACAAGCATACATAACTTAATTGCATAGAAATTATTAAAAATTAATGTTACATTTTCTAACTAAAAAAATATTCTTTTCTTTTATGTCTGAAAGTATTAAAACATTACATAAGGTAGGTTTGGTCTGTGCATCATGGAGTTCTCATCTTTATGGTACAAAATCCTCTTTTCTATATGTGTGAAATTAAACTCATATATACTTTATATAAAAAAAATATGGCAAGAGGAGAAATGAAGTGACATAATATGACTTTTGACTTTTTAAAAAAGAAATGTCAGTATTGAGAGAGAGAGAGAGAGTAATATAAAATGGTATATTACACAAATGCCCTTCTTGTATTATTTAACTTAGGCTGAGGGGTGTGGGGCTTTAACGGGGGCGCTAGAGCCCCTCCGCTCGCGCCCCCAGGGGCTAACACCACACCACCGGGGCGCTAACGGGGGCGCTAACGGGGCGCTAACGCGAAAAACCATGCAGGCGTGAGCCTGTTAGCGGGAGAAGAGAGAGAAAAGCTTGTCTTGGTTTTAGAAAAAGAGCCGTTGGGCTCTTATTAAATTAAAAAAAAAAAAAATTTCCTATATAATACCCCATTTCACCCATTTTTATACCACAACTTCAAACCTTCACCCAAAATCAATTCATCTTCTCAACTTTTTTTTAAAAAAAATGGCTAGAAATTGGTACCCAAACCTTGATTCAGATTATATTGAAGACGATTTATGGTCGTCACCGCACCAACCGATGTTTTATTCGGAGCCGCAAGAATCATCCGGCTTTCAACCATCCAACACACAACCGTCTCCTAACTTTGTTGTTCCGGAGACACAAGAATCACACGGTGAAGCTACGGAACCAAAAAGACGCGTCCACCGGAAAAAACAAGTTGCAACGGACGGGTCGGGACCGGCTTCGACTCCGAGGACGAAACGGAAAGCCACTCCGTGGTCATCGGATGAGAAGGAAGCCTTGTGTCGGGCTTGGATAGTCATTTCTGAGGATCGGCGTTGCGGTAATTGTTTTAACATTTTTAAAAATTATTTTTAATAAAAAAGTTAAATAAAAAAGTTAAATGGAAATCTAATTTATTTATTCATTTTGCAGCCGACTACCAAAAGAGCAAGATTTTTTGGACAAAGGTTAGGGAGACGTTCTACATGCTCGTTGGGAGTACAGAGCGGAACGCCGATATGATTTCGGGTCGGTGGTCCGAAATCAAAAAAATTTGTCGGCTTGTTTACTAATCTTTTCAACAGGAACAGCGGTCGTATGAGACCAAGTGGCAGTGATGATTTGGCGGTTTACAATTTCACGGTCGAAGAGTGGAAGCAGGAGTGTTTGCGGAGGTATGGGATGGTGAAGACGTGGGACGATTTAAAGTTGTGGGAGAGGTTGAAAAGGTGTTCCAAGTGGGTTGAGCTGGTGGCGCCGGACGTTGATGCGGAAGTAGGGCCGAAACGGACTAAAACTAGTTCGTCTGGAGCGTATAGCACTTCAACCGGGTCGGATTGCCGCGTTGGATTCGACCTAAACATTGCGGAGGAGGAAACGTCTTCACCGTCGAGGAGGCGGCCATTGGGAAGGGACGCCAAGGGGAAAAAACCGGCTGATGGGGAAGCCGTAAACATCGCCAATCTTGTTGAATCCCTCAATAAATTCAACAAAACCATAGAGGTGGTCTCTAATGACAAAAAGGAAAAAAGTAGAATGAGAGATTTGGACTTTCTTACTAGAGACTTCAGTAACCTAAATCCGGTCGATCAAATGCTAATGGAAAAGCAAAAGGAACGTATCCGAAAGAGGTTGATCGAAGAAGACCAAGCCGAAGAATAAGAAGAATGTTTTTTTTAGTACTTTAATTTTTATTTTATTTTTAGATATTAATGTGTTTTTTTTATTAATGTTTGTTTTTTTTAATAATTTATGAGTTTTTTTAATAATACATTGTTTGAATATATTTATAAAAAAATAAAAAAAAAATTCGCTGGAGCCCCTGCTGGAGCCCCTCCACACCAGGGCCAGGGGCTCTAACGGGGGCTCCAACACCCCCCTTATCCAGTTTCTCTCTCTGCCACACGTCATAATATTATTGGTTGGAGCCCCCATTAAAGCCCCCATTAAAACCCCCCACACCCCTCAGCCTTAGGTGATGTGAACTTAGGTGATGTGAAACAATGTGAGTCATATGTTGGGTTCCAAAGTTTTCTTAAATAATCTAGGTTTTCAATTTATATATATATACATATGAGAAGTATAGAGTGAAAACTCTATGTAACGTCGTTTTTTTTTTGTTTTTCTTTATTGCATATGTAATATATGTTGTTACATTTAATACAAAACATCTAAAAATTGGGAAAAAAAATTGTTTTGCTATTTTTTTATAAATCTTTACTAATTTTTATATATGTTTTCAGTAGTAAGAAAACGTTATATTCACTTTTACATTTTTTATTAACTTTAATTATGGGTCACAAGATTTAAACTTTAATTAAAAACATGAGGTTAAGAAGAGGTTTCTAGAGTTTTCACAACTCTAGTAGGTTTTTATTTTAACTAAACCCTCTATATATCTATATATCTATTAAAGCAATACGTTTTCTCCTATTTCTATTGGTTCAAATTACTCATTTCCATATATAACAATCACTCCCATAATTTCCTTCTAATTTAGTAAATGAAAAATAAAATGTAATATTTATGACCATTTCTATATAATTCTTTTAACCTTTAATAGTTTTATTATGTGTATTTTAATAATACACGTTAATCGGTTATTTAGAGAAATTTTTGAACTTTCAACCATATTACATATTATAAATTTATACCACTCCTTAATTGTATTAAAAAGGTAAAATAAAAATGTTAAATCATTATTATTATTATTATTCTAAGTTTCTGTAACTTATTAAAATTCTTAACACGTAACTCTTCCGTTCACTCGTTAATATCAATACATAATTTAGATTTTCATCAAATATACAACATACATATCTTAAATGGACCTTTGATTTCTATAATTATCGGAAGAGTTTATGTTGTTCCTCATTCTTTCAATGAAGCATACTGTTTAAAATTTATTTTAAACAAGGTGAAAGGCACTATATGCTTTGAAAATATTCGTACAGTTAATGGTGATTTTTGTGTCACGTTTCAAGATGCATGTTATAAAAGAGGTCTCTTCTCTTAGATGATGAAATGAGCATATAGAGGCTATTCGAGCATATAGAGGCTATTCAAAAAGCAAGTTATACGACAAGTGGTTATTACCTACGAAGTTTATTTGCCACCATGTTAATCACGTATAGCTTGTCTAGACCAAAAGATGTATGGGAAAAGACCTGGGAGTATTTAGTTAACGACATTGTTTACAAACAACAAAAAGATCAGAAAGATAAAGGCATCAATTTATTATGTTGTCTTAATTTTTACATAAGTATTTATTTAATTTTTTTAAGTAAATTTATATAAATAAAACTAACTTTAATACTTTTTGTATAATGTATTTTAAGCATGTTCTTATCCGTTACAAATTTGTTACTTTCTAAGACACAACTAACGAACCTGGCATTACTTGAAATACAAAATTTGTTATTCGAAATAATTCAACTCTTCATAGTTTTCCTACCATGCCATTCCCTAATGAGGAGTATATATCAGCATCAACCAATCGGTTCAAGTTTGAGGAGCTATCTTATGATACGGAGATTATGACAAACGAACTTCCAGAAGGTCGATTAGGAAAGGAGCTTTTCAAATCAAAGAATTCGTTTATTGCAAAGCCTTCTTTCAGATAAGTTGTTTATAAATAAACTCCTTAACTCATTAAATCAGGATTGGTAAAGGCCTTACTCTATTCCTTTTCAGGAATAGCGGCCTTAGAGCTTCTACTACTATCGGCTATCTAACTCTCAGGAAATCGGGGGTTTTGTTAGGGAATCGGTGTCGTGGTGGTGCTACGAGATGGCGATTTATCGTATAGAAGAATGGATCCATGGACCTTTTGATTGACCATAGATGCGAACCGACCGACCGCTAAGATAAGAGAAGATAAGTAGTTCTTCTATCGTTTTTCATTACGAATGAGCAACGAGATGTGTATACCTAAATTCTGATAGTATAGATCAGTCTGGAATGCCAAACCACAAATTGGTTCTTAAAGTTAATGTGCCAAAAATGTTACTAAGAAATAATGACTAGAAGAACGGAATGTGCAATGGAGTGTAGACTTCAAGTAATTAATTTGAGTAGACATGTTATCGAAGTAAAAGTAGTTTTAGGTATTATAATTAGTTATCACACTATTACTCGTAGTAGTCTAATGCCTTCAGATAAGAAACACCTGTTTTAAGTTCAAGAGAAGACGATTTCCATTGTAGTTTGTTTTGCAAAGATCATCAACAAAAATCAAGACCAGTCACTAGCAAGAGTTGGCTTATGCTTGAAGTGCCCGATTTTTACACATGGTCAACTTTATGGAGTTTTATCACGAGTTAAGAGTAGAGATGGAATTAAAATGCTTAGTTTATATAGTCAAGGTAAAGTTATAAACAAAACATCAAATATTGTTTATAAGGAAATATTAAGTAGTTTATGAAGATTTTGTTTTAAAGTTATAAATTTTGTTTGTAAACAATGTACTATGTAACTTCATTTATTGTAAGTTCATGTCTTTTTAGTACTTTATTCTTGTACGAATAAGAATTGCAATTATAAATCATGTTGTCGTCTCAAAAAACACATTCAAAAATATCTTGTTGTTTAAAGTTGTATATGTATTTACTTGACGATTTCTATGTTTCCATTCTATATATATATATATATATATGGTAGAGATATTTTCAGAACCAATTATAGCTACACGTTTAATTAAATCTTTGGTATTTTGTGGTTCTGATTAAATTATAATTTAATATTTAGAGATTAAAGAGAAAATATTATTATATAAGAAATGAGAATAAAACTACCAAGAAGAAAGGACAAAAGACATGACATCATTTTATTTTTTATCAATTTTTAAATTCTATTTTTTTCCTAGTTTGACTATATTTTTAAATAATAATAAAAATTATTTGCAAAGAAAACATTCTAAATCTCTAAAACAAAATAATGCCAGATTTGTTACAAATATAATTTTGTAGACAAATCAAACTTTGACATCCATTTCTTAGTTATGAAAATAGTAATAATAATCTTATAACACATACTTTTTTAAACATAAAATAGCAAAATTTGAAAATTTAAATGAATTAAAATGTAAAATATTATATTAAATGAGTGTCAAATTTAATACAAATTAATTTTTATAAACAAAAATACCTAAAAACTATTGCAAACAAAAAAAATACCTATGATACTTTTTCAGTAACGTTTCACTTACTTTTAACGGATCCTTTCAAAATTAACATATTGTTCGTTAACTCTTCTCTTTCTTTCTAAAACAATTTTGGAAGATTCTGGACGATCCTTTTTTATTTATTTCCTTTTTACTCTCCAGACGCATGCAAGGAATTACATACACAAACACAGAATTTACTCAAACCACACAAACTACATGATTACCAAACTAGTGTAGTTGGAAAAAATATTTACTAATTTAGTATAGTTTGAAAACTATTTACCAAAATAGGCGTTTTCTTGAATTTGTTTGCCTCTCTCCTCTATTAATTGGATAAAACTTAATTCTCATTATTTATTACTAATTCACTAAAATAGAATCTTACACTTTTTTATTTTGTTTTAAAAACCTTTTAGTGTGATGTTTTATTGTTTTATATATACACACACTCGAGAATTATTTTTGAAGATAGACACAGTCGACTAATTAAGAATGCAAAATTTTATTTTTAGTTTGGTATACAATTTCTTATTCTAAAATTAATAATCACTAATAATTTATACTGGCTTTTATTTTTTAATAAAAAAAACTAGCAGATCAAGTAAAGGGATAAATTAGTTATTTTCTTCTTAAAATAAAGACTAGTTAAAAAGATAAAAGCTAAATTAAATTATTAGTTATTATTATTTTTCGTTTATTACAGTTAGAATAAGAAATTGTATACCAAACCAAAAATAAAAATTTGTCTTCTTAACTAACCAGGCTGCACCCATCTTCAAAAATAATTCTTGTATAACATCAATACTAATAATAATAATAATTAGTAAATACATATAATAGTAATAATAATAACTAAATAAAACCTAATAATAATAACACCACGCTAGCTAAAAGGTATAAAACAAAATAAAAAATAATGTAAGATTTATATTTTAGTGAATTAGTAATAAAGAATGAGAATTAAATTTTATTCAATTAATAGAGGAGAGAGGCAAACAAATTCAAGAAAACACCCACTTTGGTAAATAGTTTTCAAACTACACTAAATTGGTAAATATTTTTTCCAACTACACTAGTTTGGTAAAGAACTCCACAAATTACAAATGCTACATTAATTACAAAATTGTCCCAAGTACACAATTTACTCAAATTACTACACAGTACACAAATGACATAAATTGCTGAAATCTACACAAATCACACAAGTTACCCAAATTACATTAATTACCCAAACACGACATACACAAAATTACATAAATTATCAATTACATATGCTACAGAAGGTACATAAATACATATATTACATGCAATACACAAATTACACAACACCAAATACACATATTACATAAAACACAAAAATTAAAACTTGTTTTTTTTTAAGTTAGGCCATCCTAATAAATATAGCTTGACGTTTTATTTTTAAAAAACCATTAAACTTGCTATGCAATCACCAATTTCAAACAATGTACGTACAAACACTTTATTCTAAATTTGTTTTGTTGGATATTCACTTTTAAATAATTAACAATCTGACTATTTGACTTGATTAAAACTAAAGAAATTCAATATGGTGTACACTTTAAAAATGAATTTTAAATAGTTTATAAAAAAGACTTTATGTTTGGGATTATAATCAACAAACTAAGAAAATTAAATATCTATACACAAAATTGGGTCATCGGGAAATAGAAAATAAGATGTGGGTTTTCATATAATACAATACGATTAGATCCCGTGTGTACCGTGTTACATATGGACGAAAAAATATATGAAACTTTATATATATATGTGTGTGTGCGCGCGCGCGCGCCACGTGTGTTATATACATTTTAATGAATTGTAAACGTCAGATAATCTAGTATTATTATTATTATTAATATTATTGTTATTATTATTATAAGGTATCACATTGTTGTTATAATAAAAAAAAATCTAACATGCAAAAACAAATAGAGAAAAATAACAATTTAAAACATAATTCTAAGTTAAGCCACATATTTATAACTTATACCACGAAAGACATATTAATTAAAACGTCATCATCTACTGAAGTCATATGTTGTAAACTATGAAGTGTAAACATATAGATGTTGTAACATAAGTTGTGTTCTATAAAAACTATTTTTATTGAAATTACAAAACATTTATGTACACAACGTAAAAAATGCTGAAAATAAGACTATAACAATGAGATATAATTATAATTTTATTAAACCACATGTTTAATAAAGAAAAAATATAATCCAAACTCGTGACTTAAACCACCATTTCAATCCAAACATCCATACATTCAATCCAAACGTTTATAAACAATTTCCCAAAATCCAAAAATAAAATAAAATAACAAAGCTTCACAATTTCAAAAAATAACAATGGAATAAATTAATTGTCTTTTTTACTTAATAAATGATGATTATAACAATTAATTTTGAAATTTTCTTTAACTTAGGAGTTAATGTTTAAAATTAATGTTCAAATTAACATGTGAAAATTATATAAATGGAAAATTGATAAGTTAGAAGCCTATGTGGACATGCTAGTTAAATGCCATATGAAAACCTTTTATTGCTTTAATAGTATAGTAAGAAGTAAGATTCTTAAGCGAATATGTTCAAAACTAAATATTAATGTTTTCATATATGAGTTTTCTTATAATCGATTCTTTACATTTTTAAACCACAATTTTTAAAACCAAAAACATTGTGTTTTATTTTAAACATATATATATATATATATAGGATCAGGATCATGTGAGAATTTTTTGGGAATTGAGAACTTTGAGAATCATTTTAGACCACAAAATAACCCAAAAATAAAAAAAAATCATAAAACAAAAAAAAACACAAAAATAAAAAAAGTAAAAAAACCAAAGTTCTTATTTATCATCCCGGTTTCTAAAAAACACGTAAAAAAAATTTCTCGATTTAGCTAAATTATACATATATGTATAATATGTACATATATGTACACACATGTTTTTTTCCTATACACATATGTATAATTTAAAGTAAATGATAATGTACATATGTGTACATTACGTAACTAGAGATTAAATGAAAGTATACATATATGTATAGGTATAATACGAATTAAAAAGAAAAAAAATCAATTTTTTTATTATACATATATGTATAATACGTACACACATGTTTTTTCCTATACACATATGTATAATTTAAGGTAAATGATAATGTACATATGTGTACATTACGTAACTAGAGATTAAATGAAAGTATACATATGTGTATAGGTATAACACGAATTAAAAAGAAAAAAAATTCGGTTTTTTTTTAATGAAACCGCAATGAAATATAAGAATTTTGGTATTTTTACATTTTTAAAATTTTCATTTTTTTTTGTTTTATAATTTTTTTAAATATTTTTTCAGATGCTTTTTTTTTGTGGTCCAAAATGGTTCTCAAAGTTCTCAATTTGCCAATGTTTCTCTTAGGATCTTTACCCTATATATATATATATATATATATATATATATATATATATATATATATATATATATGATCAGGATGATGTGAGAATTTTATGGGAATTAAGCTATTTTGGACCACAAAAAACCCAAAAATTAAAAAAAATCATAAAACAAAAAAACACAAAAATAAAAAAAGTAAAAAAAACCAAAATTCTTATTTATCATCCCGGTTTCCAAAAAAAACCCAAAAAAAATTTTTCTCGGTTTAGCTAAATTATACATATATATATAATATGTACATATATATACACATGTGATTTTTTATACACATATGTATAATTTAAGGTAAATGATAATGTATATATTTGTAGATTACGTAAACTAGAGATTAAATGAAAGTATACATATGTGTATAGGTATAGTATGAATTTAAAAAAAACGAAAAAAAAATTTTCTCGGTTTAGCTAAATTATACATATATGTAAAATTAATATGTACATATATTTACACATATGTTTTTTTATACACATATGTATAATTTAAGGTAAATGATAATGTACATATGTGTACATTACGTAAACTATAGATGAAATAAAAGTATACATATGTGTATAGGTATAATACGAATAAAAAAATTCGGTTTTTTTAATGAAACTGGAATGAAATAAAAGAATTTTGGTTTTTTTACTTTTTTAAAATTTTCATTTTTTTTTTTGTTTTATAATTTTTTAAATATTTTTTTAGTGATTTTTTTTAGTGGTCCAAAATGGTTCTCAAAGTTCTCAATTTGCCAAGGGTTCTCTTAGGATGCTTACCCTATATATATATATATATATATATATATATATATATATATATATATAATATATATATATATATCATTATATGACCCCTAAATTATTTAAGAACTTAAAGAACTCTTAATAACTAAAGTTTTTATAAAAATTTTTGTATATTCATGTTATTTGATTGTAGTTTTATCACTTTTTATATATATTTTTACGATTACAATTAAGGATATTAGTTTTTACACATATATAAAAAAAAATTTTACATTTTTAAGTTTGTTATTACTAAAATTTTACACATATGTAAACCTGTGATTTATATATGTAATAAAAAATTCATATATAAAATATGATAAAACTAATCTCAAACAATGTTAATATATGAAAAAAATCAAAAAAATGTTTGGTTGTTATAATTTCCTAGAAGTTCTTAACTTTTTTGAAGTTTTGAAATGATACGAACCCATATTATATATATATATATATATATATATATATATATATATATATAGGGGAAGTGTAGAATGAAAATCCATTTGAGTTGTGAAAACCCTATGTAACATCGTTTTTTTGTTTTTTTTTTGGCACACATAATATATGTTGTAACATTTAATACAAAACATTGAAACATAAAAAAAATTGTTTTGCTATTTTTTAATATTATTTTACTAATTTTTTTATATGTTTCAGGAGAGAGAAAATGTTATATTTATGTTTACATTTTTATTAACTTTAATTGTGGACCACATGATTTAAACTTTAGTTAAAAATATGTGGTTGAGAATGGATTTCCAAAGTTTTTACAACTCAAATAGGTTTTTATTTTAACCTAACCCTAAATATATATATATATATATATATATATATATATGAAACCTGCACGATGCGACGGAATTCAAAAATGACTTGCCATACAACAATATAAAGAAAACATAAGTATTCAATGTGCATATATCTATATATATATAGTTAAGTGTCATTTTATTACCTGTAGTTTGTTCAATTACGGAACTTTAGTACAGATTTTGATTTTTTTTTGCAAACAGCTACTTCACTTTTCTAAAACTTGCCATTTTAGTGCTTTTTTCTAACCCTGTCTAACTTTGTTTGTTAAGTGAGGGGTAATTATGTAACTTCATTATTTTATTTATTTTTTCCTTTTCTTTTAAACTATCTTTCCCCTTTAAATTCCTTTAAAACCCTGAATTCTCTTTTGATCATCTTTCATTTTTTCTAACCCCTATACTCAAATCTTGTATGCCACGTCTTTTCTCTAAATTTATAGATAACTTTTATCTTTAAAACATGAAAAGAATAGAAAAGAAACACGTCATCTTCAAGCCTTCGTCACCACCATGAACCACTGGCCACCTCCACCCTCGTCGCCACCATGGACCGTCGGCCACCTCCACCATAGTCTCTGGCGATATAGGAGGATTACAAATATCTTTCTCTTTGTCTGCCACCACCATAGTTGTAGGTTTTCCGGGGAGAAAACGACCATAAGAGTTGTTGATTCCGACACCTTATCTCATTTCTAGAACTAAATTAGAGTTTTTAACGAGCATGTGGTGGTTGTCGGATAGATATGGTGGGGAGAGAGAGAGAGAGAGATCGTGGGTAGGCCGGAGATGCTGGCTACCGGCGATGTTGGATGTCGGATGTAACATCCGGCCCCTCGCACCACCAATATTGTCCGCTTTGCCTACGAAGAGCTCACAGATTTGTTTTTGGTTGCCCAGGTGAAAACTTCCCAAGAGCCATCCTGCTACTACTCCCACCTGAGCACGCTTAACTTTGGAGCTCTCCTCTCGTCCACTACCATTAAGCCCAAAACGAATTGGTGATTTGAAAGGCAGGACATTTACTTATGAACCAAGGATCTCTCCTGTCCACGACCGATGTGGGATTTGCCTAGGGTGTTACAAACACCCCCCTTTGGACTCATCGTCCTCGATGAGGGTTGCCCCACCATCAGTCCCAGGATGTGGGATTCGCCTAAGGTGTACCTCGCGACACCCCCGGGGACTCACTATCTCTAATGAGGTTTGCCCCACCACCCCAAATGGTACAGGAGTGGCTCTGATACCACTTGTAACATCCGGTCCCTCGCACCACCAATATTGTCCGCTTTGCCTACGAAGAGCTCACGGATTTGTTTTTGGTTGCCCTGGTAAAGACTTCCCAGGAGGTCACCCATCCTGCTACTACTCCCACCTAAGCACGCTTAACTGTGGAGCTCTCCTCTCGTCCACTACCATTAAGCCCAAAACGCGTTGGTGATTTAAAAGGCAGGACATTTACTTATGAATCAAGGATCTCTCATGTCCACAGCCGATGTGGGATTTTCCTAGGGTGTTACAAACACCCCCCCCCCCTTTGACTCATCGTCCTCGATGAGGTTTGCCCCACCATCCGTCCCAGGATGTGGGATTCGCCTAAGGTGTACCTCGCGACACCCCCGGGGACTCACCATCTCTGATGAGGTTTGCCCCACCACCCCGAACGGTACAGGAGTGGCTCGGATACCACTTGTAACATCTGCCCCCTCGAACCACCAATATTGGCCGCTTTGTCCATGAAGAGCTCCCGGATTTTTTTTTGGTTACCCAGGTTGTGACATTCGTCAATTTCGGGTCTTGTTTGTATTCGTTTTTGTATTTGTTTAGTATGTAAAACCGACCCGATTTGTAAACCGAAGCTTATGTTATAATCAAAATGATGGATTTATGTTACAATATTGTTTCACACTTGTTGGGTCTTGAAAACATCCTATTTTTATTTTTATTTTTACTTATTTTTTTTTATTTTTATTTTTTTTGTTGTTTTGTGTTTTTGTCTTGATCCATTTTGCATGAAAACTCTTGTGTCTCACACCCATATTTGACCACCAACATTACCCTATATATACACCACCTTTCCTTTTCATTTTCCTTTGCTACAACTCCAAAAAAAAAACTCTCTCAAACATCAAAGATTCAAGGTTATCTTCTTAAGTGTTCTTGAAGGTTTTTAGTCTTTCATCTTAATTAGTTTATGTAGTCTTATTAATACTTGTTTATGGTTGTGCAACATGTATATAATATACACCCCTTGTTTACCTTTGGTAGTTACTTCTCCGATTCCGGTCGGTGAGGTTTCGGACCTCATAAGGCAAGGCTTCATGGAGGACTTCGTGTCCTTGATATATATACATCTATATAACTTGTTTATACATATTAATCTTGCTTATTTTAGTTTGTTGGTCATGTTTACAAGTTCCATGGTTATGGGTTTTTAAGAGTCTATGCTTCGGTTTAACCGTAAATAACTCTAAACCGTAAACCGAACTTTGTTACTAGTTTTGTTAAATAATTGTTTAAACATACTTATTGTTAGATCTAAGTTTCTAAAATCATTTTTACAAATTCTATGGTTATGGGTTTGTAGAATCTTACCTCGGTCTTAACCCGAAACACGATCCGAACCGAAAACCGAACTTTTGTTTAAAGACTTTATTGTTAACTTTTGGTTGTAAAACTTAAAGTATTTTTTATTTGTACATTATTATACAAGTTCTTTAGTGTTTGGACATGTGGAAACCATCTATGAACTTGTTGTGAGATGGAAACCGAACCAAACCGATTCTTACTCGCTTAAGACACACAAGTGTGTGTGTTTTTTTTAGCCATCAAGACTTGTATATTTCTTTAAAAATAGTTACAAATTGATTTTTAAATATTTTCTTAAGTACTTGGAAATGTTGGATTCAACTTGATCTCATAACAAAGTTTGGACCGACAAAACCGAACACTCGTTTAACGTGCGTTGTTAGTTCTAAAACAAAGGAACTACATACTTGGTTAAGTCTTATTAAATTTTATTGAGTTATCTCATAACATTCTATATTTTGGAAAGTTGACTTTGGGTGTTGACCAATTATTAAGACCCGAACCGACAACCCGAACACTCGATAAAAAAAAACCATTTTAGTATCTTTATTCCAAAGGGATTTGCATTCTTGCATTTTACCCACCTTATTACTTAACATAGTTTGAGTAAATATTAACGTTAGATACTTTAACCCGGTTTCGAGCAAACTTACATTTTTAAAGGGTTATTATTATAAATTCATAAATAGTTACATTTTAAAACCTTGAACTTTAATTATTTACATTTCTCAGCATTTATTTTGTTTAAAGACCTTCAAGACAACCTTTCTAAATTCAAGACTTCTTTTCTTTTTAGGCATTGTGCGTTAAACTCGTCGTTCCGACAAATCTCCAAATTATCATCTTTCAAGTTTACTACTTGAAGGTGAGTACTTCATACCCCATTTTCCATCTTTTATTTTGGAAGGTGACATTTCATAATTATTCAACAAAATGATTTATATTTGAATCTTAAACCACAAACGTAGTTGTATACTTTACCTAAATAATTGCTCGATTTGGTGTTCTATGCTTATATGCCTATGTGTTTATCGCTTTTGGTTGGTGGAACTATAAAATCCTAGAGTATTTGGCATCCCCTTATAGCAAGGTGTCGTTAACGTAATGCAATTAACGATAACTATAAAATCCAAGACTATTTGGCATCCCCTTGTAGCTAGGTGTCGCTAATGTGTTTAGCGATATCTATTTATCCAAATTGCCACTTTTATTTATTGTTCCGTATGCAAGTTTTGTGGCTATCTTTATTATATACTAATATGATTAAACTTATGAATTGCTCACCAACCTTTGAGTTGACAAACTTTATTTTATGAAATTTTGCAGGTTTGCATCTTGGTTGATTTATGATTGTGAAGAAAACGACATCAAAGACCTTAGGATATTAGTAAAAATGAACAATATCAAATTTGCCATATTTTGTGATATCTTGTTTATGGTTATTTTATGGATAATTGTTATGTGACATTTTCGATGTTGTGAAATGAAATGAGTTTATTAAATACTGTCACTTTAATTAGTGTCATGTTCTTATGAACAATCGTTACACCTCGGCATGTTCCGCCGCCTTTGGTCGGCGTGTAACAGATTGGTATCAGAGCCCTGACAAGAGGATAGGTGGTTAGACGTAACGACCTAGTATTGTTATGCTTAGAGTCCTATACGTGTGCTCATACGTGTTTACTCTATTTTGATTGTTCATATCGCATATTATTTATAAACTTGTTTAAAATTCACCAATATCCCAAATGTTCACATACACACACTTTCATAGTATTTCCAAGGTATCCTTACCTTAAAACGCAAAAAGTAGATTTTCATCGTGTTTTATGGATTACAAGATTAACTTGGATCCCGTTGTTTATAATCCCTTAAAGGTTGCATTTATATCGGGTTCGTAGCCCTCATAAGAAGCGAGACATTATAAAACGACCATTTGACAAAAAGATTCCAAGAATCGAAGGTGATTTACTTACCTGGAATGGTGGGATTATAGTGCTCGTTTTCTAGACCACAACCCGTGTTATACATGTCAATACTTTAAGTAGTCGAATGCGAGCGTTCCGGTCGCCATCCTAGTTTTTCGATGTCAAATCAATAGAACTACGGTGATTCGTGGACTAGTGCTTTGACATAACATTGTATCCCGATTTATGGGGTTATTATCGTTATTTGAGTCGAAAACATGAAAAAGTTGCGGTGGTTCATGCACATGTTTAGACTCCAACGTTGTGTTTTATAAAAAAAAAATTTTGAGTTGGAATATCAAATCATGGTGGTTCATATACGATTTTCCGACTCTATAAACCTCAAAATCTCAAAATTTTAAGCTTTAACCCCTCAAAATCTCAAAATCATTTACGATTGTTTCCGGTTTGTTGTTTATATACAAAGATTTATATTTTATCTAACACTAACATCTACTCCTCACTAACTCTAGAATTCACAATCAAAAAGAAAATTTAACTTCACCTTATTCTTATTTTATACACTCTCATATCCATTTCTTTTTACCTAAAACTTATTCCATTTCTTTATATCTTTTAGCATGCCTCCACTAGGACCGCGCAAGAACACCAACCGACGTATGGCTGCTTTTATCGTCAAGCAAATGGCCGCTGTGATTCCCGAACTTGTAACTCAAATCCAAGCTACCCAACCTCCTCCACCCGTTGAACCCAAACCCGTATCCTACCCATATAAACAATTTACTAGTGTCAACCCAACCGAATTCTGGGGTACGAACTGTGCAACTACCTTGTTGCAATGGTTCGAGTCTATGGAGAATGTGTTTAGATATAGCGAGTGCCCCGAAGCAAAAAAGATAAATTTCGCTTCAAGCATGTTTAGAAAAACCGCTCTAACATGGTGGGGTAGTGTCATGCATCTCCAAGGGTCGGAAACGGCTATGGCTCTTCCATGGTCCGACCTCAAGGCACTCATGATGAAGAAGTTTTATCCCAAACACGAACTTCAAAAGCTTGAGGAGGAATTTTGGAACCTCAAGCAAGATAGTGGTGATAACGCCGTTTACTCACTCCGTTTCCACGAGTTGAGCATTCTCGTCCCTCATTTGGTTACCCCGGCTGAGCGTGAGCTTGACAAATACATTGGGGGTTTACCTATGCAAATCCGGGACTCAGTCATGAGTAGCAAACCCATGAATCTTGAGGATGCCATTACTCTAGCCGGTGCGCTATCGGAGAATCATGTGAAAGCGGGTACCCTAACCCTCAAGAAACCAAACGAAAAAGCCAAACCCGAGCCTGCACCACAAGCCAAGGTTGAACCCGCACCACAAGCCATTAACTACTCCAACTCTTCCCGTCACAACAATAACAACAACAACAACAACAAAAAGAAACCCAAAACCAACTACCGAAACTAGGCCGTTACCCAACCCCAACCTCAACAAAAAACCCAAATTCCACCCCAAATCTGAAAACCCTATACCGGTACCGCCCCACTATGCAACATTTGCCAACTCCATCACCCACCAAACATGCCTTGTCGCCATTGTACCATTTGTAACCGACTTGGTCATCTCAACACCACATGCCGATCCACACAACGAACCCAAACTAACCAACCAAACCAACCAAGAACTTTTCCCCAAAATACTCAACACCGATATGCACCCTACCCACCAAACCAACCTCAACAACCCCGAGCTTGCTACAATTGCGATGACCCTAACCATTTCCGCAACAATTATCCTCGCCTCATCCTTACTAACCAAACCATGACCGCACCTTACTACCAAACTCAGGCTTACCAAGTTCAAACCTACCAACCTCAACTTTCACAACTCAATGCACCACTCATCCAACCCATCCAAGCCATACAAGCACCACCTCCTCCACCACCGCAAGCACCTCAAGTTAACCAAGGCAATCAAGGACGAGCTTTCATGATGAATGTTAATCAAGCTCAAGTGGCAAACGATGTTGGGAACGGTATGTTTTTAGTGAACCAACATTTGGCTTCCATTTTATTTGATACGGGTGCCGGTAGAAGTTTCATTTCTTTGAAATTTGAGTCAAAAATTTCCGTGTCTCGAACCAAGCTTTCCCGATCGTTTTCTGTTGAAGTCGCCAATGGGAACTCCATCACCATAAATTCCGTTGTCCGCGATTGTACTCTCGTTCTTGCTAACCATAAATTCTCCATAGATCTAATCCCGATGCAAATGGGAAGTTTCGATGTCATAGTAGGCATGAATTGGTTATAATTGCACCGTGCCGAAGTTGTTTGCTTCGATAAATTCATTCGCATTCCGCTTGTCAATGGTAAAATCCTTAAGGTCTTCGGAAAAGCTACTTCGAGAAGGCTTAATCTCATGTCGTGCTCTCAATCGCAAAAATACTTACGCTAAAAGTATGCTCCGCTCCTAGCTCTCTTAGCGACAAAAGACGAAAAGGAAAGGAAAATCCAAGATATTTCTATTGTTCGTGATTTCCTTGATGTCTTTCCCGACGATGTCACCAGTCTTCCACCCGTTCGTCCGATTGAATTTCGAATTGATCTTGTGCCCGGCGCGATGCCCGTGGCCAAGGCTCCTTACCGTTTAGCCTCGTCAGAAATGCAAGAATTATCGAACCAACTCGAAGAGCTTTCCAATAAAGGTTTCATTCGTTCTAGCTTTTCTCCTTGGGGCACTCCTGTTCTCTTCGTGAAAAAGAAGGATGGTTCGTTTCGTATGTGCATCGATTATAGGGAACTTAACAAACTCACCATTAAAAATCGTTATCCCTTGCCATGAATCTACGACCTATTCGACCAACTTCAAGACGCAACTTGCTTCTCCAAAATCGATCTTCGATCAGGTTATCATCAATTGCGTGTTCGCGAAGAAGACATTCCAAAAACCGCTTTCCGTACTCGATATGGACATTTCGAATTTTTGGTTATGCCCTTCGGGTTAACAAATGCACCCGCGGTGTTTATGGACCTCATGAACCATTTTTGTAAACCATTCCTCGATAAATTCGTTATTGTCTTTATTGATGACATTCTCATCTTTTCCAAATACAAAGCCGAACATGAGCATCATTTGCGTTCCATTCTCGAACTTCTTAGAAACGAACGACTTTATGCCAAGTTCTCCAAATGCGAATTTTGGCTCGAGCAAGTTTAATTTTTGGGACATATCGTAAACAACAAAGGTATTCATGTTGATCCCGCTAAAATTGAGGCCGTTAAGGATTGGAAAACTCCAACGACTCCCACGGAATTCGATCCTTCCTCGGTTTAGCCGGATATTATCGACGTTTCATTCGAAACTTTTCCAAGACCTCTTTGCCTCTTACCTCCCTCACTCATAAAGGAAAACCATTTGATTGGGGTTCGAAGCAAGAAAAATCCTTTTGTACTCTCAAGGACATGCTTTGCAATGCTCCCATTTTAACCCTTCCCGATGGAAACGACGATTTTGTGGTATTTTGCGATGCCTCTCATCAAGGTCCTAGTTGTGTCCTCATGCAACGAGGTCAAGTCATCGCTTACGCATCAAGGCAACTTAAGGTCAACGAGAAGAACTACACAACTCATGATCTCAAACTTGGTGCCGTTGTTTTCGCTCTCAAAATCTGGAGACATTACCTTTATGGTACGAAATGTGTGGTTTTTACCGATCATAAAAGCCTTCAACACATTTTTGACCAAAAAGATCTCAATATGAGACAACGACGATGGGCCGAATTACTTAGTGATTACGATTGCGAAATTCGTTACCATACCGGTAAAGCGAATGTTGTCGCCGACGCCCAGTCGAAAGGTTAATGTTAAATCCGTTCTGCTTCTAAGCGTTGTCGTTCAAACCGATCTTCAAATTCGAATCATCCAAGCTCAACGTACCTCCGTTGAAGAAGGTAACATGTACGACGAAATGTCATGTGGAGCCGAACTTCAACTCGAAACCAAACCCGATGGTCTTTTGTACTTTCTCAATCGTTTGGGTTCCAAATTGCGATGACCTTCGTACTTGTATACTCGACGAAGCTCACAATTCGCGGTATTCCGTTCATCCCGGTGCGGATAAGATGTATTTCGATCTTCGTGCTACCTTTTGGTGGCCAGGTATGAAAAAGGACGTAGCCTTATTCGTATCTAAATGTCTTACTTGCTCAAAAATTAAAGCCGAACATCAAAGACCTTTTGGTCTACTCGAGCAACCACCGATTCCCGTTTGAAAATGGGAAGACATTGCTATGAACTTTATCACTAAATTACCCAACACCCAAAAGGGCAACGATAGCATTAGGGTGATCATCGATCATTTGACCAAATCTGCTCATTTCATTCCAATCCGCGAGAAGTATTCTGTCGAGTAGCTTGCTCAAATCTATGTTCGAGAAATCGTGTGCCGACACGGTTTACCATTGACTATTATCTCTGACCATGATGCTCGTTATACCTCTTATTTTTGGTGTTCAGTTCAAGAAGCTTTGGGAACACGTCTCGATCTTAGCACCGCTTATCATCCTCAAACGGACGGTCAATCCTAACGTGCAATACAAACTCTCGAGGATATGCTACGAGCATGTGTTATAGATTTCGGTGGGAATTGGGATTCTCACATTCCGTTCATTGAGTTTTCTTATAACAATAGCTACCATTCGAGCATTGAGATGGCTCCTTTCGAAGCTCTTTACGGTCGTAAATGTCGTTCTCCGATTAGTTGGAACGAAGTCGGTGAAGCTCAAATCACGGGACCCGAAATGGTTCAAGAAGCCACCGACGTTATTGATTGAATCCGTAAGAACCTCCTAGCCGCTATAAGTCGTCAAAAAAGTTACGCCGACAAACGGCGAAAACCGATCGAATTTAATGTTGGCGATCTTGTCCTTCTAAAAGTATCTCCTTGGAAGGGGGTAGCCCGTTTCGGAAAGAAGGGTAAACTAGCTCCTCGTTTCGTTGGTCCTTTTAAAATCCTTGAGCGTATTGGAAAAGTAGCTTATCGACTCGAACTACCGGAAGAACTTATCGGTATTCATCCTACAATTCATGTTTCAAATCTTAAAAACTGCTTAGCCGAGGGTAATCTCCATATACCTCTCAAAGAAATACATGTCAATGAGTCGATGGTCATGGTTGAACGACCCGTTGAGATTATGGATCGCAACGAGAAGAGAACCAAGCGTAGCCGTATTCGGTTAGTCAAAGTTCGATGGGAATCACGGCGTGGCGCGGAATTCACTTGGGAACGAGAAGACAAAATGAAAGAGAAGTATCCACATTTTTTCGCAGCATCGTCTTCGTCTTAATTTCGGGATGAAATTTTCTAAAATAGGGGATACTGTAACATTTGTCAATTTCGGGTCTTGTTTGTATTCGTTTTTCTATTTGTTTATTATGTAAACCGACCCGATTTGTAAACCGAAGCTTATGTTATAATCAAAATGATGGATTTGTGTTACAATATTGTTTCACACTTATTGGGTCTTGAAAACATCCTATTTTTATTTATTTATTTATTATTTATTTTTTTATTTTGTTGTTTTGTGTTTTTGTCTTGATTCATTTTGCATGAAAACTCTTGTGTCTCACACCCATATTTGACCACCAACATTACCCTAAATATACACCACCTTTCCTTTTCGTTTTCCTTTGCTACAACTCCAAAAAAAAAACTCTCTCAAACATCAAAGATTTAAGGTTATCTTCTTAAGTGTTCTTGAAGGTTTTTAGTCTTTCATCTTAATTAGTTTATGTAGCCTTATTAATACTTGTTTATGGTTGTGCAACATGTATATAATATACACCCCTTGTTTACCTTTGGTAGTTATTTCTCCGATTCCGGTCGGTGAGGTTTCGGACCTCATAAGGCAAGGCTTCATGGAGGACTTCGTGTCCTTGATATATATACATCTATATAACTTGTTCATACATATTAATCTTGCTTATTTTAGTTTGTTGGTCATGTTTACAAGTTCCATGGTTATGGGTTTTTAAGAGTTTATGCTTCGGTTTAACCGTAAATAGCTCTAAACCGTAAACCGAACTTTGTTACTAGTTTTGTTAAATAATTGTTTAAACATACTTATTGTTAGATCTAAGTTTCTAAAATCATTTTTACAAATTCTATGGTTATGGGTTTGTAGAATCTTACCTCGGTCTTAACCCGAAACACGATCCGAACCGAAAACCGAACTTTTGTTTAAAGACTTTATTGTTAACTTTTGGTTGTAAAACTTAAAGTATTTTTTATTTGTACATTATTATACAAGTTCTTTAGTGTTTGGACATGTGGAAACCATCTATGAACTTGTTGTGAGATGGAAACCGAACCAAACCGATTCTTACTCGCTTAAGACACACAAGTGTGTGTGTGTATTTTTTTTAGCCATCAAGACTTGTATATTTCTTTAAAAATAGTTACAAATTGATTTTTAAATATTTTCTTAAGTACTTGGAAATGTTGGATCCAACTTTATCTCATAACAAAGTTTGGACCGACAAAACCGAACACTCGTTTAACGTGCGTTGTTAGTTCTAAAACAAAGGAACTACATACTTGGTTAAGTCTTATTAAATTTTATTGAGTTATCTCATATCTCATAACATTCAATATTTTGGAAAGTTGACTTTGGGTGTTGACCAATTATCAAGACCCGAACCGACAACCCGAACACTCGATAAAAAAAAACCATTTTAGTATCTTTATTCCAAAGGGATTTGCATTCTTGCATTTTACCCACCTTATTACTTAACACAGTTTGAGTAAATATTAACGTTAGATACTTTAACCCGGTTTCGAGCAAACTTACATTTTTAAAGGGTTATTATTATAAATTCATAAATAGTTACATTTTAAAACCTTGAACTTTAATTATTTACATTTCTCAGCATTTATTTTGTTTAAAGACCTTCAAGACAACCTTTCTAAATTCAAGACTTCTTTTCTTTTTAGGCATTGTGCGTTAAACTCGTCGTTCCGACAAATCTCCAAATTATCATCTTTCAAGTTTACTACTTGAAGGTGAGTACTTCATACCCCATTTTCCATCTTTTATTTTGGGGGGTGACATTTCATACTTATTCAACAAAATGCTTTATATTTGAATCTTAAACCACAAACGTAGTTGTATACTTTACCTAAATAATTGCTCGATTTGGTGTTCTATGCTTATATGCCTATGTGTTTATCGCTTTTGGTTGGTGGAACTATAAAATCCTAGAGTATTTGGCATCCCCTTATAGCAAGGTGTCGTTAACGTAATGCAATTAACGATAACTATAAAATCCAAGACTATTTGGCATCCCCTTGTAGCTAGGTGTCGCTAATGTGTTTAGCGATATCTATTTATCCAAATTGCCACTTTTATTTATCGTTTCGTATGCAAGTTTTGTGGCTATCTTTATTATATACTAATATGATTAAACTTATGAATTTCTCACCAACCTTTGAGTTGACAAACTTTATTTTATGAAATGTTGCAAGTTTGCATCTTGGTTGATTTATGATTGTGAAGAAAACGACATCAAAGACCTTAGGATATTAGTAAAAATGAACAATATCAAATTTGCCATATTTTGTGATATCTTGTTTATGGTTATTTTATGGATAATTGTTATGTAACATTTTCAATGTTGTGAAATGAAATGAGTTTATTAAATACTGTCACTTTAATTAGTGTCATGTGCTTATGGACAATCGTTACACCTCGGCATGTTCCGCCGCCTTTGGTCGGCGTGTGACACAGGTGGAGGCTTCCCAGGAGGTCACCCATCCTGCTACTACTCCCACCTGAGCACGCTTAACTGTGGAGCTCTCCTCTCGTCCACTACCATTAAGCCCAAAACGCGGTGGTGATTTAAGAGGCGGGACATTTACTTATGAACCAAGGATCTCTTCTGTCCACAGCCGATGTGGGATTTGCCTAGGGTGTTACATCGGAGATGATGGCTACCGGCGATGGTGATGACCTACAGTGGTTAGTAGTAGTTGATGGTGGCATCACAGCCTAAGCTTCAATGTTGGTTTAAGCTTCAACCTGAATTAAAAGGGGTTTTAGGGTTTTGAAAGAATTAAAATGGGAAGACCTTTAAAAGAAAAGGAAAATATAAGTAAAATAACGAAGTTACCAAATTACCATTAACGAACAAAGTTAGACGGGGTTAGAAAAAGCACTAAAATGGCAAGTTTTATAAAAGTGAAGTAGCTGATTGCATTAAATTCAAAATTGGTACCAAAGTTGTGTAATTAGACAAATCACAGGTATTAAAATGACACTTATCTCTCTCTCTCTCTATATATATATATATATACACACTAGATTTTATCCCCCGTATTACGGGGGTTGTTGTACATTATTCGTTTTTAATATTTATATATGTATATTTGGATTTTAATTTTATTTATTGTAAGAAAGTTAATAATTAATATACTTGAGGTTTGATGATGAAATGGTTTCACAAATAAATGATATTCTATAATCCGGTTGAAAAGTTATCTGGGTTTGGTGATAGGCCATTACCCGCTTATTTTCTTTACTATAAAATTGTTTCTAAATTATAAATAATATATTTTTTTTAATAAAATAGGATATTAATTTTTAGTATATCCCTATTTTATAGTATATTCATATCAAATAGTTGATTAGATTAACTTTTAATATAATGAGATGTTATAACCCGTTTATGAGCTATCTGGGTTTGGTAAGACCTTTATCCGTGAATTCGGGTTAAATGCGTGAGAAGCATTCATTTACAAATAAATCAATATGATGGCTTGAGAGAATGGTTATTTTATATTTTTTGTTTTTTAATATTTATTTTTTGCATTTTAATTTTCTTTATTTTAGAAAGTTAAATGATATGTTATAACTCGTTTAAAAGCTATCTGGATTTGGTGACCCATGACCATCTTATGTTTTTTACTATAAAATTGTTTATTAATTATAAATAATATCTTTTTATTTTTAAATTGGATATTAAATTTTAGTATATCTCTATTTTATAGGATTTCATATCAAATAATTGGTAAGATTAATTTTTAATTTAATGAGATATTATAACCCGTTTAAGAGCTATCTGGTTTTGGTAAGACCCATACCCATGAATTTGGGTTAAATCAATGAGAGGCCTTCATTTAAAAATTAAACAATCTGGTGGCTTTCATAAAAGGAAGGAGGGATCACATCGCGACACGTAGGATTTTAGGGGTTTTGTTTATATATATTATAGATATAAAAGTGTTTGGAGATCATTAAAAAAGTCAATCATTCATTTTTTACAAAAATCTATATATCTATTAAAAAAATTCAGATTTTAGACACTCTTGGTCCATATCTATATATTCCATATATATCCATCTTTCTAATAATTTCTTCATATATAAATAAATCAAAAATCAAACAATAATTACAATACAAACAATTGGACGGCATGTTATAGACAACAGATATTCAATAAGCAATTCTCACGGCAAAGATCGCCTAATTCCACGGCAGCGATTCTCACGGCGTCCTTTCTCACGGCGGAGGTTACCCTTAATTCTCGGAGTTCATGAATCGATTATTCCACGGCAGCGATTCTCACGGCACCGCAGAAGCCTTTCTCACGGCGTCCTTTCTCACTCAACGGTTGAAGAAACACTAACCGGTCCCCGGACAGATTATAGATAATCTGGGGGTTATATGTTTCCCACGAGGGGTTAGACCCTGAGAAGATGGTTCTTCTGATAACCTGCAAAACAGACACCGTGAGCTTGTCACTGAGAAGGGGGGGTTCCTCCTTGTGACCACCCTCCGGCGTGAGAATCAGACTAGATTGCTCTTTAAATATAAATGTATATTAAGAGATTGCTAGAGCAGATATCAGGTATAATATGATGATACAAGATAAGATGAGATGGTCATACCATTTGTGGTATTTATAGCCGAAGGTAGGTTTCCAAGGAGGTGTGGCCGGCTGCAACAGTATTCCTGTTCCACCAACAGTAGCTTACCCACGTGCCTGTTGGTAGTTGGTGGGTAGGCAGCGGCTGATAGCAACCTGGCCTGCTGTATACTATTCCTTTTCCACCAACTGCCGGCTGCGCACGTGGTATTACAAGAGTTGGTGAGTAGGCAGCGGCTAATAGTGACATACAGTATAGGAGCATGCTGGTCGCCATACTGTTGTCCATAAGCTGTCGTATCTTTAGTCAGATCTTTTTCCCATACCTCGTCAGGTACAGTACAGAAGATCTTCCCGTATCGTACGGACTGGCTTATTTGGGCGGGAGTATTCCCCCTCCCGCCCTTGTGCGGGATTGTTCCCGGCTTCGCTCATTCCTTCAGGTGACACTGAATGATTGAGAGCTAAGTGCCTTGTGCGTGTAGCCTTGCTGCGCGGGTGGCCTTCCCTAATGGCTTGTATCCGAGGCTGCGGGGACAGGCGGAGTCCTTCACCATTGGGAGGCATTTCCTGCGGGAACAGCTTGCGTACTGCGCGTGAGGACGTCACGTCTCTGAGCATGGTTGGTCCTGCGGATCCAGTTGGTTTCTGCGCAGACGTCCCTGTTTAAGGTGAGTCTTGCGGGTCCAACTGGGCTCTGCTGGGACCTACCTCTTCAAGTCCCCCCAGTCCAATGTTTTTCTCATGCGTGTTTAATAAAGTGAGGTGAACTTTTGAACTTAAGCAAAGGGTTTTGAAAAGGGGTTTTTTAAGGTTTTCCATGGGGATTCTTCCCGCGGAAGTCCTTGTCACTTGCAGAAATTCCCGAGTTTCCTGCTTGGTCTTTGGGTATGATGCGGGTAGATCTGTAACCTCCTCGCAAGTCAGGAGCGTTGAGTCCCACTTGTGTGGATTCTCCATTAGGTTTTGGTAGTTTTGAACATAGTGATCAATTATGTTAAAACCACCAATTCCATCCTGGAGCTTCAAACAACGTAGTTCTCGACGTTCCCGCTATGCGGGGATGTTATTTCCGTTTCCGCAAGCATTGCCCAGAAGATCCTTCTTGGTTTCAATTCCCAGCGGAGTGCTAGGTACGTGAAGGGTTTTGCCTTAACACTGTACCAGCGCTCGTCTTACGGTTACTTTACTTCCAAGGTATTCCTGGCGTCAATTCCCTGCGGGTGCTAGGTATGTGAAGGGTTCTGCCTTTACACTGTACCCGCACCCGTCTTATAGTTACTTGGTTGCCGAGGAATATTTGGCTTCAATTCCCTGCGGGTGCTAGGTATGTGAAGGGTTTTGCCTTTACACTGTACCCGCATCCGTCTTACGGTTACTTGTTCGCCAAGGTTTACTTTGCTTCAATTCCCTGCGGGTGCTAGGTATGTGAATGGTTTTGCCTTTACACTGTACCCGCATCCGTCTTACGGTTACTTGTTCGCCAAGGTTTACTTGGCTTCAATTCCCTGCGGGTGCTAGGTATGTGAAGGGTTTTGCCTTTACACTGTACCCGCATCCGTCTTATGGTTACTTGTTCGCCAAGGTTTACTTGGCTTCAATTCCCTGCGGGTGCTAGGTATGTGAAGGGTTTTGCCTTTACACTGTACCCGCATCCGTCTTACGGTTACTTGTTCGCCAAGGTAAGGGGTATTTTCCCGCTTACTTTTTAACATTTTTAAATTTTGAATTTTTGAAATTCGAAAGGTTGGTGGAAAGATAGGAACAGTCCAAACCTCTGAAACGTCGTGCGACGGTTTCTTCTGACTGTCAGGACGTGCAGGAAGTTATGGTGACGTGACAGTACATGGTCATTCCAGACGCTTTTACAGGCGCGTGGGCGCGATTTTTTGGGCGCGTGGCCGCGAAATTAATGGTACGCGTCCTGTCAACAGCTGTTGCCAGCTTGCTTTTTCCCACGTGTCATAGTTTCATTGCACCTTCGATTTCTCTCTCCTCCGCATTAAATTCATCGCATTAATTGCGATTAGTATATAAAGGGGGAGAGGGCTCTTTGTAATCCACACTTTCACCCTTCTCTTCTTCTTAGCGATTTCCGGCAAATACTCACCTTTTCAGGCAAGCATTTTCCCGAAATCGTTTTCTTCTTTCTGCAAGATGTCTTCACGTGATCTCGAGTCTACAGCCGATGACAAGAGTACTGCTGGCGAGTGCCAGTGTTCTCTGCCCGGCGATCTGTACCGGTATGTTGTCAGGAAGTTCATGCTCGATCCTCTCGAGCCTGAGTTTCCTGAACCCCGTCAGACCGTGGACGATGCCCCCAGAGGCAAGATCGGGGTTTATGCAGCATTCCTTGTCTATGGGAATCTTAGGTTCCCATTGACAAAGTTTGTTTACCGTGTCCTTGAGAGGCACGGTGTTCATTTGACCGAGCTGCACCCTATGGTGGTCGCCAAGATTCGCCACTTTGAGTGGGTGTGCCGGATTTTGGGCATCGAGCCCCATGTTGACCGCCTGATGACCTTCTACACTTGGAGGTGCATCCAGGGGTGGTATACCCTGACAACCCGTATCAAGGGTTTGAAGATTTGCGCGACCGAGCGCAGTCTTCGCGCGTGGAAGCGGGAGTTCTTCTTTATCTCCGCTCGCGCCATTCCCCTTGCCATGAAGTTTAAGAATGGGCAAGCTCTCCCAAGCCTTCACGCCTCCAACTACCAGGAGGCGGAATGGTTTTCAAGGATATCTCGGATCCAATCTCCGGTTTACCGGTTTGCGGAGTCCGGGATGGTCATGTTGGGGATGAGCCGGGTCTGGAAGGCGGCGGACGCGCAGAAGGTTCCGATCGTCCTCGAATACGGTTCGAACTCTGTTCCTTACGGTATGCTTTCTTTCCTTTTGTTGATTTTAAATTTCTTCTAACTTTTTCCCTGTTTATTTCAGAGGGGAATGACCTGAAGTCGCTCCTTAACCCGCGGGAGGCTGACGGTCCCGTACGGATGGGTACTCGCGCTCTTGATGAGAACGAGTTGCCCATCCTCGAACAAACTGCGGATCGGTTCGTGGAGGTCTATCCGCTAGGCCATGAGATCCTTAGCGCCAGGCGGCCAGGTAAGGCGCTCTTCAACCCTCGACCCCTCAATGTTGAAACCTCTGCTGGAATTCCTCTAATCGTCTGTTCTGATGAGGAATCCGCAGATGGTCCTCCGTTGGTGCGGAAGAAGAAGGCTGCCGGCGGGAAGGGAAAGGAGAAGGTGGCCTCCACTGCCGATCCGGTGCCTCTGTCTGACTCGGAGACTGAGAGCGAGGAGGTGGCGGGGAATCCCGGTGGTGATAAGACCACGGCTCCGGAGGTTGCTACTGTCACCTCCGGAGAGCCCAAGAAGACGACGGTGACCGGCGCAAAGAGGCCGGCTCCATCGGGTTCATCCCCGCCCGTTCGTACTTTCAGGCTCAAGAAAACCCGTAAGTACAACTTCCTTCAGCTTTTATCTTCATAGCTTTATCCTTTTTAACACTTTTCTTCTTTACGCAGGCGTGGATGTTGACGCATTCCAGGGTGGAGCGCAGAGGAGTACCTCTCCGCCGATGACGGTAGGCTTGGTCAGCCTACCTGAGGCGTCGACCCAGGCGCCTGCGCCTGCTCCCGCTGGTTCAGTTGCTCACTCCTTTGAGCCGACTGTTCCAGCCGAGATGACGTCACCGCCGGCCGTGAGTGCGATTTTTACAGCATCCTTCACCGAGCCGGCGGTTACCATTGCTGCGGAATCTGCGGCAGCGACCGCGGCGGCGACCACGGCGGCTGCTACTATGCCCCCGCCATCGGCAACGACGGCCGGTCCATCAGGTACGCGTGGGGGTTCTCGCCAATCTTTGCTACCTTCCCATCTGCCTGACCTTTTGGATGGGTTTCCTTTGGGTTCAGGTGATGGGTTCGGCGGCTATCGGCCTGTTATAGACCCTACAGGTGCGTAGGGTTCCTTTGGCCCTTTTTCACTTATATATATATTTTTTATCATCTTTTCCTGACTGCTTTTTGTTTTCTGCAGTGTCGGATTCCAATGAAGTGTATGTTCCGCGATGGAACATACGCCGAGGAACAACCCTTCGTACCCCTGTGGAGTGCGTGGAATGGGCTCGTCACGCTGCTCCCAGTGGTGCGTTGGGGGAAGCCATGGCTAGCTACCAGGAGGGTAGGCTAAGCAATGAGCTTCAGGTTCTCCTCGCCCGGATGCAGCCGCGCGTCGAGCTGCTTTGTCGTGAAAACGACAAGTTAAAAGCAGCTCGCGCTAAAGAAGTAGCTCAGGCGCGGGCTATCCGGGAGGAGAACCAAAAACTCTCCGCAGCGGCTGCGGAGAAGGAGAAGGCCTTCAAGGCCCTTGAGGTTGAAGTTCAGGCTCGACTCGAGGCCCGTTCCAAGGCTGCCCAAGCTGTTAATGAACAGCTTCGGCTGGCTAAGGAAACTGCGAGGAACGCAACCGAGAGGGCCACCAAGGCTGAAGCTGTTGCTGAGCCTCTACGCGTGGAGAATGAAGAGCTTAAAGCAAAATTAAAGGCTCTCCAGCAGGCTCATGATGCCTTGGCAATGGAGGATGCTAAGAAGCTTCAAGAAATCCTGGACCAGAGGGGGGTGCTTGACCATACCGAGCGTAAGCTAAAGGGCGTCGAAGAGGCTGCGGCTAAAGAGGTGTTGCTTGCCAACCTCAACAAGAGTGAAGCCGAACGCGCCCGTAACGAAGCTCAAGCTGCCCTCCAAGAAGCTCTGGCTGCCAAGGAATGGCTTCTTCGAGAAGCGTTGTCTCAGGTATGTTTTCATGTCTTTACGCTTTTCTTTGCAAATAGAAAAGGTTTGACACTTGTATATTTTCTTTTGTAGGTTGTGCATCGGGTCTTCTCAGAGACATCTTACGACGATGCTATGAGCGCAGCCCTCAACGCTTCTCACGAGGATGGGGAAAAGGCCGGCTTTCTGCTTGGTCTAGGGTTCGTTGAGAAAGGCATCCCGCCTTCCAACTTCCCTTTATTCGATGTAGATACCGAAGCTGTATACGACCAAGCAGTAAATCAATACGCCGCCTTCCCGCATCCAGTGGTGGAGAAGGTGAATGAAGTTGCCGCTGCTGATGACGGGCTAGCTATCCTCAAAGCTTTCCTTGAACTGCCACGCTCTACTGATGGGGCTGGTCCAAGTGGAAGTGGCCTTGAAGCCTGATCCTGAAGATCCCTTCCCGCTGCTAGGATAGATATAGTATAGATTTACTTTTGTAGGCGGGTAGTTACCCGGCCATTCTTGTAACGAATATTTATGAAATATAAATCTTTTGTGCGGGTAAGACCGTTTCTTTTATTGGATTCCTTGCTCTATAAACGTTATATGACTTGCATACTTTAGTTTAAATTAGCAATTTTCCAAGTGTTTAGAATAAGTTAACCTTTGAACGTGGTAGATAATAGGTGTGAAGTTTTGTTTCCTCCTTAGTGATTGTGCGGGTAGAACCGTCACTTGCACTTAGTAGGATGGCTAAACTTTACCCATATCTGACCTGCGTGTAGGTTTTCCTCATCCTTTGAGGATAAGTTAACCTTTGAACGTGGTTGATAATAGGTGTGAAGTTTTGCTTCCTCTTTCGTGATTGTGCGGGTAGAACCGTCACTTGCACTTAGTAGGATGGCTAAACTTTACCCATATCTGACCTGCGTGTAGGTTTTCCTCATCTTTTGAGGATAAGTTAACCTTTAACGTGGTTGATAACAGGTGTGAAGTTTTGCTTCCTCTTTCATGATTGTGCGGGTAGAACCGTCACTTGCACTTAGTAGGATGGCTAAACTTTACCCATATCTGACCTGCGTGTAGGTTTTCCTCATCCTTTTAAGAAATTTGTTTTGAACCGTTCGACGCGCGGTTGTCAATAGGTTAGTGTTCAGTTTCCTTTCATGATTCATGCGGATAGACCGGCACTTTCATTTGATGGGATAACTGAACTTTTCCCCTTCAACTGACCTGCGTGAAGGTTTGTCGTTTTTTGGGTTTATGCGGGTTTTGCCGCCTTCCCCATGCAACGACTTTTCACGTAATTATGCGGTGAAAACCGGCATATTAGTGTTCATAAAAATGTAAATGTAAAATCATCAGCGTCAATGTTTTAAGGAGAATCATTTCCATTAGAAGTTGCTCTTGGCCTTTTCTTTACAAATTTGGAATTGATTTACATGCACTGTGTAAATGAGCTCCCTTCCATGTTGTTGGGATGGGAGTGCCATCGAGCCGATACGCACCTGGTTCGGGATCTCGTTCTTTACGCAGCGTGTAGTCTCCACCTTGAAGCTGGAATTTTATTCGTGTTTCCCCCAGCTGGGGTTCTACACGCATCAGCCTGCTCAGCGTTCATTGCGCCACGAGGTGCGCAAGCGTCCCATCTCTGACGAATGCTTCGACCATGTCCTTCACGTCTATGCATTCTTCGGTGGTGTGGCCTTTTGTCCTGTGAAAGTCACAGTACTTGCTCCGATCAGCATTGTGACGATGTCGGATTATTTGAGGCTTCGGCCATGGGAGCTCCTCGGTGGCGAATATCTCGGTGACGCTTTTGGTGAGCGGCGTCCATCTGGAGTTCTTGGACTGTATGTTATCCCTTCCGCCTAACCGATGCTGCAAGCCGGATGAGGTGTCAAAGTTTACCCTTGACTGCCAAATGCCTAGCTTCCGCTTTTTGTTTAATCGGGCGGTGAGAACGTTGTCCTCTCTTGTTTTCTGGGTGTAGAGGTTTGTGCTCTGTGGGAGATCTCTACCCAGTTGCTTCTCCGTTTCCGCAAAGCGTTTAGCTGCTGTCATGATGGCATCCCATGTGGATGGCATGCCATCTTTACCTGTTAAGGTGCGGATGAGCTCTGGGTCGTTCGCGCCTTGTATGAAAGCAGCGCGAACAAGGTCTTCGCTAATGTTACCCAGACTTAGCTTCTTCGAGTTGAAGCGAGTGATGAAGTCCAGCAAAGATTCATCTGTTTCTCGAATGCATTTGAGGATTGTCCATTGCTCCTCGGTATACTTTCTTTGCTGGCTGAAGTGTTGGCTAAACTTCTGTTGGAAGTCTGCCCAATCGTAGATGTGGTTGACCGATAGACGATCGAACCACGCTCTAGCAGCCCCAACCAGTGTCATTTGGAACATGTAACACCACGTAGGTTCCGTCCAACTACTGACGGTTGCCCCCGCTATGAATCTGTTCAAATGATCATCGGGGTCAGATATACCATCATATGTGCCTATGCTTGACATTTGTTTGGCACTTTTTGGGGCGATTGCTTCCGCAATGTCCCTTGCAAATTTGGACGTTCTCGCATTTGCAACGTTTGGTCTGAACGTTTTGGAGAAGTCTCGTGGACTTCCACCTGTGCTTTTTGGTTTGAAGGCTTGTCCAAAATGCCTTTTCGGTTGGGATTCCGTTTCCTTACGCTTCCCTTTTGCCCTATGGCGAGGGTTCGCGTCGGAGTCGGATTCCTCCGAGTCATCCTCCAAGTATTCGAATTCGTCGGCCTGTTGTACGGAACGCAAGCGTTCGTCCAACTCAGCCTGGAATTCCTTTTGTCGTGCCTCCGCCCATGCCTTAACTTCATCGAGAGTTTGGCGGGGGAGTCTTCGTTTCTCAAACTGGGTATCGGTGGATCCCAGTAGGCGATCATTTACTGCACTTGCCCCAGCTTGAGTAACTGGGGTAGTGTTCGTAAAATTTACTTCACTTGCCCCGGCTTGGGTAACCGGGGTAGTGTTTGTAAAAACTGTGTTGCCGGTATTCCCCCCAGTAGCTGGGGTTGTGGTTACCGGAATTTCTCTAACCATCTTTGTAGAAGTTTGAAAAAACTGGAGAAAAATGTAGTTCTAGCTTTATGCACGGATGGCGCCAATGAAGAAACACTAACCGGTCCCCGGACAGATTATAGATAATCTGGGGGTTAGATGTTTCCCACGAGGGGTTAGACCCTGAGAAGATGGTTCTTCTGATAACCTGCAAAACAGACACCGTGAGCTTGTCACTGAGAAGGGGGGGTTCCTCCTTGTGACCACCCTCCGGCGTGAGAATCAGACTAGATTGCTCTTTAAATATAAATGTATATTAAGAGATTGCTAGAGCAGATATCAGGTATAATATGATGATACAAGATAAGATGAGATGGTCATACCATTTGTGGTATTTATAGCCGAAGGTAGGTTTCCAAGGAGGTGTGGCCGGCTGCAACAGTATTCCTGTTCCACCAACAGTAGCCTACCCACGTGCCTGTTGGTAGTTGGTGGGTAGGCAGCGGCTGATAGCGACCAGGCCTGCTGTATACTATTCCTTTTCCACCAACTGCCGGCTGCGCACGTGGTATGACAAGAGTTGGTGAGTAGGCAGCGGCTAATAGTGACATACAGTATAGGAGCATGCTGGTCGCCATACTGTTGTCCATAAGCTGTCGTATCTTTAGTCAGATCTTTTTCCCATACCTCGTCAGGTACAGTACAGAAGATCTTCCCGTATCGTACGGACTGGCTTATTTGGGCGGGAGTATTCCCCCTCCCGCCCTTGTGCGGGATTGTTCCCGGCTTCGCTCATTCCTTCAGGTGACACTGAATGATTGAGAGCTAAGTGCCTTGTGCGTGTAGCCTTGCTGCGCGGGTGGCCTTCCCTAATGGCTTGTATCCGAGGCTGCGGGGACAGGCGGAGTCCTTCACCATTGGGAGGCATTTCCTGCGGGAACAGCTTGCGTACTGCGCGTGAGGACGTCACGTCTCTGAGCATGGTTGGTCCTGCGGATCCAGTTGGTTTCTGCGCAGACGTCCCTGTTTAAGGTGAGTCTTGCGGGTCCAACTGGGCTCTGCTGGGACCTACCTCTTCAACGGTTAATAAAGCTCATAATCAACAAGGTTCGTCTATTGTTTCTCTTATACTTATTACCGATCTATATATAATTTGAATCCCAGATTCATGTTTTATGGCTGCTTTATATATCCTAATTTCTGTTATCTCTATTTGTTTAATTTCGGCAGTAATATAATTACTTTGTATCTCTAATTCTATGTATTTAAAACGGATATTACACTTAGTGTATTCTAAATAAACATATTTATGGTTGTTTAAAAACCATTAATATAAACGTTAGTAATATGGAAATGAGAGCATTTATGCCATTAATTATTTTTTATTTTTATTAACTAAAATAATAACTGAATTAAGGCCGTTTACTAACTGTTATAAATCTTCTTATGTTTAAATTTGGTAGTCTTAAATTAAATTGTTTGTGTGATTCCTTCTTAGCTTCATTGTTTTCAAATTTCAAATTGTTACCTTAATTTTCACAATTACATTAATGGCTATGATTACAAATTTAAGAAACTAAATATTTCAGTTTATAACAGTTTAATGACCTTCCTATTTAAGTTAAGCCAATACAATGGACAACTTCTTTTTTAATAAAAGCTTAATTTTCGACTATAGTTAAATGGGCAACTTATATATTTAATATATCAATTACAAAATAAATTCTAATACTAACTTAAATGTACTTCTTCTATATAACATTTTGTTTTTATCTTTTGCCAAAGCAGCATAACGTGTGAGCTTTCAAGGTTTGTTGTACACATTCACTTTTGCAAATATACACTCATGTTTTGCTAATATCTATTGTACATTTATCACATTGCTACTTTTTTGTTACACACAGGTATGTTGTCAAAGATGCCGGATTTTAGGTGATTCTAGGGGTGTTCACGAGTCGAGCCGAACCAAGCGAAGGCTTGCTCGTTGCTTGGCTCGTTTACAACCGAGCCGAACCGAACCGAACGGCTGAAATTCGAACCGAGCGAAAAACGAAACGAGCCAAAATCGAACCGAGCATTTTTCGATCGAACATCGAGCGATTTCGAGCATTTTTTTATTTCTTTTTCACTTTAAAAGTTTCAATAAGAAACAAGTTTGAAGGACGTAAATAATATAGTTTGTAAACAAATTAGTAGTTTTTATACAAACGTATAATAAGTTGTAAACTTTTAGGAGAAAGAAGTTTGAAGTGAGATATAATGAACATGTAAACAAACTTTCAGTATTCTAAAAATTTGAATCGAACTAATAAAACTATAAAATTGACAGAATAGGAAAAATTTTAAAAGGGTTTAAAATTGCATACTTATATTTTATGTGTTATGTTTATATTTATATATTTGTTCATATATAATTATATATATATATAATTTAAAAATATTCGAGCCGAACCAAACAGAGCAGACCTTTGCTTGTTGCTTGGCTCGTTTACAAACCGAAACGAGCAGAACGACTCGCTACAATCGAGCGAAAAACGAGCGAGCATTTTTCGAGCAAATTACGAGCGAGCGGCGAGCGAGTTCGAGCGTCAAACGGTTTGAACGGCCCTAGGTGATTCATTGATATTTTGGTGCACTCGTTTGCAAACAGGCTAGAGGTTGACCCGACCTACTCATGAAATTAAATGTAAATATTGAAGTGTTGTTATTTTTCTCATATGTGTTTCAAATTTAATGTAATGCTGGAAACTATAACAATGGATAAATTTAATGTAATGCTGGAAACTATAACAATGGATAAATCATAAATCTGTATATACATATATACTATTAAAAAAATATGTTTTGTTTGTTTTCTATTGATCCATTTGATTAACTTTCATATATACAATACATTCTTGGAATTTATTGATAATAAAATAATTCAAAAACAAATTACATTCAACATAACATAATTAAATTCTTGTTTGACAATTAATAACAATAATAATTAGATAAATGGATTAATCAACAAAAAGTTTTGTATACTCACAAAAACCGTGAGTAACGAAAATAAATTATTTATCGTGTGATATTCATAACAAAATTTTAATTCATGCTGGTTAAATATGTAGTCTACTTAGTCAATTTTTCTTATTAACCGTCTCTTTAATTTCCTGGTTAAATATGAATATGAACTCATAGTAGACATATGTCATTGCTTTACGCTAACTATACACTTATTAGTTTATGAATTTTAAATTTTTAACTTTTAATTGTATTTCTAAACATTGTACCTTGTATCTTATTTTGATTTATCTTTTTGTTTGACAATTATTTCTTTTCGTACCAGTATTATTTAAAACTAAATATCATGTTGTCGTCCCAGAAAACATATTACAAATTACAATATAATAATAAAATTATATATGTTTGTTAGACGATTTCTATGCGTCCACCCGTGTCGTGCACAGGTTAATAACCTAGTTTATAATGTTTACATACACACGTACATATTAGAACAAAAGATCACGCCATAAAACCATCAGCTCTCGACTGAACCTTGAAGAAGTTGAAAGAGCACCATTGAATTTTAATGGTTCACCTTTTGACTAATGAAATTGAAAACGCTCCATATGATGAGGAAAATAATAAATAAAGTAGAGTTAAAGTAACTTAGAAAAAATAATACTTTGTAAAAAAGATGGAGTTACCTTTAAGCCTAGCCACTATTTCCTTCCCTATCAGTTGGTCTTCATTCAGTCTTGTGATAAGAGGGAACGCCATCATACAAATCTTGCATTCAGCAAACTCATGACTATGAAAACTAAAAGCTCTATCCAAACCATAAAAGATCCTACAGATAGCAAATGTATTCAAACAATTGAGCTTCGGCCTGTTTTTGCACAAAAATAAACAAAACATAAACAAGTGAATATAAAAGAACATAAATATATGAACTTAAACGGACATTCACAAACATTTTGAGCTAGACAAGATAAAAAATCGGCTAGGCTCGGATTTTAAACGAACCAAACCCGAACACACAATAGCTCGACTCATTTACAACCCTAGCCCCGTTTACTAAAACTAATAACCCAGACACACTAATAAAAAATGGTAACCTTGACCCTTTGCCTATTTACCAAAATCGGTTGAAGACTTAATTTCTACCATGTACGAGAATAACATCATTTTTTAAATTGAAAAATTACATCACAATATTTTAAAATTTTAGATTTCTAATAAAACGACTTAAAAAGAGTATTTCAAATATTAACAAAAAGTCGAATAATATAATGAATTTTTATGAAACTGACCTGATAGGTCTTGTTTCCTGCACTTCCTTTGCAGGTGATTGCTCTAACTCAAGCTGTAGTAAATCACATCATATGCAATATGTTTATAGCACCCATCAACCTAAAACCAAACAAATAATTGGTTACCTAATCAACAAATATTGCTATTTGATAACAAAACTTCACAACCAAACTGGTTACCTTCTACCACCCGGTTTGGTCCATGAGGTGATCCGTGGGTGGTTCAGTGGCTAGAGGAAGTGCACTGAGTGTATCCATGATTCACACGTGGAAGCTAAACCCCACCAGACGAAACTCCTGCAACAACGTTTATCACAAGATCTGCAACATTCACAGTGTGCTGGAACTGAATGAATAATATTGGCACAAACAGATCTTCTGGAAAGAGCCACCTGTCGTATAATATAAGAACAAATAAATATAATAACAAACACATACAACATATAAGCAAAAAAGTAACAAAAAATACCTTGACAACTTAAGCAAGGTTATCAGCTAAGATGACAATAAAGTTGCTTTCTTTCGCAACTTCGGTCCCTTGTATACCTATAGCAAGACCAATATCAACCTAAAATAAAAAAACACCAAATTATATTTACATTAGTGTAATAATATAAAATGTCAAAAATTCACATAACTATCTAACAGAGTTATGTGAAAGGTAGTGCAGTGTACAGGTGTACAAAACAAGTTTTTTTTGAAAAAAAAAAATCGGGTTATAAACTGAACCGCGCTGGCCATGTAGGAAACCGGTTCGGATTTTAAACCAGCTTAGGAAGAAAAATGTTTGACCCTAACAAATCGATTCAAGTTAAAAACCAGTTTGGGACAAATGAAACATGTTTTTTCTTATTTTTCAAATCGGATCGGGCCCAAAACCGATTCAGTGAATGCGATTACGCACTGGTATACGAACCTACAGGTTGAGTCAGGTGCAAACTAGTTTTACACAAACCGAATTTTTTGGTGAAGTGGGCCGGGTCCGAAACTGGTTTACCAGGCACATACTTGCTTTTTTTTGTACGTCTCTAGTGTACTACAATTCGTTTGCAGATCATTAAAGCTATCATTTTTCTTAAACATGGAACAAGAAGTGAGTGCTCCCCAAACAGACCCTTTATTGCTTCGTTTTCTTTTGATCTGAATCAAAACATAAAGTAACAAAAATTCAAGTAAAGAATATTAATATTAATAATACTTAAATAAATAATAGGTATAGAGTATACCATGAATGGTTGAATGCATAGTATGCTTCAAAATATGAAAATACATAAGGTTTGGAGGATAGCTTCACACTGCACAGGTGATCGTTCGCTTTTAGAAACCACGTCTCTGAAACTAAGTAGCATTGCCACGCTGGCTCTAGTGACATCAGCAAAACATTGGTCTTTCAAGGGAGGTAAGATTCGAACCTCAATAGATACCAGGTGTGTGTTGGTTTTAATCTCAAATTCCTGAGCATAAGGATCTTATCCATAAACATTGTATCTAACAGTCTGCAAATTTTAAGCACAACAACATAGGTGCAAACATTAGAAAATGCATTGAAATTGCCACTAAAATAAAAGATTGAAACAAAAAATTAAAACCTTGAGAATTTCAACCTCTCTTTCTTGAAAGAGGGGGTGGGGGATGCACCTTAAAAATTAGCGGTGATCTGGCGTTCGTTTAACCTCTTCAAGTACCTCTGAGCCTCTAATAAATCTATAACAAAAAAAAAACATTCAATAGAGTTAAGTAAAATTAGTCTGAACAGCTAGTTCAATTATCAAGCTCAAGCATTATATGAGAAGATCATTTTGGCTTGTCGAGCCTTGATTATCCCTGTATATTATAGAGATTCAACCTTTTGGACTTATAGTATTAACTTCACACTATACTACCGAGCTCGAGCCAAGCTTTGGCTCATTTAAAATACTGCCACACGCTCAAGCCGAGCTTAGGCTCGTTAAAGACTTTTCTTAACATATAAAAATAGTAACGAGTATAAAACTATAAATTAATAAATAAATAATAAATTAGCCGAACTCGAGCTTGAAAAAATAACTTATGAGCTGAGCTTGAGCTTTACAAAAAGGACTTGAAATGAGAAGAGCTTGAACCTAGTTAAGCTCGGGCTCGGCTCGTTGATACCCGTAACTCCGTATGATGATGCAAAAACAGATCCATGTTTTCTGAATATAGTCATCATTTTTTACAAACTTAGCATCTCGACAGTAAAAACCATATATCACTATATCAGATGATATGTAAATTGAATTAAACAGTTCATAGAAAGTAAATCAGTTAAATTACAACATGTTTATATTTTGGGGGATATTAAAAAGTAATTCAAATACAAAAAATTCACCGTTTCTATAGCAATAAATCAAAACCTAACAAAATTATATAAATTAAACCTTTGGAGAAGGCATGCGATCAGGATCAGGCACGTCCCAGGCCAATCGAGGTTGTTTCCTGGTTGTTTATCCATATTTTTGTGAGGAAACTCAACCATCAGGTGTACAATATTGAGATCTGGACAGATGTATAGATATTTATCATGAGAGAAACAAATAGCTAGAAAGAAAAATTAGGGTTGCAGATCAACTCACCGAATACTGGATGATGAAGCAGGTGAACCACCCATCGTTGTCGAATTGTATTAGCTCTTGATCTATAGTCCAAACCTTAGAACTTTCAAAATAAAAGGAAGATGAATTGGAGGAGATGGTGGTTGTTTTTGAGAAGCAATAAAATTAAATGAAAAAAGAGGTGTCTGCTCAAAATATTTCAAAAACTTTGATCCCCCGCCAGATTTGGAGCTTTTTAACGTTTGACATTGAAAATATCATATTACCCTTAACTATTATAACGTAATAAGTGTGACGTGGTTAAATATGGTCTATTTATTTAGTTTTTAAAACTTAATATGGGTTTTTAAAATAAATCAACCATAGGAACATTCTCATCCCACTCTCTATCTTCAAACCAAAAATTACATTAAAAACTCACTTTATTTTCTCTCTTCATTTCAATTAAATAATATTTTTTATCATTACCTTTTCTCTTTCCTTCACTCACAACCACTTTCAAAATATATTAAAAATTATAGGCGATGAACAGTAACTTTTCAAATATACAGAAAAATCACTACGTTTTCTAAATATAAAAACAATTCACTCACAACACCCTGAATCACTCTCTAAATTATAAAAACACCTCTCATATAATATGAGGGGTTGGATGAGAATGCTCTAATATATATAAACAAGAACCCTAAAATCCTATGTGTCACGATGTGGTCGCTCCCCCTTTTATGAAAGCCACCAGATTTCTTGATTTTTAAATGGAGGTCTCTCATTGATTTACCCAAATTCATGGGTATGGGTCTTACCAAAACCAGATAGCTCTTAAACAGGTTATAGCATCTCATTAAATTAAAAATTAATCTAATCAATTATTTGATATGAAAATTCTATAAAATAGGGATATACTAAAATTTAATATCCAATTTAAAAAGAAAATGATATTATTTGTAATTAATAAACAATTTTATAGTAAAAAAACATAAGCGGGTCATGGTCACCAAATCTAGATAGCTTTTAAACGGGTTATAACATATCATTTATTTATGAAACCCTTTAATCATCAAACCCTAAGTATATTATTAATTTTCTTACAATAAAGAAAATTAAAATCCAAAAAATAAATATTAAAAAACGAAAAATGTAAAACAACCATTCTCTCAAGCCATCAGATTGCTTTATTTGTAAATGAAAGCTTCTCACGCATTTTACCCGAATTCACTGGTAAACGTCTCACCAAACCCAGATTACTTTATTTGGTGACCCATGACTCGCTTATTTTTTTACTATAAAGTTATTTCTTAATTACAAATAATAGTTTTTTTAAAAAAGATCGGATATTAATTTTTAGTCTATCCCTATTTTATAGGATTTTCATATCAAATATTTGATAAGATTAACTTTTAATTTGATGAGATATTATAACCCGTTTAAGAGCTATCTGGGTTTGGTGAGACACATACCCGTGAATTCAGGTCAAATGCATGAGAAGCCTCCCTTTACAAATAAAGCAATCTGGTGGGTGAGAGAATTTAGAGAGCAACCAGAGAGCTTTTTAAGATTTCGCTTATATGTATTATACCCGTGTTACGTAGGTTTTATTTAGGTTTTTATTTTTAATCGTTTTGCTATTTTTATATTTTGTAATGATTTGTTTTATTTTTTAACGTAGCTTTCTTTTAATTTAATATGTATATAGTAGTATGTTACGTTAATTATATTTATTTAACGTTAGGGCTCTTTCAATTGAGATGTGTAGGTTTCTTAGATTTTTAATGAACAAACATAAACGAACACGAATATGCTGATTTTTTTTTTAAAACGAACAAACATGAAAACAAATATTTGTCATATGAAAATGGGGCGGTTAATGTAGGTTACGATGGTGGTTGATGCATGAGCGGGGAGACCCTTGTGGTGGGTGGTAATCATAAGTAAATCGGTGATAGAGAGGATAGACCGGTGACAGGGAATATGTAAATAAGAGAAATTATATTAAGGTTTGATGTTAAAAAGGTTTCACATATAAATGAGATCTTATAACCCGTTTAAGGGTCATCCGGTTTTGGTGAAAAGATTTGGAATGCTGATGTAGATGACACTCAGGATCTCTAAATGTTACAGCCTATAACTCAATGTGCGGAATCCATTGAGAATGAATACATACAAGTAAACATTAAGCACATATTCATTGATAACTTGAAAGATTACAAGATAAGACTTTACAACAACTTTCTCTCTCTACTCTCTCACTCTAACATGCATCAAAAGTCTACATAATAACGCATAAGTCCCCTATTTATAGGAAACAACATGAAGAACACCAAGCCCGTATATGTTATACGGCGTATAAGTTATACGCCGCATAACTTATGCGGACTTGTTGACTTACGCGCTATTTTCAACATACAAAACATACATTTTACATTTTAGGCCCTATACAATCATATATAATAGATATAAGACCCTAGCAATAGACATTATGCTCTAACAAACTCCCCCTTGAATGTTGCTAGGTCTTCGATCTTCATTCTTCAGTCTTTCATCCCAAACACCTTTTAACGATACTCCCTCCTCATATCCTCCCATGAACGTTTAGTCGAGGGTTTTTGATCTGTAGGAATAGATACTCCAACACCTTTGTATTGGAATTTCTTCAATGAAGCAATCCTTATCTTCTCTTTGATTTCCTTCTCTTTCTGTTCTTCCTCATTACCCATCTCGAACCACTTGCTCTTCCATACTTCACCAGAATGAATTTTATACTTATAACAGATCTTGATCACTTTCTGGTATTGCATAGCAGGCGCATGATACTTATCACGTGAAACTTGAATCTTGCACTTGTGCAGCATCTCTATGTCCATCTCCAAGCAGTTCACCAACCATATTGGATCCATCACATCTATTACATCCCATGCTCCATCTCGGTTCAACACGATATGAGCTTCACCCCTAGCTTCATCATAGTACCACCATCGAAAGTAAACATGGAAGTCTTGCTCCATCAGTACATAGGAATCACCTTAAGAGTTTCAGGTTGCTTATATCTCCAGGTCTTCACAGACTCATCTGTTTCAGGATCTTTCTTGACCTTTGAGACATGTAGATATGGTGTTTGAGAAGTCCAGCTTCTGAATCTGCATTTAGCTTGACGTATAATAAACTCCCAGATCTCCTTTACCGGCCCACGGTTAGGACAATACAATAGTTCTTTCTCAACTATGTCCACAACATCCATCCACGGTAAAGACTTCAATTCACATGGACTTTCAAAATATTGCACGCCATACGTTCTCCTCACAGCAATTTTCCTAATCTTGGATAGATACGCTATGCTCACAACTTTACCAAGTTTAACTTTTTTTCCTTTTTGTAATACTTGACCGGATTCAAGTATATACGTTTCGATTCAATCTTCCTCCTTTCAAACCAATCCTCATGCTCTTGAATATTTACCTCGGCTTCTGCAGTTGTCTTGGTTTTGTCAGAGAGTATAGGATTCCCTTGATCATCAAATTCCTGACTTATCATTTCAATTTCCTAATCAAATTCAAGAAACACATGATCAACAGCGTTTACATAAGTCACAGGCTCCTTGTTCAACTCTTCTTCTTCAATATGCTCATTTACAAGAATATTTTCACCAACCGAACCCAGATCCTTTTCAAAATCGAACTCAAACTCCTCTTTAGTTATGTTTAGAATTCTAGCTAGATCAGCTCGTGTTACTTCGATCTCACCTTCCTCCAACTCTTCTCTAGTAGATGAAAATTTCACCGGAGACTTGTAAGCTATCAGATCAACATCAAGTATCTCAAGCTCATCAACGCTGCCACCAGCTTGAGTAGATTCCTGAATAGGTTCACTTTCACTTACTGGCTCAACAATAGATTCAACATTAGCACTTGTACTAGAACCAACCAATACACCTAAACCACCACCAGCACTTGGATCATCCTGATCATCATCATCATTATCAAAATTATCATGTGTGGGAGAATCTCCATAATCCAATTGTTCTTCATCTTCTTTCTACTCTTCAACCTTTGGCTCATTTGGTATAATAGGCTCAGCAGCAACTGGTTTATCAACAACTTGTTCTTTTTCTTACTCAATAACCACCTGTTCCAACACCGGTTCATCCACCTGCTTTGGTTCATCAATATGCATAAAACCCGATGATGATCCACCAACCTCTGGAATATCAACATGTAGAGTTGGCTCATCAACCTTTTCTTTGCCTTTGGCCTCAACACGATCTTGGTTGTACTGCACCTTAAACTCGATCTCATCAATCAATGCTTCACCACTATACAATTTTGTAAATACAGTATCATCTGACCATTCAATCTCTCCTCTTAAGTCAATACCCAATTTTGCTTCTATCACAGCAAAATATTTCATATGAAGATTTAACAAGTCAGCCTGTTGTTTTCGTATTATCTCACCATCTTCAATGATCTTCTTCTGTTCAGCATTTTCTTCCTCAACCTCTCATTCTCAATCACCAAACTATCAATCTTAATTCCTTGCTCAGTAACGATCGCCTTCAATGAATCATGGTCTTTGAAAGAAGGAAAGTCTCTAAAACAACTAGCATTAAGAGATGGTAAACTGAAATCAGGAATCTTTTCAGATGCTTTTGGTGAAACATGTGGAACTTGAACTTGTGGAGATGGTTCCACAACTGGTGTCTTCAATATGTTATCATCTTTTCCCAGATCAACAGCCAGTTCTTCAACCATAAACTCAGGATTAATCAGTGTGCCAACAACTTCTAGTTCTTCAATATCAGGCTCATCAATTAGTTTCAACTTTGGAGATGCCGCCTTCTTTGACTTTTTCTTAATACGAACCATCTTTTTCTTCACCGACTTCTCAACAATCTTCTCAGGAACATAAGATTCATCTTATCATTCGTAGACTTGCGTTTCCTGGAACTTTCAGCCTTTTTTCTCAAACTTAGCTCTCGGATTAGCTAGTCTCATTCTACGACCCTTCTGAATCAAACTCTGTTTCTTCAGGATCTTTCTCCGATGTAGCTGAATATACCTCATCTTGTGTGACTGGATTAACGACCACTTTCTTTATAACTTTCCTCCTTTTCTTGTTAGGAGTAACCGACTCTCCTTTAGAATCAGTCTCAATCTTAATAAAACGCTTGCCCACTGGTTTAAACTCCAAAATCAATCTTTCTTCATCAGCCCGATCAGAATCACTTCCATCATTCCTCCATTTGTTATCGGATGGTGCAACATAATTTGGATTCTTGATATGTCCAAAAAATCCTCTGAACTTAGGAATATCAGCTTCCTTCACAAATTTATACGAAGCTAACTTGGCCAGATTATTCCTAGTAACATGATCTAGAAAGATCTTAGGCCCTTCATTCTTGACAGTTGGAAATACTTCTTCGACAAACATTTGCACAAACCTCGGATACTGCAACCACTGTTCATCACCGAAATTCATCTTCATGTTGTCTAGAATCATTCTGGAGAAATTGTGCTTGAGAGTTAAGCACAAGGCAGCCATCGTGCTCATTTGGTAATCAAGAATCTTCTCGTAACCTCCTTTCCTATGTCCAAGGCAATGATTACAATATGCACAAGGTACTTGAATGGCCTTGACAATGCAGTCTTCCTCAAAGCTATCTTGTTCAATGAATCCCTATAACCCATCCTTAGCATGCACCCTTTCACCATATTTTTGTCAAGATCAACAGGATCAGTCGATGCATCCCCAAACTCCAAAACTTTTCTAATCAGGGCTTCATCCACCACAATATCCTTATCTTGTACTTTCGAGTGAATATCCTTCCCAGACACCTTAGCATTTTTCCAGAAATCCGATACTATGCTCTCATAAGGATCTGTTGAATATGTAATGGCCTTGTAGATTCTGGATCTTCTTAGAAATGGCATAATGACTTTGAACTTCGCTGCTTTAGGATTCTCTTCATTTAGGTAAGCATAGATGTTGTGCTTTGGATCAGTATTCTTAGCTTTCTTAACCATCTGCACAAACAAATACACGTGTTAATATCAATCAAAGTATAAGTCATATTCAGTGTATAAGTCAAATCCAACGTATATGTTTGTTTCTCCGTATAAGTCTAAAACCACGTATAAGTATGAATCACTGTATAAGTATGAATTAACATATAAGTATGAATCAACGTATAAGTATGTCTCAGCATATAAGTCCAGTATATGTCTTAATATAACGTATAAGTCTGAACATTGACTTTGGTCAACGCATAACTTATACTCCGTATAAGTCTAAAACTTATACAGTGTATAAGTCCTGGTTATGTCCAAAATCACAAACTTCAATTTGTAAATCTTTTGGGACTCAACATATATCCTACAATCATTGTTTATGTCCGATTATATACATTTGAGATCAATTTTATGACTTTAGCATATTTAACTTGTCAAAAGTCATTATATATGAACGGATATGTTTTTCATTTCAGATCTAACCAAATAAGTCCCTAATAATCCAATTAAGTGTTATAGCAACACTCGTAATATCCAACTAAAGCTTAATCATTTATGGTTTGCATCAAAGTGGATTGTTATTGTCACTTTGAACATATGCGTGGCATGAGTTACTGTTCATTATCAGATCTGATTCAATATCTCACCTTAATAATTTAGATTGGTGTGCAAATCACCAATACAAATATCCTCATCAAAGTAACGGCAATAATTGTGAGAAAGAATGAATCAAGTAGAGAGAATTTGGACAGCCAAACGTATAAGTGTAAACATATACGGCGTATAACCTCGTATATATACCCTTAAACTCATGCGGCGTATAAGTATGAGACTTATACGGCGCATAACTTATGCGGCGTATAAGTCTCAATACTTATACGTTGCATAAGTATGTTATTGACAACACTGTATTCATGTCCAATTCACACCCATGTAATGTTCTAAGTACAAATTAATGTCCTTGTACATTAGAAGAATAACTTAAATAAGCTCAGTTTTGAAAAATCACTATTTTACCAAGTCCAACTTAATGACCTTGAATAAAACAGATAAACGTTTTGATCTTTTTGTGTGATAAAACTTGGCAAAATTTATTGTCCAATGAAAAACCCCAGAGAGATAGTTCACCCGCACATCAAGAGTTGAAAAACTAAATCAGAAAGAAAATCTTTTTGGTTCTTCAATAGAAACAAATAACAAGTGAAATTTAACAAAACAGAAATCACATATTTTGTGAGTTTGAGCAGGGAATCATATTGACCAAATTACCCTTCCATCATAGTTTTATTTTCAGCGTTTATTATGACTGGTGTTAAGTCAGTCATTGGTATTGTTGTCCACCTAAACCTTTTAAACAAATGATTCAGGAATTTCCGTGAAACATTTAATTAGTTCAATTAGGCACAAGATATTAGGAACTATCAGTTCTAATCTTGATTCAGGCATAATTTGATTTTTACTTAGTCACCCCAACTTGACTTAAACCTTAGAATCAGAAGATAAAAAGACTTTTATATTAAGCATATCAGCAAATAATCCCCACTACAAGACATACCCCCGTTATCAAGCAATACCCTAAGGTCCTTTCCCATAGATGAGTATGCACGATTTCATCTGTGGTCTTGCATACATTGTGTCCCTTGTGGCCCGTTTCTTAATGGTAAAAAGACGCGAGCAAGGGGACAACGTATGTCTAACAGCGGATTTTTATCAAGTCAGTAATGAATTTAGTACATATGTACTTGTGCGATCAAGTTTAATGATTATAAAGCAGCTTAGTCTGCAGGTTTGCTTTAAAGCTTGTTTAAATATTCATCGAAATGAATACCCAGATGATAAACTGCATAAAGACCCAATGGATCCAGGAACCTTAAAGCATCCCATCAATACAGGATTTAAGGACATAAAACCATACATCATTGAAGCGTTAACCACTTACTGATAGCTATGTTTTATCAAATTTTAAACAATCATTCTGATTAAAAGGCTTGAGTATGACCAGCTATTACATTTCTGCCATCATTATCAAGACTTTTGTTAGAAACTGTGACATTTGAGCCAAAACAAGGTACACCTTAGTACGTATTTACCGATTAAGCAAATAAACGCCTTTTGCGTAACAAACGAATGATTAACCGAACGGGTCGGGTTATGACCCAGATATCTCGGGGGGCCATCTATAAGTGATATACGATCTATACAAGCTAAAATATTAGAAATATGGTCTTAGTTTGATAGCAAACAAGTTAAACGAAAACATGCTCGTTTAACTACCCGCTATAGATTTAAACGCAAAAGATAGTTACAAACCAAGCATTGTATCATCCGTTAAGCCGAAAAAGACTTACCAAACACTTACATGAAATGTTTTAAGCGATCCGTGAAAATATTTTCGAGTTTTACAAACGTATACTATGTTTTTATAAATTTACACAAAACTAGCCGAAAAACACTCGTTTTCGCGCTGTTTGTCGTACCAGATAAATTTTTCGTGCCAAAAACCGAACCCGATGTAAATTTGGACTTGTGCTTTCATTTTTGGACTTGAAAAATCAGATTGTTGGGCTAAAAATTGGGCCCAAAATGGGGGGCCCAAGTTCCGGCCGCCACCCCCTTAAACAATCCTATTTATGTCTAAAATTTTTTATATATCTTAACAAGATATTTTACAACCAAAACTTCCAGAATCTAGTTCATATGCTGCTGCTCTCAAAACCAAACACCTAAACTTCAGGTAATTTATCATATTTGATCCGTTTAATCCTTGTTTAAACTCGTTTAATACCATAAAAACATGTCTTGATTACTAAACATCATTCCTAACCGTGTAAAAATCCTAAAAATGGTCCATAACATGTTTTGATCATACACATGGTAAGGAACCTGTTTTGATAGTTTTTTTGGCCATAAACACGGATTAAAGGGTTGAAACGGCGTTTTTACGGTTCAAAAGTTCGTTTTTGTGCACTAGCCGAAACCCTAAGTTGAGGGCTGTTATGTTGATGAAAAATTTCTTGGTTTGTGATATAGGACTTGTATCTAGCTTGCATAGAAGCACAAGAACCTGAAAACTTGATTAGAAAGTCGGAAACGAGCCAAACCCGCTAAGGTAATGCTGAAACACTCGCTTACGGGCTGTTTAGGTTAAGGTTGTGATGTGCATATTGTTAGGCCTTGAAATTTTGCAGGGACATCAGGGACCATGTCATTGAGTCCCTGTTCAAATTTGGTAATTTTTCGACCATCCGATAATATTTGGCGAATTTATTACCGAATTGGGACGTTTATTTGGGAAAAATAGCTAAAATACTTCAAAGATTATGAAAATTTTCTGGGAACTCATATTTGATGTATTTTGATCACAAATGAATTTTGGGATCATTTGGAGAAGTTTAAAGGTGTTTTGTTTATATCCGTTCATGTGACTTTTTATAGCCGAATTTAGGCCGAAAAGAATATCGCACGAACTTCTTACATTTTGAAATTGATTCAGGTTGATTTGGGACATGATTTGAGCATTCAGGAATTTTTTTGGAATTTTTAGAAATTTTTTGGGGTAAACGGACGATTTTCAGGCAAAATATAGCTGATAAAATGGATTTTTATAAATTAATAAATCAGTAATTAATTCCAGAAATATTTTTATAAAAATATACATATTTTAATTGATAAGTGGTTAAATTTTCATAATTTAATAACTAACGTTTAATTAATTATGCTAATTTGAATATTAAACAAATGCAGTTTTTATAAAAACCGGCAAGTTCGCGGCTAACGAACCTGCGGGAATATCAAAACACCAAGAGTGATCAAAAATCATATTTTTGGACTAATTAAGTGAAAATGAACTTTTCTATGAGAAACCTGGACAATCCGGGTGGATTGTGCGCGTTTCTTCTCAAATCAAACTGAATAAACGGAAACGGGCCCCGTGGCTAATCCGGGACCCTAATAGGTGATCCTTCTTTATAACTTAATCATTTTGTTAACCAATACATTTACCCAAGCTTATTTCCCCATAACTGTTTTCTGAACGCGTAAACGAACAACTTGGCCCAGCTGGGAAAACGGGAATCTGAGCCAAGTTCGGTTTTAAGTATTAGACATTAAACAACATCACAACTTAAGCCTATTGCCACTTTCTGGGCGTTCCAGCTACACCCAGATTAGTTATACAGCCCAGTTTAGTATTGAGATTATAATAATATTAAAATATTAATATTATTATAATATTGATTATAGGAACTACTGATAGCGGACCGAACAAACCACGAGCTGATACAGTACTGATTATCTACTAAACCGTGAGTTTCATGACCCCACTTTTAAACTGTTTTACGAACTTTTAGGGTGAAAAGCATGTTTGATTACATATACATACCTGAAACATGAATTGATGTGAATTATCTAAGTGCTAACACACAAAAGTCCCCACGATCACAGTGATTAACTTCGAGCCGGTGGCTTGTGAATAGTACTATTGGTTTGACAAACCCAAACGGAATCGGCCTGGTTGCCGTGTCACATAGGGTCGTTTGCACATGACCATATTTATACAAACAGGCTATGTAGTGTTAGACATAGCTACCGGGGCATGTTGTGGGCGGAAAGGGGCCACAGTGGTTGATGGAGCGTGGGAAATGGATGCACGCAGCACATACAGTCAAGGCTTCACTGTAGCTTAGCATAATTACATCATTTACATACATACATACTTATTTCATGATTACAAGTGTTGACATGTGAATACTCATTACTGTTTTCTTGAAACTCGTGAAACTCACCAACTCTAGTAGTTGACCCGTTTTAAACTGTTTTTTAGGTGTACCTAAATCGGAATGATTTGGTGATCTGTTACTTGCCCAAGGTGTGTGGTTGATGCTATGTGAATAGAGGCAAGGGTGTTAGTAGTAAGAACGTATAGTTAACGAACCAGTTTTGTTTGTATCGCCTAGACTGTAAAACAATGATAGAACAAAGAAATGTAATATATTGTAAATTAGTTTGTAATGTTTCTTTATAAACAATGTGTTGATACCATAGGTGTCTGTTACATTCCCGTTTTACGCTTCCGCATTGTGCTAGTCGGGGTGTGACAGAAACTAACACCCCATTTGGCAATTTTAAGTTTATATCACTTAGTTTTCCTTACATGTTTGTTTTAAAGGCCTCCCAATACACTAATATAGTTAAGCACACATCCTTTTATACCTACTTTTTACAGGATTTGGGACCAGATGATCAATGTACTATCATCTTCCCTTTTTGCTTCAAAAACTCATTTTTCAAGGAGCAACATTTTTTAATGTTTTTGATATTTTGAATTTTCTTTTTAAATGTTTTTGGCTTTTTCAAATTTTTCAATGTTTTTGGTTTTTCTGAAAATTTTCTCCCCCTAAAATCAAAAACTATATGAAAAATTATGCACAAAAGAACATTTGACTCTGATATTTGGGATCACAATGTATCCGACCGATCGACTATCTCGGTAACCCTCTTTTCAACACCGCCCAAAACTTTTAAACCATTAAGTTTTAATAAGTAATGAAATCGTGACTCATCAAAAGCTTTGGTGAAAAGATCTGCTATTTGTTCATCGGTGTGAATTTTATCTACAGTAATCAACTTCTTTTCGTAGCAATCACGAATGAAGTGATACCGTCCTCAATATGCTTAGTTTTAGAGTGGCTTACCGGATTCTTAGTTATTGATTGGCTGCATTATTATCTACGAAGATAGGGGTAGTAAGAAAATTCAAACCGTAGTCCAGTATCTGTTGTTGTATCCAAAGAACCTGAGAACAGCAACTGGAGGCTGCTACATACTCAGTTTCACATGTAGACAACGAAACTGTAGTTTGTTTCTTGCATTGCCAGGTAACAAGTCGCTTGCCGAAGAACTGACACCCTGCCGTCGTAGATTTGGCATTCAACTTACAGCTTCCATAATCCGAATCTGAGTATGCCCTCAGCACAAACTCATCGTCCTTTGGATACCAGAAACCGACCCCCGCAGATCCCTTGAGATAGCGTAGAATTCTCTTGACGATCATGAGATGTGAAACCTTCGGATTCGATTGATATTGGGTGCACAAACATGTGGCATACATGATGTCTGGACGAGAAGCAGTAAGATACATCAATGAGCCTATCATGGATCGGTATAATGTTTGATCAACCTTTTCCCCGTTGGGATCAGGACCGATACCATGATTCAATGGTAAAGGAGTGCTGATTGCAGATGCATCAGACATGTTGAACTTGGTCAATGCGTCATTGACATATTTGATCTGATGGATGAAGATACCATCTGACATCTGTTCTACTTGAAGTCCAAGAAAGAATTTCATCTCCCCCATTGCACTCATTTCAAACTTCTTCTTCATTACTTCTTCAAACTGCTTGCACAGAACATCGTTTTTCGACCCAAAAATGATATCATCGACATATATCTGCACGATCAGTAGATGTCCATCAAGAGATTTGGTGAAAAGTCTACAGTCGACGGTTCCTCTGATAAACCCGTTGTCTAAGAAATGTTGAGACAACGTCTCATACCAAGCTTTCGGGGCTTGATGGAGACCGTAAAGGGTTAAGACAACGTCTCATACCAAGCTCTCGGGGCTTGATGGAGACCGTAAATGGCTTTATCAAGGAGATACACTTTGTCTTTGTGGATCGTATCGACAAACCCCGATGGTTGTCCCACATAGACTTCTTCATAATCTTCCCGTTAAGGAATGCTGACTTCACATCCAACTGATAAACTTTGAAACCCTTCCAAGAAGCAAACGCCAGAAAGATCCAAATAGCTTGAAGCCTTGCAACTGGTGCATAAACCTCATTATAGTCGATACCTTCCCACTGATTAAATCCTAACACAACAAGTCTTGCCTTGTTTCTTACAAAAATCCCATTCTCATCACTTTTGCACTTGAACACCCACTTGGTATTAATCTTCTTTTTATCTTCAGGTAAATCAACCAATTTCCAGACCCCGAGCTTCTCAAACTGCATAAGCTCCTCTTGCATGGCATTCACCCAGCTTTCTTCTGTTAGGGCCTCTTTATACGTTTTTGGCTCAACCTGGGAAATAAAACATTTAATTGATTTTGTAAAGGAGAAATATTAGAGTAAAAACACTGGACGTTCTGATCAATTTGACTTCTTGTTTGCACCCCAACATTCAAGTCTCCTATTAAATTATCCTCGGGATGGTAGGATAAAGTTCTTGGCACCACCTCGGTAGGTACGGACACTTCAGATTGGAGATTGTTCTCAGACACTTCAGTAGCAATAGTGTGTGGAGAAATAGCTTCAATAATATCCTTATCTAATTTATCATCGTCATAAAAAACTGGATTATTCTCTGGCATGTCATCGGATTGAACATAATCAGGTACTTCTTGAGGAACAGACACAGGATCTTCAGCCATTGGTTCATTATCTTCTGATAACTGTTGTTGATTTAGCATCGTCAGTGTTTCTTCAGAAAGAACTTCCTCAGGGAGTTTGAAACTTTCCCAAAGGCTTTCATAATCAAACAGCCTATAATCCCCTGGTCGTTGAATGGTAGGAGTATGTCTTTGACAATAGACATTTTGAACTTGAACAATCTTGTGGAGGCTAGGAATGTAGACACGTCTGAGTGGACTAGCATACCCCACAAAGAAACCTTCGACAGATTTGTGACCAAATTTGCCATTAGGATCAAGAACAGTACATGTTGATCCATACAGTTCAAGCCACTTCAGATTAGCTTTTCGACGATTAAGTAGCTCAAAACACGTTTTGTCCAATTTCTTTACTATAAGCACCCGGTTGAGAGTATAACAAGCTGCCGCCACTGCTTCTGACCAAATTAACTGGTAATTTTGAATCGGAAAGCATAGTTCGAGCCGTTTCAATCAAAGTCCGATTCTTTCGTTCAGCAACCCCATTTTGCTGTGGAGCGTACGGTGCACTGAATTCATGAAGAATCCCCCGGTCATTACAGTACTCTAGCATCTTGTTGTTCTTGAATTCCGTTCCATTATTACTTCTTATTTGTCGAATTGGTAGATTATACAAATTTTCTAGCTTCTTGAATAAGATCATGAGGGAATCATATGTCTCATCCTTTGATTCCAAAAACATCACCCATGAAAATCTCGAGTAATCATTAGTAACCACAAGACAATAAAGCTCTCCTGTGATATTTTGGCATTCACTGGACCAAATAGATCCATATGAAGACGTTTGAACAGAAAGTTGATGGTGTTGATAATTTTCTTCGGATGAGGTTTCTTTGTCCGCTTTCTCTTTTTACAGTCCAAACACTCTTCACTTAATTGAAAATTTCTCAAATTCACTCCTTCAACCAAGTTCTTGTGAACCAGATGGTTCATCTTCCTCAAACTTATATGTCCCATCCTCCGATGCCAAAAAACTGATTCCCGTTCAGATGCTCTTGAGATGAAACATTGAGCAGACCCCGAAGACGTCGATGCAGTACTCATGTTCATGACATAAAGATCATTCTCTCGAGGAGCACGCATAATGATCCACTCTTCATGTATTTTGAAACCCGGTTTCAAAATCAAACACTCTTGGTCAGTGAAATGTGTAGAGAATTATTTATCACAAATTTGTGATATGCTGAGCAGATTATTCTCCAATTCTGAAAATGTAGTTGACCTTCTCGAATGTAACCTTTCCATTCGTCAAGGTGCCTTCACCAAGTATCTGTCCTCCTTGGTTTCCAGCAAAACCGACATACCCTCCTCTTATTGATTTGACATCATTCAGCAAGTAGAGAGTACATGTCATGTGCCTAAAGGCTCTCCACTATCCATTATCCAACGAGAATTGTGTGATCTTGGAAGCCCTTGCACATACAGTTAACAGTTTAATGAAACAAGGAAACCCAAGCCTTCTTGGTCTTGGGTTGTTTGAAGTTTTTGTATAACAACCTAACATCATCATAATCTGAATCACCAATTAATGAATCTTCACTGGTCACTTGTGACTCAGATTCAGTTAATACTCTCTCAACAACCTCTAGTGGTTTAACAACAGTTTTTATCACCCTGTTTTGACCTGCGGCTTGTCTTTTGTTATAAAACAATGTTTGAATTGATTTTGAAACTTTTGATTTAGGAATATCAGTTTTAACATCCTTTCAACATCAATTTTAACTGACTCATCTCTTTTTAAGATTTTAACATTTTCAGGAACACTCATTGGTTTCTTCTCACTCACATAACCTAGACCAAGTTTCTTGCTCACAGTCTTTTGAGGCGGAATGTGATCATGCTTATATCGATTGGGACAACCGTAAAACACGTGCCCAACCTCATTACAATTAAAACGTCTCCTATCAATAAACTTGTTGATTTGAGATGTAGTTTCAACCTGATCACATTCTGCTTCAACCGATAAAACTCTTTATTCGATTGATTTCTAAAGACAGCTTCTTTTTCAGATTCAGATGTTTTACCATACAGAAATACATTCTTTTTCTCTTGAAGTGGTTTAAAACGATGAGATTGTTTGTGATAAAAACTTGTTTTTACAAATCTTTTCGAATCCACAACTTCCTTTTCATTACCGAACCCATGATCCTTAACCGTTTCCTCGGTTAACACTGACTCTACCACTTTTACACCAGTTGACATATCACATCCAGAACATTCATTCTTCTCAGATTTAACACAATCATCATGAGCAAACTTTGAAATATCATGATGTGGAGTGTTGAGTTCCACATTTAGTGCCTTTTTGAAACCTTTTGGTTTCATTGGAATATAAGCATTCCACATAGGTGGAGGCACAGCATGATAATCGTCTTTTATGTTCTCAGTCTCATTATCCTTACGTTTTGATGAATTTTTAGTAATAATGTGATCAATAACATATGACGATGCAGCATAGCTTACTAATTTTAAATTAACTCTTTCAGTCTCAATCTTGAGTGTTTGAAGCTCAAGTTTGAATGCTGCATTTTCGTCTATGTGTCTGTTGATGGCAATTAGCTTGTCTTCAACCGTATGTTTTAACATTGAAATGGTTTTTTGATCTTGTAAAATCCATTCCTATAGATTCTTTTCACACGATTGAAGTTTCAAATATGCTTCATTAACAACATTCAGATCAAACAATGATTTGTCATAGTGTTTTTTCAACTCCTTAATTTCAAGAGTCTTAAAGTCACATTCGTCGCAAGGCAATTCACATTTTTCACATAAATTTGAGTTTAGAGTTACCTCATTTTCAATGAATTCTTGATCGGTTGGTTCATCACTTAAATTTCTGAATCTTCATCAATCACGACTTCAACAGTTTCATCAACCACCTTCTCTTTTGAATCTTCAATCTTACTTGATTCCTTGACCTCTGATTCATCCTCAATATCTTCCTCACCAAAATCTATCTTACCGTGTGGCACTTCCTCGCCATTAAACCAACCTGCAAAACTTTCAATTATATCAGGTAGAAACAATGAGGTAAGATAATCAGAAGGAACCGTATGAATTCTGTCATAGGTTCTTGGAAGATTGTCATCATCAAGATCAACTCTGTCAACCTCTTTATCATCATTCATCAACTCTTTCTTAACCATATCCTCAACCTGCTTGACTTCCTCCCTCATATCAACCTTCTCAACATTTTCACAATCATCAACAACTTTAGTTACATTTGCTTGAAATACTGAGTTCTAGTTGAACCCCTCATCCATCTGTGCAGGAGCAGCTTTTTTGCTGACAAGTAGAAGCCTCTGATCTTTTGCCTTTGACTGCATCAGCCTCATTTTGAGAAGGCCGGTGATAAATTGATTACTTATAATAATCCCTTCCAAATGGATTTGCAGCATTGTCCTCTACATTCTTGCTTGTACATTCTCTTTTAAAATGTTCCATTTCTTTGCATCTGAAACATCTCACTTTGGATTTGTCAAAGCCCAGCTTTGAATTGGATCCATCCAATACATTTCTTCCAGTGGTCTCTTTGAATCTTTGTGCTCTTCTTATCACACTTACCATGCACCAACGGATGTCAATCATCTCCATCTCTTTTGGGTCGATTTGATCATAATCTTCTTTTATCATGTTGTAGTTGCCAATTCGTCCAGCAACTAAACGTTCATAAGATTCCAGCACTTAACCCAGAATGCCATATGTTCCTTGACAATTTCAGTGGTTAGGCACCCAGTTTTCTTAAAATTTACAGCTATGTTGCACTGTAACACATCAGGGTCTTGTGTGTTAGAAGTTTGAGATACAGGAATGGTGACTGAATAACTACTACTACATTGTAAAGCAGCAGAAGTAACAGGTACACTAGTTGCAAAGGCTTACTAGTTTGTTCAGCGCAGAATGTAGTAGGAATCTTGGGGTTTGAAGAAGCACTTGACTGTGAACCTTTGTAGTATAATCCCACGTCTTGTGATACTGCGGTTGATTTCATCTTTTGCTTCTTTCTAAGCTCCAGGTCATGAGCTTCCAGCTTCTCGATAAAACTTGCAATATTTAGACGGCATATGCAATGGGGTTTGATTCACCAGATAGCAATATCTTTCAATCAACTGTGCGAATGATTCACCCTTAACTTGAATAAATATATCAAATTCTTTCTTGAGCAGTGCAATTTTACTTTTTCTCATGTCAGGGTTTCCTCGATCTTTGTTCAACAATGCATGCCAAATTGAATAACAAGAACCATTATGTTGCAATATTTGAAAGATCTCAGCTTTGATGGCTTGTTGAAAGAGATTCAACATTTTCTTCTCTTTTAGGAACAAAGCTTTATCCGCTTCAGCGATTTGAGATAATCGATAATTTTCCCCATTCTCATTCTTGGGAATAATGTACTCTTCCTCCACGGCTGTCCATGTTTCATAGCTCAAAGCTTGAACATACGTCTCAAACTTGTCGGCCCACGACGGATAATCTTCCATTCTAAGAAGCTTGGGAGGCTTGTTGGATGTCCCCATTTCATTTTGCAAGTTAATGTTTTGAAGTAGGGCAGACAGTTGTGACACAAACGCATTTAGATTTTCCATCTTGGTCAAATAAGGTCAACGGATAAGTATGATCAACGTATATGTTTCTGGTCAACGGATATGAATGAATGATCAAGTCAACATATAAGTATACTGGTCAACGGATAAGTGTGATAGTCGACGTATAAGTAGTTAACGTATAAGTATTCACCTTATAACATATGCGGCGTATAAGTTATACGACGTATATGTTATACATGAAAGACATATACACTACCTTAACATATACGGAGAAAATCTTCATTTTGGAATTTTGGTAATTTGAGGATTCAAATGATGTAGGAATTGGATGAAAACTTGAAGGATTTGTCACGGATGTGTAAGGAAGATCTTGTGAAAGTTTGAAGGACTTTTGACGGTTGAATTGATAGATAGAGAGAAAACCTTGGAAAACTTGAAGTATTCAAGCTAGTAACGAGCCATAATGGCTCTGATACCACTTGAAAAGACATGGAATGCTGATGTAGATGACACTCAGGATCTCTAGATGTTACAGCCTATAACTCAATGTGCGGAATCCATTGAGAATGAATACAAACGAGTAAACATTAAGCACATATTCATTGATAACTTGAAAGATTACAAGATATGACTTTATAGCAACTTTCTCTCTCTACTCTCTCACTCTAACATGCACCAAAAGTCTACATAATAACGCATACGTCCCCTATTTATAGGAAACAACATGAAGAACACCAAGCTCGTATATGTTATACGGCGTATAAGTTATATGCCGCATAACTTATGCGGACTTGTTGACTTATGTGCTATTTTCAACATACAAAACTTACATTTTACATTTTAAGCCCTATACAATCATATCTAATACATCTAAGATCCTAGCAATAGACATTATGCTCTAACATTTGGTGAGACCCATGACCCGTGAAAATTATTGTTTGATGATTAAGGAGTTCACAAATAATTGAGATTTTATAACCCGTTTAAGAATTATTCGGGTTCGGTGAGATCCATGACCCACGAAAATTATTATTTGATAATGAAATATTTTATAAATAAATGAGATGTTATGACCCTTTTAAGGATTATTCGGGTTTGGTAAGACCCATACCCGCGAATTCGGGTCAAATGCATAAGAAACCACAATTCATGAATGAACAATTTGATGGCCCGAGAGGGGGTGGGGAGCAACCACATCGAGACACATAGGATTTTTATGTAGGCAATTATATATATGGATAGATAGATAGATAGATACTAGATTTTATCCCCCGTATTACTGGGTTGTTTTACATTTTTCGTTTCTAATATTTATTTATTTTTTGGATTTTAATTTTATTTTTTGTAAGGAAGTTAATAATGTACTTAGGGTTTGATGATGAAAGAGTTTTATAAATAAATGAGATGTTATAACTCGTTTAAAAGATATCTGGGTTTGGTGAGAACCATGACCCGCTTATTTTTTTTTATTATAAAAGTGTTTCTTAATTATAAATAATATCTATTTAAAAAAATAAAATATTAGATTTTTAGCATATCCCCATTTATAGAGTTTTTATATCAAATATTTGGTACAACTAATTTTTAATATAATGAGATGTTATAACCCATTTAAGGGCTATCTGGGTTTGGTGAAACCCATACCCTTAAATTCGGGTTAAATGCATAAGAAATCACCATTTACAAATAAAAAAATATGATGGCTTGAGAGAATGTAGGGAACAACCAGGGAGCTTTTAAAGGTTTCATTTGTATATATATATATGTGTATATATATGTTTAAGTTCAAGAGAGAAATGAGATTACTACGAGAAATGAATATGGGCCACTAGTTTTATTTTAGGTTTTAAATGTTTAAAAATAAATGAAAAAATGTAAATACAACAATAAATGTGTTCCCTCTCTTCAATTAATACAACTAATATAACCATAATAAATCTTTCTAACTAATATACCTAACAAATTTAACTATAATAATAAAAAAAGAAAACACTAATTTGTTTTATATATAATTTATCTACCTCCTCTTCATTTATCCAACAAAAATACAATTTATTATTTCTTTTTATTAAAAAAATAATTTATTTCCACTCAATTTATTAGCATATATCAACACGTAATTTTTAACAATAAATATCAAAACATAATATTTTTTTTCAATTGATATACTTAGAAAAATTATTATGATAAATAATAACAAAAAAAATATCATACAAATGTGTCCATTAAATATAAGAAATAAATATATAACCTACACAAAATTATATAACCTACGCTTGTTTTGAGCAATAAAAACGTACAACATACAAAAAAGTATACAACTTACATATGTAATTCGACATCAACAATTATATAAACTAGACAAAGATACACATATCCTATAAGTGTGTAGGTTATATGTTTTTACGTGTGTAGGTTATATGTTTTCTTATTCTTAGAAAAAGTGTATGTTATGTTTTTGTGTAGTTGTATATTTTTTATTGGCATTTAATATTAACATATGTAAGATAGTTTTTTGTATTATTCATCATAATGCACATACGTGTTGATGGATATTGATATATTGAGTTGGAAGAAATTGGTTTTGGATAGAAAAAAAATTAGTGTATGAATAAATTGTATTTGTGTTGGAAAAAATTTTCGAGTGTAGGTTATATGTTTTTCATGTGTAGGTTATACATTTTCGTGTGCGTGTGTAGCTTATGGATGCTGAATTTTGTGTGTCAGTTATATGTTTTTCGTGTGTAGGTTATATGTTTTCTTATTCTTAGAACAAGTGTAGGTTATATGTTTTTGTGTAAGTTATGTACTTTTTGTTGATATTTAGGTGCAAACACGTGTAAGATAGTTTTTGTACTATTCATCATAATGTAACTACGTGTTGATGGATATTAATATATTGAGTTGGAAGAAATTGGTTTTGGATAGAAAGAAATTTTAATGTATTAATAAATTGTACTTGTGTAGGATAAAAATTCAAGAGAGAAAAAATAAGTTTTAAAAATAAATGAATTCTTAATATTTTTCAATTATAATAATTTGATTAGTTATATTAATTGAATAGATAACTATTATATTTATTAGTTATATTAATTGAAGAGGGAGCATGCATTAATACTTTCCTTATTTATTTAAGTATTTAAAACCTAAAATAAAACTAGTGGCCTATATTCATTTCTCGCAATAATCTCATTTCTCTTCTGAACCATCCCCTATATTATATATATATATATATATATATATATATATATATATATATATATATATATATATATATATTATCCATATATATTATCCAATATCAAGAAATTACTCCATAAATAAATATATGCTAAGATAGAGCCCGTATGATATACGGATAGTTAAAAAATAAAACAAAAAGGTTAACTTTAATAATATAGATAATAACATATCTTGCGAGTCTATACCAATTAAGAAAAAGATAAGGTTAATATCAATTTATCATAGTTGAGTTGGTAAGCTACAAACATTTTTAAAACAAGGTAGTGAATTTGATTTCCACCAACAACAAATTTTCATTTTATCATTCATGAAATAGAAATTGTAATAATGAAAACTTGTGTGTAAATTATAATTTTTAAAATTGTTGAAGTGGAATCCTATGTAGATAGCTTAGTTAAAAACCGTCATATGGATATGTATTGCTTTAATATAGTAGTTAGAATTTTATAGACTTTTAAGAAGTGATGATTCAACAAATTATATATGCATGTTGATTGTAAAGGACCTTTAGTCTAACTTTATGTGTAAAATGTCCTTCTCATGAGACTGAGTGATCGAGTGTTGTGAAAAATAATGATGTAGATTTACGAGAGTATAATTAAAAAGAAAAAAGAAAAAAAAAGGTGTGTATTAGTCGTTTAGAAAAACGCATGCATATAATATAGATTGAAACACTCTAATAAAGAAATCAGGTTCATTATGTTGTATGGTTCATATTTTTCCATGTTAATGCCAACAAGTTTTTTTTATCCGCGCTTTGCCGTCATGCACTTGAGAGAACAGCCAACGCTGAAACATCAACTCTAGGCATTGAAAGGTTAAAGACGACGAAACTAACTCAATGATAAAGACGACGAAAACTAAAAGCTTTAAACATTCACATATCAAACAACTTTTGTACCGTATTTAATATCTTGTAATTTGCATATGTGCAACATAGTTAGCAAACATACACACAAATTTCAATATTATAATAAACACAATCTCAACGAAGCTGTCCAATAGAAACTTAATATCAAAAAACTAATTTTACTGCACTCAATAAAGCTCTTATTTTTTGTTGAGTGATAGTTCGAGTTGTTCTCTGTCTCCGAGCGATATATCCCCTTTCATCCTTCTCGTTCGTGTTCGTAGGCCTTTTTTTAGTTTTTAAGAGAGGATGAGACCAAGAACGTAATTCATGATTTCTAAATCGAATAGATTTTAAAAGCCACAACGGCTCACCCGATGTTTGAACATTGCGACCCGGTTTAGGACAGTTACCACCACGGGTAGCTGCTCACTATTTTTCAAGTTTTATGTTATGTAGTCAAAGTTTAGTTACTTCACCTTTTAAATTCTTTAATTCAACAGCTGCAGGTTAATTCTTTTGCATAAATTCTTTGTTTTCTTCTTGAATTTGAACATGCTCCAGTTTAGTTTCTCATTTTCTAACCTCTTACTCAAAAGTTTACAACATATTAGAAAATTTCAATTCTGACTTATTACCAAATAAGATTAATATGCTCAAATCTTAGACATCTCTAACAAAGAGCCATAATACAGAAACTCATATTCAAGCGGTAAAATATAGAATAATTATAAATAGATAGCATAACTCAAGTCAATAATAGACACGTCTATATGGCTCAAATTTAAGAGAACAAGTTTTTAAAGTCGCGGTGTATGTAACACTATAACTCATAATATGAACGTAAAATAAGAGCTGAGGTAAGGCTCTCAAAGTCTACAAATCACCAAATAATGCAGCAAAAATCAAGATAAATACTTCCATAGAGCATTCTCATCTTACTCCTTATCTCAAAACCAAAAATTACATTAAAACTTACTTTATTTTCTCTCTCCATTTCAATTAAATAATACCTTTTATACCTTTTATCATTACCTTTTCTCTTTCCTTCACTCACAACCACTTTCAAAATATATTAAAAAATTATAGGAGATGAACAGTAACTTTTCAAATATACAGAAAAATCACTACTTTTTCTAAAATATAAAAACTCTTCACTCACAACACCCTAAATCACTCTCTAGATTATAAAAACTATAACTCATAATATGAACGTAAAATAAGAGCTGAGGTAAGGCTCTCAAAGTCTACAAATCACCAAATAATGCAGCAAAAATCAAGATAAATACTTCCATAGAGCATTCTCATCCTATTCCTTATCTCAAAACCAAAAATTACATTAAAACTTACTTTATTTTCTCTCTCCATTTCAATTAAATAATACTTTTTATATCTTTTATCATTACCTTTTCTCTTTCCTTCACTCACAACCACTTTCAAAATATATTAAAAAATTATAGGAGATGAACAGTAACTTTTCAAATATACAGAAAAATCACTACTTTTTCTAAAATATAAAAACTCTTCACTCACAACACCCTAAATCACTCTCTAGATTATAAAAACTATAACTCATAATATGAACGTAAAATAAGAGCCGAGGTAAGGCTCTCAAAGTCTACAAATCACCAAATAATGCAGCAAAAATCAAGATAAATACTTCCATAGAGCATTCTCATCCTATTCCTTATCTCAAAACCAAAAATTACATTAAAACTTACTTTATTTTCTCTCTCCATTTCAATTAAATAATACTTTTTATATCTTTTATCATTACCTTTTCTCTTTCCTTCACTCACAACCACTTTCAAAATATATTAAAAAATTATAGGAGATGAACAGTAACTTTTCAAATATACAGAAAAATCACTACTTTTTCTAAAATATAAAAACTCTTCACTCACAACACCCTAAATCACTCTCTAGATTATAAAAACTATAACTCATAATATGAACGTAAAATAAGAGCCGAGGTAAGGCTCTCAAAGTCTACAAATCACCAAATAATGCAGCAAAAATCAAGATAAATACTTCCATAGAGCATTCTCATCCTATTCCTTATCTCAAAACCAAAAATTACATTAAAACTTACTTTATTTTCTCTCTCCATTTCAATTAAATAATACTTTTTATATCTTTTATCATTACCTTTTCTCTTTCCTTCACTCACAACCACTTTCAAAATATATTAAAAAATTATAGGAGATGAACAGTAACTTTTCAAATATACAGAAAAATCACTACTTTTTCTAAAATATAAAAACTCTTCACTCACAACACCCTAAATTACTCTCTAGATTATAAAAACTATAACTCATAATATGAACGTAAAATAAGAGCTGAGGTAAGGCTCTCAAAGTCTACAAATCACCAAATAATGCAGCAAAAATCAAGATAAATACTTCCATAGAGCATTCTCATCCTATTCCTTATCTCAAAACCAAAAATTACATTAAAACTTACTTTATTTTCTCTCTCCATTTCAATTAAATAATACTTTTTATATCTTTTATCATTACCTTTTCTCTTTCCTTCACTCACAACCACTTTCAAAATATATTAAAAAATTATAGGAGATGAACAGTAACTTTTCAAATATACAGAAAAATCACTACTTTTTCTAAAATATAAAAACTCTTCACTCACAACACCCTAAATCACTCTCTAGATTATAAAAACACCCCTCACATAATTTGAGGGGTTGGATGAGAATGCTCTAATGTCGCACATGAAAATCTCCTGGTCTAAATCAAACTACTTGTCCTCAACTTGAAGTGATTTACTTTTCCATAGTTTTGTACAAATATTCAACTGGTCGACTTACTGTATATTTTTGTCAACCCTTCAACATGAGAAAAAAATATGATTAAAAAACGACTTGTGTTTTTGCATTGTCGACTTGAAAAATTGTAAACTAATTTTGCCCCGATATCCTAACCACCCATGTTACCACTTATAGACAACGAACCATATTCAACCAAAATCAAAATTTTAGCAAAAAATTCTAAAAATATAGACAAAATAGCAAAAGACGTCCTTTATGTTTAAACGTTTTTTCAGTGGGCGTCCTTTAGCAAAACAAATGGCAGAAAACATACTCGATGTTTCAAATCTCTTTCACGTTAAGTCCTTTGACCCTTACCCCGTTAACTTTTCTCGTTAAATCTGGTCATGTGCAAGGCACGTGAGGGTAGTTTTGTAACTTTACAACATTATGTAATTAGAAATAAATGAAATAAATATATTTAAAAACAAATACCCTCCCTCTCTCTCTCTCTCACACACACTTCATCTTCATCTACGGTGGTGCTTGTTTTTCTCCAGAAGCTCTTTACACCTCTTTTGTCTGCGCCGCGCAGACGTTGTGGTCTGAAGAGTGTTTGTTTTTTAGAAGACATTTCATTAAAAAAGTTTTGCGCGCCCTCTTATCCTAGAAGAGCTGGACCTATGACTTCTTGCATCTTCTTCAATCTTCTAAACCTACTTCAGACTTAAAACAAAATATTTTCCTCTCCTCCAATCTCCAACCCTAACCGCCGCCCCCTCTCCTCCACCACCACCGGCGACCTGCACCACCGCCGCTGCTACAGTGCTGCTACATCTTCTGTAGAACCTGAAACATATTATTCATCTCTTTCAAACCCTGAAACATATTATTCATCTCTTTCAAACCCTACTCCTCCCGTCACACCTCCGGCCACTCCCTCCACAACCTCCGTCGCCCCCTTTAAAGCCTCCGAGGGTCACCTCCATAGCCTCCGCCGGCCACTCAGCCTTCGAGAACCTCATATAATACCAGATTGTCTTCATGAACCAGTAGATCGATCACCGCCACCACCAAGGCAGCCATCACCGTCGCTCAATAGAGCGTCACTGCTGCTCAATTGCTCGTCACTGTCGCCCAATCGACCATCTAATTGGCCACCGCTGCTGCAACCACGCAAGTCGTCAATCAAGTGTGATGATTCCGGCATTTGGATTTCTTATTTAAATTTTAGTTTATTTTACCCCGTTCTCGGTAACCCTACTTTGGTGTTGGATTTACTCATAAACACAGTTCTAAAATCAGAGTTAATTTACTTTCGCGGAATAATTTAAAACTTCAAACATCACATTACAAACATTCATTTTTGTCTTAACATACAAATTGTCTTTCCATTAACATTAATTAAAACAGTCATGGCACTTCTTCGTAGATGCCAATCTCTTCCGTCCATGCCATGTGTCCCTCTTCAAGCCAGCTGCCTCAATCTATTTGATTGCGTGCATACTAAAAGTCAGCTACGCTGAGTGAGTTCTAGTTAATCATTTAACATACTATAAATTCATATCTTTACTCATACGCATCCGAAGATACGTATTCATACCTTATTTACTCTTACTTCTTTCATACAAACTTTATATACATGCACACACGCTTACATACTTTCTTTCATAAGGCCTTGTAATTTACCATAGGCTATTCTATCTCTACCATCACAGATATTATTAGGGTCTGGTCCCTTCTGTCTCAGATATTATTAGGGTCTGGTCCCTTCTGTCTCATATATTTTTAGGGTCTGGTCCCTTTGTCTCCAATAACCATACATGTCACGTCACTCGATCACCCATTCATTTTCGTTCATGCATACTTTACATATCTTCTGGTCATGTATATACGTATATATACATATTCATTCGTATAAACATTCCATAATAACATTCAATATTTAGTCATACTTATGACATATTCATTCGTATAAACATTCCATAATAACATTCAATACTTAGTCATACATATAACATACATATATCATACACTTACCACTTAAGTTAAGTGTATTAACAACTATCACAAAGGAGTATGCACACAGCCCCAAAAACATAACGGATAAAGGGGGCTAGAAACTCACCTGAAGTCGGTTTCTCTCACCGTTAATAGTAATGCCCTTCTTTAGCTGTGCATGGCTAACTGTATAACACATTGTAGGTCCCCCCGGGGGCGTCGCCGATCGATACGAGATCCGCACGAGGTCTAGGAGTGCGGAATCCTCCTAGACTCGTTTATGGTGTAGAAGATGAAGAACACAAACACGTACACGAACAAATACACGAACAAATACAAGAACGGGATAAACAAATCTGCAGATTCTTTATAATAATAATTAAACAAAACACGTTACATACCGTAACATAAACAGAAACACGTCCGACCCGAGGTGAGCTCTACCTCGGGTCGTCCCTAACGACACTCTCTCTCTGTTTGTTCTCTCTCGACACTCAAACTGTAACACACAACTCTCTGAATTACTGGATCCTTAACCTAAACAAGACAAACATATATATATATATATAAACTTCAGTAGGCGTCAGTAGGCGAAGTTGTTCATAACTTCGCCTATGGCGAAGTTGTGATAACTTCGCCTAAGGTGAAGTTGTCCTAACTTCGCCGTTGGCGAAGTTGTTCTAACTTCGCCTAAGGCGAAGTTGTTCTAACTTCACCTATGGCGTCTCCGCTGGTCTGAATTGCATAGCGACGGTCACAAAATGCACCAACAGTCTCCCCTTTGACCGTTGCTCTCAATTCTAACAAACACAAAAGATCATCTGTTACAAAACATGCACCAACAGACTCCCTCTTAACTGATGATCTTCTGTTTGCTCAACAACCAGCCGTGTCTTAAACTGTCCTGTAGCTTCACAAATCTACCAATCACCCAGCATCTTCCATATCAGATCTCCCCTTCAGTGTAAGCTTCTCCGACTATAACGATTGAGGTCTTTGAAATGCATGCATCCTCGTGCCAATAGATCATCTCAACCAATCACGTGAGTCCATCTGACTTCACCAACACGTGAAGTTGGGCGTCCTCCACAACTTCACCAACTCGTCGGCATACGATAAGGTTTAATCTTCAACTACTCAACATCAAGTGATCAATTTCATCACAAAACCACCTTGACAGAATCTAACACATGACCATTAATTAATCTGAAGCATCTTCAATCACCAGGGATAACGATCAAGAACATAAACACTTTAATTCCCGATTAAATCCAACTTGTTCCAGAATTTTCACTCTAATAAATGAGCATCACGTTTCAGGATCCAATTCTCGAACGCCTTGAAAATAACATAAATAATATGCTCTGACCGCAATCCAGTAATGACAAAAACCTTCAGTTCAATTTGACTTTCTTCAGTTGGTCAACCTCGAACAACAACAATTTCATTGCCCACAAACACCCAAATATGTGTCAATATCCAGTTTCAATCAATATCCCATTCACAAACTCAACTCCATATCCAGAGTTGACACGTATTTGTTCACACGTAAGACCAAGAGATAACAAGTTTCACTCGTTGACGGAACAACGTCTTCGGTCTCACAATAATCGTGTACACCTGGCCATACAGACGAAAACTCCAAATACTCTTTTTTTTTTTTTTTAACTTCGCCGAGAAGTCAACTTCGCCTAAAGTCAACTTCGCCTGTTCATAACTTCGCCTGGCTATAACTTCGCCTGTCCATAACTTCGCCAGACCTTATATCTTCGCTGAAACCCTACGAACAGTGACGGCAACTTCGCCTGATGAACAATAACTTCGCCTGCGGCGCTGTTCGGCCAGAAACGCACAGAAACGTGCCAGAAACACCAAAACGCAGATCTCGAACCATAGCATAAGAGCCTAAGGCTCTGATACCACATGTAGGTCCCCCCGGGGGCGTCGCCGATCGATACGAGATCCGCACGAGGTCTAGGAGTGCGGAATCCTCCTAGACTCGTTTATGGTGTAGAAGATGAAGAACACAAACACGTACACGAACAAATACACAAACAAATACAAGAACGGGATAAACAAATCTGCAGATTCTTTATAATAATAATTAAACAAAACACGTTACATACCGTAATATAAACAGAAACACGTCCGACCCGAGGTGAGCTCTACCTCGGGTCGTCCCTAACGACACTCTCTCTCTGTTTGTTCTCTCTCGACACTCAAACTGTAACACACAACTCTCTGAATTACTGGATCCTTAACCTAAACAAGACACACGTATATATATATATAAACTTCAGTAGGCGAAGTTGTTCATAACTTCGCCTATGGCGAAGTTGTGATAACTTCGCCTAAGGTGAAGTTGTCCTAACTTCGCCGTTGGCGAAGTTGTTCTAACTTCGCCTAAGGCGAAGTTGTTCTAACTTCACCTATGGCGTCTCCGCTGGTCTGAATTGCATAGCGACGGTCACAAAATGCACCAACACACATTACGAGTGTCAAATATCCATTACTACTACTTGTTACATCTAAGTCAATGACACCCTCAACTAACGGGGTCCGGGGGCAGCGCCACTGGTAGCGGGGTCTAGGGGCGGCAGCCCCTAGCAGGGTCCAAGGGGCAGCGCCCCTGGCTGGGGTTGGCTGCGAAAAATTTAATTTTCATTAACAGTCCTTTAACAAAAATGCATCAAAAAATGAATTTTATAAAATTTCGCATGGAAGAATTTCGTTTCGTATGAAACTGTTTCGCTTCGCATGGAAGCGTTTCGCTTCGCATGAAAATGCTTCGCTTCGCATGGAAGCGTTTCGCTTCGCATGGCTGAGCGAAGCGAAATGACTTCCTTTATTCGTTTTTTTACCATTTTAAAGCCATTTTACTTCGTGGCTCTTCCTCAGGACCTGATTTTACTCTTTCCCAACTTTTGACACATTCTGACCCCATGCACCTGATCCTGAACCCATCTCTCAAAGTCTAAACACCACCTTTTTATCACAAAGTGCACCCGAGAGGTTATAACTTACCAAGTTTATATTTTTCTTACATTTCACAACCCAATCTATCATTATATTTGTTTGCATGCCGATTCTAACCATAAAACTTAACCATTTTAAACTAAAACCCACCTTTTGCTTGCGGGTTCGAGTTCAGATCTTGAAAACTCGAGGATCTGGACGTGATTCTTGTCAGTTGAAGGCACTTGAATCACCAAACTCTTCTTTAATTTAATCTCAGAATGGATTCGGGTCTTGAGAGAGAGTGGGTGTGTGTTTCTTGAGTGTGTGGGTGTTTATGTGTTTTGAGTGGAAAGGGAAGAAAGAAAAGAAGTGGTTGGTCTATATATATAGGGGTTTCATGGGTCCCACCACTCACTCCCACTTCCAACTCTCAAATATGTAACACACGATTAATTTAACGACACACAACTATTAACAAAACTTTCTGTTATTAAATGCTTAACAAAAGTTGGACGTTACATTTTAGCAGTCTGCAGACGTTAAAAAACAAACAGTCTTTTTCTTGTAGACTGTAGAGGTTTGGTCCACCTCTTCTGCTACAGATGCCTGCAGATGTGGTCCGCAGACTGCAGACATTTTACCTCTAAAAAAACAAACGGCACCTTCATCTCTCTAACACCCACCAACCACCACCTGCGACTGCCACCACTTTCCTCCGCCACCACCACTCTTCACCTGCCACCAATTTCCACCAACAAAAAAACCCAAGTGTGCTTCTTAACGAAAAAAACCCAGCAACAGATCACAGCTCTCCGTGAGATAACTATCCACAACAGCTCGACAAAATCGTTCGAGTCGGCGACCACTACCGCTTTAGCCCATTTCTCGCCCATTTCTCGCCCAATTTCCACCTGCCACCTATTTCCACCAACAAAAAAACCCAAGTGTGCTTCTTAACGAAAAAAACCCAGCAACAGATCACAGCTCTCCGTGAGATAACTATCCACAACAGCTCGACAAAATCGTTCGAGTCGGCAACCACTACCGCTTTAGCCCATTTCTCGCCCCCTGCACCATCGAAACCGCTTACCGATCCAAACAAGGTAACCGCTACTCCCTCGAAACCCAAGTTTACTTCATCACCAATCTCACCACCAAGCACCACGATTACATCCGCAACGCCGGCACTCACAAGATCCCCGCCGTCACTCTCCTCGACCGTAAGCCCCTCATCGAGTACCTCCACGGCCGTCTCTCTTCCACCGATGACTCGAATTCGACTACCCGAATTTGAATGTGCTACCTACCGACGACGACTTTTATTTGAATAATAATGATTTTATTGAAGAATTTACACGAAACCCCACCAAACCCCACAAAACCCTATGGATTTAGGGCAATTGGACGACCGTTGAAGGACTGCGAGACGGTCTTGGAGTGGTGGCGGCGGATGCAAGTGGTGGCGGTGGCACGTGGTGGTTGGTGGGTGGTGGTGGTTGGTGGGTGTTAGAGAGATAGAGAAGGAAGATGAAGATGATGCATTTGGATTGTAGAGAGAAAGAAAGAGGGGGTTATTTGTTTTTAAATATATTTATTTCTGATTATAAAATCATGGTGTAAAGTTACAATAATATCCTCACATGTTCAGATTTAACGAGAAAAACTAACGAGGTTAGTGTTAAAGGACTTAACGTGAAAGGGATTTGAAACACCGAGTATGTTTTCTGCCATTTGTTTCGCTAAAGGATGTCCACTCAAAAAATGATTAAACATAAAGGACTTCTTTTGCTATTTTATCAAAAATATATTACCTGAGACTCGGCAGATGAAGCATCAACACGTGTTCTATAGAAGCAGAAAACGCGGTTTGTTTTTCGTAACACTGTAAGTCAAAACATGAACACAAAATCTAAACTAAGTACTGACCCATTAACCAAATTATAACTTGAAATGCAACCGTGGCCCGTTAACAAACTCTATCTCGTAAAAAATGTATCATAAGCATTGGTTTGTATATGTGCGGATTAATTTCCAATTTTGCCATTGTTCGACTAAATGGCAATCCGTGGCCCATTTGCAGCTTGCCCTATTCAGATTTATTAATTTGTAAACAACAAGTTTGAATCACATATCTGACCGGTTTCAGTTTATCATTAAATTTCAAATTTTCATAAACCCAAAAATGTCCTAACTGTTGAATTTAAAAACCGCAATTATTAGTCATACTTGAAAGCCAGTTATCGGTCTGATGGACCGACATAATGGCTCAATTGTTGGTCTATGGTCCATGGTAGGTCTAGCAGCATGCCATCATTTGAAACAAATGGAATCAAACATCTGTGATTAAATAAGCGGCAATTAAATAAAGAACAAATTTCAACCTAAACTTGGCAAAAGTTCAAAAATCCTAAATTTATGATATTACTGCACATTGAAATTCTAAAGCAAGTTGATTCAAAATTATGTGTTCAATAGCAGTGAGTCTAATACATCACAGGAAACGTATGTAACTACCAAAATTAAGGAACGGATAAAGCAAACAGCAATTCGCCTTTCAGATAAGCACTAACCAATTACATGAGGCAAACCTCACACCTTATGCAAATTGAAGAATCATATGATTGTAACTAAAGCAAAATAGAAAAGTAGAAATATAATTACAGACCTGCAAGAATTTCTGTTGAGCATCACGCATAATTAGGAAATCAGATGCTTCCAAAAGAGATAGAACGAAGGTGGAAGGAATCGTTCATGGATGAGTACCATGAACATGATAGAAATCGACAACGATGCCATGACCGCTCACAATCCAAATTTTGGATGCTATTTTGCTTTTCAATTTATAGTGTCACGTTAGCGCCAAATAATACCACAATTCATTCCACTTTTTTCACCATTTTATGGAAATGGTCACCAATTCATCACTTTCCCCACTTTTCAAATAAAATAAAATATTTATATTACAATAATTTAATATAACTAAAATTAATTTACTACAACTACAATTATAACATAAACAAAAATAAAGTTACATTCATTGAGAAAGTTAACAAATAAAAATTACTAAATTTTAAACGTAAAATTATTGTAATAAAAGTTACATTCATTGACACGTCAACGTTTTTTAACATGTAGGATGGACACGTCAGCTAAAACATAACGGAGTTAGTACTCGGTTAGTCATGGACTGGTGGCAGACACATGTGTGAAAGTTGGGACCGTTGGCAGTTAAAGTGATAGTTGGGACCAGCGCCGGCAAAAATGAAATACTTGGGACCAATAAAAACCAATAGTCCTAATTTAATATAACTAAAATTAATTTACTACAACTACAATTATAACATAAACAAAAATAAAGTTACATTCATTGAGAAAGTTAACAAATAAAAATTACTAAATTTTAAACGTAAAATAAGAAAAAGAAAAAAAAACAACTAAGCATATTTGTTGGCGATTTGAGCTTAGCATTTTTTTTCATCATAACCGGATTGTCGTCAAAGTAATCAGCTAGTAGGTGCTCGTGTCCCGCTTCACGGTCTCCATTCAAAGCAGCTCTTCTCGTTTTTGATGTCGAATTTTCGCCCTCATCGGATACTGTAGCAGCTGTAGTAGACACGATCGTGTGAATAAAAAGCGGAACGACCGAACTCGACTCATCGGATGAAAAATCCATCTTAGTTGAAAGAGATTTGTAAGTTTTTTATACGAAAAAAAGGGAGAAAGAAGAGGTTTATTTATATGCTTTATGGTTTAGTAAGTTTTATTATAATTATATCTTATTAAAAAAAACAACTTAGTCGCTTTGTCTCTCAAATCTCTCAAATGAAATAAAAAAACCTTTTTGTCTTTTTGGAAGTGGTATGCAGTTGTGATATGGAATAAATAATTAATGTTTCTTTGAAATTTCTGAAATGTGAACGGTATTTTCAGCGGCAAGCTAAATAATTTGTACAAATGATGATTTTTTGTGAGAGGGGTAGACTTTGGTTTTTAATATATATATGTATATATATATATATATATATAGTATAATTTAAAAACTCTCTTGAGTTGAGAAAACCCGTGAAAACCCTATGTAACATCGTTTTTTTTTACATGTAATATATGTTGTTACATTTAATACAAAACATCGAAAATATAAAAAAAAATGTTTTGCTATTTTTTTTACTTTTTTTTGGTAATTTTTAAATAGAGTAAAGTGCTATTTTCGTCCTTGTGGTTTTGCAAATAATGCGAATTTAGTCCAAAAAGTTTATTTTTTCCATATGGACCCTCCACGTTTCTCTATTCTTGCCAATTACATCCAAATTACTAACCTCGTGAAATTTAATCGTTAAGTCAGGGGTAGATATGTCTTTTCACTATTTGTTTATTATATGAGTAAAGTGCCAAAATCGTCCATGAGGTTTGGTCATATTTGCAATTTCATCCAAAAATATTTTTTTTCGCAAGCAGACCCTCGATTTTCCCAACCGTTGCCAATTTTGTCCAAATTGTTAACTCGGTCTAAATTCAACGTTAACTTATGGGTGTTGGTGTCCTTTTACATGTTTGTTTACATTATTATTATTATTATTATTATTATTATTATGTGTTTGTTCGATGGCATATATAACACTTCACGATTTTTATGTTTGAATCCAATATAATATGCGTTTGTTTATTCTTCTTTATTTTTAGTCATATAAGGGTTTAGCTCAGCGTAATAATAATAACAATGTAAACAAATATGTAAAAAGATAGTAACACGCCTGAGTTAACGTTGAATTTAGACTGAGTTAACCAATTGGACGAAATTGGCAATAGTTGGGAAATATTGAGAGTCTATTTGCGGAAAAAAATATTTTCGGACGAAATTCGCAAATGTGACCAAACTTCAGGGACGAATTTGGCACTGTACTCATGTAATAAAGAAAGAGTGAAAAGACATGTCTACCCCTAAGTTAACGATTCAATTTAACGGAGTTAGTGATTTGGATGTAATTGGCAATAATTGGGAAACGTGGAGGGTCTATATGCAAAAAATAAACTTTTTGGACTAAATTCGCATTATTTGCCAAACCACAAGGACGAAAATGGCACTTTACTCTTTTTATATATGTTTTCAGGCGAGAGAAAATGTAAAATAAACTTTAACATTTTTTATTAACTTTAATTGTGGATCACAAGATTTAATCTTTAATTAAAAACATGTGGTTGAGAATGGGTTTCTAGAGTTTTCACAACTCAAATGGGTTTTTATTCTAACCTAACCCTATATATATATATATATATAATTTCATGATACATGTGCTACTTCAATCACTATTTTAATCCTATAAAACTATCTTTCATCTCCTCTACTACGGGATTATTCTACATTTTTCGTTTATAATATTATAAATATATATTGTTAAGATTTTATTTTTTTATATTGTAAGGAATTTAATAATATGCTTAGGGTTTGATGATGAAAAAGTTTCACAAATAAATAAGATGCTATAACCCGTTTAAAATCTATCTGGATTTGGTGAGGACCATAACCCGCATATTTTTTTAATATAAAATTGTTTCTTGTTTATAAATAATATCCTTTTAAAAAAATTTGATATTGATTTTTAATATATCTCTATTTTATAGGATTTGTACATTAAGTTTTTAATGAGATTAATTTTTAATTTAATGAGATGTTTAAATGGGGTTTGGTGACAACCATACCCGTGAATTCGAATCAAACGTATGAGAAACATCCATTTATAAATGAAGCAAATTGGTTGCTTGAGAGGGGGTGGGGAACAATCAGAGAGTTTTTAAAGGTTTCGTTTATATATATTTAAGATTTATACGCATTTACATACAACACCTCACAACTTTCATTTGTTAGCATAATTATACTCCCAACTTTATAAGATGGTAACTCTCAAGTTCCATTAATTACACAATTATCCCTAAAACTTTATAATAAGATAACCCTCAATTACATTAAGTAACAAACATAACCCCACAAAATTTTTAAAATTGTATGAATCGATACCGTAACGAACCGAACTCATACCAACCGGGTTCATGCTGCGTCCTCGCCACAAAGTAACATGCAGATTTAACCAATACCGACCGCTTATCCACCGTAACATGGGCTTGACGGATGCCGACCGACTTCCAACCGCAATGCGGGTTGCATGCAATGAGTCTATATTGAAGGGAGGCCAAGCGCTTTTCAGGTTTAATCTACTATACATTAAAACAATAACTATTTCCATAAATAACATTTATTCTCATAATTTTTTACTAATAAAATAATTCCAAATTAAATTACATTCAACTTAATCACATTCAATATATAATTCAATATAAATTAAAAACTATCATGTTTTTCTTTTTAAAGTTTCATGGTAGTTATTCTTATTTTGGTTTCATTTCGGTTTTTGGTTTTTGTTAAGTTCTAGTTTTTATAAATTTATTTCGTTTTAGTTTCGTTTTAGACGGGTTTAAATTTATTCATTTTTTGTTTCGGTTTTTAGAATCTTTGTTTTTTGTTCGGTTTCAGATTTATCGGTTTTAGTTTTTCAGTTTCATTTTGGTTTTTGTTTTAGTTTTATTGGTATTCGGTTTTATTTAGGTTTTCGGTTTTAGTTTTGTTTTAGTTTTTTTTTCAATTTAATTTCGTTTCAATTTTTATTTAGTTTGTTCGGTGTTTGGTTTTTGTATCTATTGAAAAATGAAATGTTATGGAGAGTACACAAATTAAGTGAAAGGTTCACATGGGTTTCAACTTTCAAGTGTACTTAAGTTATTGAAGCTTTATATTTTTTTGAATTTTTACAACCACTAATAATGAATTTGTATTTGGTAGAAAGGATTTCAAAAGCTAAGAACGTTGTATGTGTTACCATTCATTTTCTTCTTAATCTATAAGTGTGCTATTATTTTCATTTATGAAAATGGGTCATTTTAGAAATGTTTTTTGATTTGCTTTGGCTCGGATCAAAACGAGTCATTTTAAAAGGGTATCAGTTTAGTTCGGATCAGCGAGTCAATATAAAAAGGCATCGATTTCATTCTGGTTTCAACAGGTCTTTTTAAAATCGCATTGATTTGGTTCTGGCCATACCGGGTTAATTTAAAAGATATCGATTTGGTTCGTGTTTAAATGGGTCATTCTAAAAGCGTAACGATTTGATTATGGTCAAAACATGTTATTTTAAAGAGGTTTAGATTTGGTTCTGGTTCTTAAATGAGCTTTGAATGTGCTTCAGTTTATGAGGGTGCAGGACTTTTCACATGAAATGTAAAACTAGTTTTTGTAGTCAGTTAGTCACTATTTTTGTTAGATTGGTATATGAATGTTTATGTCGTCAATTGTGTTCCCGGTCCAGAAATAAAAGAAGCCCGAATCATTCTTGGATGCTTATCGGGAATCTTTCCTGAATGCTTATTTTCTGATTTGCTTGCTTTCCATAATAATGGTAGTGAAGTTTGTTTGTTTTATATTAGTATTAGTTTTTAAAGTTTATAAGGTTTATGTTATAAAGTTTTAAATTTTCTTCGTAGACATTCTACTATATAAAGTCATTTTTTGTAAGTTTATGTATTTAAGTATTTTGTTTGCGTATGAATATGAATTGCAATTAAAAATCATGTTATTTCAAAAAATATATTAAAAAATAACTTGTCGTTTGAAATTGTATGTATGTTTACTTGACAATTTCTATATTTTCATCCGTGTCATGCACGGGTCAATAACCTAGTATATGTATATATAAGTTTGACATTTAACAAAATGATTTGCTTGGTTGGATGGTAAAGGGCAGTCGATTTGCACTTTAGCAGGTGTGCGCAAGTTTGATTCCTCTTGTAGCCAAATTTTCATTTTAAATTTTTTTATAACATATTTGACAATTTACCTGGGAAAAAGTGTATTCTTTTTACTATTAAAAATGTATGTGTTGTTTGATTGCTTTATCAGGATAGTGGTTCGTGTTACACACGGGTGAAAAACATTTATAACATCATTTATATGTATGTATTATAAATTTAATAAAATAAAGATGTTATATTAACAAAAAAAAAGATCATTTTACATGAATTAGAGGACATAGCATTGTTAATTTAATTCAAATACAAAAACATACAAAGATAATCAGAGATAAATGAAAATTTTAAACATGTTTATAAATTATCTCATGAGTACAAATAATACATGTTGATTAAAACATAATACTCTAATGAAATCAACATAGAAATGTATTGTCTTGTACACATTTTGAAAGTGATTGGCCTTTGAACATGAACATCGTTGTCGTTTAGCAATCCAAACAAACTGTACATAACAAATATTTTATTTGCATAACTAATTTAACAACAAATATAAACTATATATATATATATTATATAACAAACGAGTATCATAGTTTTTTATGATACCGGTTTTTGTAATCTTTAATTTCAAACAAATAGTTGTTGATAACTTAATTATAGTAACGAATTTTTTGTGATACCTTTAGACATATCACTTCCAGAATACTTTATTCTTCTAAATTGAAACAGAATAATGGCATGGTTTTTTTCAAATTGATCACATATTTTGACTAATGTTTAATCAGAATTTCCACTATAAATCTTAAATTACTTATTATGAGTATAATATATAAAATAAAATCTTATCCTTGACGGTCCAAACTCTTACCACTCTAGCTTTAACGGTGCTTGGAGAGGTTTTCAAAACATCAATTTCATTCAGCATTGTAAACTTTTAAACCTCCATTGAACTCTAAAAATAATAAAATATATACACAACATCAGTTATATACATATAATTTAATTCTAATTATATATTAAAAAAATAAATATTGAATGAAGAAGTTACTTTCGTTGCAGAGAGTAGCTCGAGTTGCAGATGATTGAGACAATGTGAAGAATTCATATTTGAATGCGTCTTATATAGTAATTAGACCGCTTTTTATTTTTGTAAAACTTTTTAAAAATAAAAAGATTATTAATTTTGTAATTAAAAGAATCGTTACATGCATAAGTTACGAAAAATTATAAATCAATAAGTGTTATTTTTAGTAGAAATTTTGAAATTATTATATTTTAAATATATTAACAGTATAACTTGTAACATACTTATAGGATCTATAATGAAAATGGATAATATTCATCAATAATATTTTTGTAACTTATTTATTGGGTTTTCTAAATATAACGTAATAATAGAAATTATAATATCTTACAATATCATAACAGAAATTAGTCAAAGGTTTTGAAATATAAAAATGACAACATGTGAATTTATTATTTCTGCCAAAAATAAGATGTGACATCTGACTATAAAAGGTAATAAATTAATAATAACAAAGGCATTAAACTTATAATTATTATTATAAATTACAAAGATTATCATTAATCTATATTAATTAGGTATAGACAGTCAAACTCGCCATAAATTATAACAACTTATCACAGGATCGCTGCCTAAAAACCACAAAGTAATCAAACTCGCCAAATCAAACATATATCTAAAATTAATTAAAATAATTAATTAAAATAAATAAATAACACAATCGAACCTGTATTATGTCAAAGCCCAAAATCGTTAACTTAGCAGCAGAAGACTTAATTATGCTAATTTAGGCGGTGACAGACGTTGTTCAGCCAATCATATTTAAATATAATGAATCATAAGTTGGACTTTATTAAATATCTGAGTTTTACACGTGTCAAACATGCACGGTTCTATTTTAAATTACAAGCCCAACTATCATTCATTCAAACGCACGACACCATTTTCCCGAATCCTTCATAAAGCATCCATTTTCTTCATTTACCTGAAAAGTATGTTAAAATAATTTTGTCAACACGAATGTTGGTGAGTTTCTCGTTTAAAAATATTTTTATATAAAGCCCATGGTTTAATAGTCTTCAACTATTACACCTCAACTCCTCATCGTTCAACGACGATGGTATTTAATTCCTCACCGTTCAACGACGATAGTATTTAATTCCTCACCGTTCTACAATGATGGTATTTAATTCCTCACCGTTCTATGACGATGGTATAAAAATCATCCAAAACACCACATAAAAATTCAATCATTCACCATTCTTTTCAATGTGAACATAAATTTCCAACTTTTCCCAAACATAGCAATATATTTTTTAAACAAAACGCGCTAGTTGTAAACGAGCAAAGAGTACAACACATGTATGACTATCATTATGATAAACCTGATGCATACCAAAATCAAAATATTCCCACCTTTTCACCCAGAGCGACTGGAAGAGTGGAGGGCGTCGCCCCGATAGATCTACCAATATTTTTAGGCCCTTTTTCTCTAGGTTAACGATTTTTCCTATCATAATAACTTATCCCATTTAACACATTTGTAAAATATATAACCCTTTGTTTACATACTTTTCCCCCAAAAACATTTATAAACCATTAAAACGAGGGGATTTACGAGAAAACTCACCTTTGCCTCAGCTCAAATAACACTCAAGTGTGATAATATGCCAATCAACGTCAAGATCTTATTAACAATCATCCAAATGATAACCGGATTCCTTTGTTTAATACCAAGTATATTAACACATAAACATAGATACAAATAGAATTTTATCATGACTTAATTTATTTATCATCACGTGTCTTATTTATGATAATTCTAGTAACTAAATTACAACTTTTATTGTTTAAGAAAAATCGTAATTGAATCAAACATTTCGAAATATCCTATAAATATATTGGAACAACATGGTTTCAAATAATCAATGTAAAACTAATATATGTTTACGAAACTAAACTTGGACGTTATTTAATAAAATGCATATATTTATTTTAAAATATAATATTCTTTTATTAATATATTATCTGTCATATAGACACGTGTTTAAATTCTGACAAATATATTATACATTATTTTTTTAACAAAACATAATACAATCGTTATTATTATTTATATTGAAACGCATTATATTAATATACTTAATATAAAAATTTTGTTTTCATATTTTATATAAAAGTTTGCATTTTCTAAAGTATATTTATTTTTAATATTAATGGTGGTCACTATCCGAATAAACTATTTCAGTCCAAATATCGTGTGTATACACACACATACACGAAATCGTCCAAGTGTCGATTATACCATTTTTAACACTAATTTGTTAACTAACTACTATTTAAATAATTATTAACAACATTTTCGTTGTCCAAGCTATTTCCAACAACAATATTTACACTAATATCTCGCTATATAACTTTTTCAATACTTAAAGAGATAAAAGTTATACCCTCTCGCATCCGGTTTGCGTTTAGAAATCTACTCATAGCCAACATGCAACGCGATCCGGATGTATCAGCGTGCTCGTTTTTGCATCACGAGCATTTCTAAGGTCTCGGATCGTCCATACAACACCTCAAAACCCACATGCAAACCATTTTAAACAACTATTTTCGTTCTAAAGTATGACCAGTAAATTACGTAGCCTATAACTCACCATCTAAACTTCTGATCATCATTTCCTTTAGTGTAATCAAGTATCTATGTGTTAATAAAGTTCACCAAAAATTTCAGCTCGATCCGACGGCCAGATCTTTGGGAATCTGCATTTCTTTATAGCTGTGTTTTAAAATCGGAACCTGGAAAATGTTGCGAAAATGGCGATCAAAACCATATTAAACAACTTCTAAACTTTACTTTACCGATTCAAAATGGTTATACATGGGCTAGGAGCCCTCGGTAAAGAAATAAAGATGTTCAGACAGTTAAATCTCGCGTACAAGGCCGTTCTTTGAGAACATGCAAACCGAAAGGAATCTGTCCAGATTTTAAAAGGTGAATGAACTTAAGCTCAAAATTAGGACAATCAAAGCTTACCATCACGTTTGGGACATCGAAAAATGGTTCCCCAGTGAAAACGGGCTTGATGTGGTCAAAATTATATATAAAATTAATAAGTATTTCCTACACTTTTTAATAACTTTGTGATCATTTATATTATAATCTACTCATTCATGGGCCACATTTGAGTTTTAATAATCTGAAGAGACAGCACGTTAAAATGAGTAAAAGCTTAACAATAAATATTATTGATCAGTTTGTTTTATGGGATGCATATTATATTTGAATTATGATATTATGTTTTTATGTAATAGGAATTAAGTTTAATGATCTAAAAATAATGCTTGCATGAAAACGTACAGATGGTAAAAATAGAGTGAATTAATCTAATTAAATATATATTTGATAGTTTTCTTTTAAATGTGAAGGTGACTTTAGATGGGAAATTAACAAATTGACGTGGGCTGTTGTTATCTTGGGCTATCCATTACGAGGGCCATGGAGAAGTTAGGCCACGGAAGAGAAAAAAATATACATGGCATGTTCTAAAAAAGTTGGATTGTGCAAAAAGAAAAACAAAGGTCGGTTCATGGAATTATAAGAAGAGTTTAGAAGGGACAGAAAGGGCAGACGCTACGCACGAAAGAGTCAGACGGAACAGAAAGCAGCCGCAAGAAAAAAAAAGAGAGAAAGTCCTTGTTTCAACCAAATAGCTTCCGGGTTCCACACCTACCCATCCAAGAATCCTTTTTAGTCGGTTTGAATTTATTATTTTCGTCATGAATTTATTGTTTAAACCTATTTATTTTCTTTTGTTCTTGAGTATGGTTGTTGGCTAAACCCATAGACTGCCTAGGCTTATGATGAACCTACTTTGATGTTTTGATTTGACTTGGGATTATTTATTGTTATGGTTTTTATGGTTTAGTAAAAGATTTATTTATATTAAATTGATGCGTATGAATGCTTGGGATTGTTTGATGAGTTTTATTCCATAACTTTCCTTGATTATTGTTTGTCATATGATGGGTTGCTATTAGATCAATTACTTTGTGTTTTTTATTATTTTATGATTGATGTTATGATAAGATCATAGGAATAATATTGTCAAATAAACCTAAGTGTGCTGCTAACCTAAAATCTGTAAAGTGCTAGGTTGTTGATAGATCTTTATTATTTAATCTTGCTAGTTTTGTTCTTCGTAAGGAGTCCGTCTAGGGTTGATTATATATTATTGTCTATTAAATCAATTAAATATATTAAATTACATTTGATTTCCGCGCTGTAAGGTAGGATTTCATATAAAGGAACTAAATTATAATTAATTAGGTGACCGTAAGGGAACTTGATTTTCAATACTGGTGTGTGTTAAAACTTGTTAGAAATCCATAGGTGTCTCTTGAAAAGGGTCAGGGGTCCTGTTCGGGTTTCTTTTAAGTGTATATTTTACGATCCCAGCCCATAACTAAATATTTTCCCGGTTAAGTCATAACTGAAATTTAGGGGATTCTAGCATATGTAGTTTTCTCATCATCATCTTATTTTCACAACAAACTTTGTTTTCGCTTAACTTACTTGTTTTTTTTAATTAGTTTTTAATTATAGTATTAAATTAGTATTTTAAATAAAACCCCCCCAAACAAATATAATTAATAAGTCGTGTTTTGTAATCGAGTCTAATTAGCTAATAAACGTAATTTAGAGAGTCTCGTGGGTTCGATATCCGGACTTACTTAGCTTTACTAGAGTCGATCGATTCACTTGCCGGTTAGTAGTTTAGTCGAGTTTTAGAGAGTCTAGAGTATTACTTAGTGTTTATTTTTAGTTAATAAATATTAAACTACTTCAAGCACATCATGTTTTTGGCGCCGTTGCCGGGGACTCTTGGCGATTGTGTTATTAGATTTGATTAGACTTGCTTGCTATATACATGCTATTTGCTTTATTTATTACTTTGAGTCGTAAGAGTCTAATTTTAAGTGTTAGTTATTTTATTCTATTTTCAGTTTTTTTATTTTCGAGTCTTTTATTAGAGTCTACCAATTTTGTTTTGTGTGTTTTTCAGGTATATGCCACATCTTTGTTCGCACGGACCGTCGTTTGATTGTTTTGGACCTACTCCGTTGAAGTCCGAGGCAAGCTCATCATTGTCAGAAAAGCAACCGATCACCATAGATACTTTACCGAAATCATCACCCACCAATTCACCACCACCGAGTCCCAGACCCATCCCAATGGCCGAAAATAACCGCACCGTGTACCAGCAAGCTTTTGAAGGGTTCCATGGAGACCACTCACCCATTTTCGCTCCCGAGATTAATAACCCCAACTCGTGGCAGATCCCATCCTATGTTATGAACAACATCACCCAACACCACCAATTCCATGGCCGTGAAGATGAAGATGCACCGACACACATCAACCGTCTGACTCGTGTGTTCAAAACGTTAAATATGCAAGGTGCTACTGAGGATGCGATCTTCCTTCACTTGTTCGCATTTACACTTTCGGGTCGCCGCCACTTGGCTCGACTCGCAACCTGCTGGGGCATTCACCACATGGGAGGCGCTTCGCAACGCATTCATCAAGAAGTACTTTCCATCTGCTAAGGCCTCTCGCCTCCGTGATCAGATCCACTCCTTTCAAATGGAGCCGGGTGAGGCGTATTACCAAGCTTGGGAGCGTTTCCAGAATCTGCTTTCCCGTTGTTCATAACATGGGCTCATACCTTGGGCCCTTGTTGAGAAGTTTTACAATGGGCTTACTTATGAGGCTCAAGCGAGGTTTGACACAGCTGCTGGGGGTAATTTGATGGACAAGAAGAATGTGACTGAGTGTAACGAGTTGTTTGAAAGTTTCGCGCAGTCTGAGTACGCGAAGTAGCCACGAGGCGGGAATTCCAATCTCGTCACCAGTACACCCTCATCTGCTCGAGGTGTGCACCAGGTTAATCTGGATACTGGTATGGCTGTTTCTTTGGAGAATCTCACTCGAGAAATAAAAGAGTTAAAAGCTAAGGTGGATAAGTGTGAGATGTGTAGGGGTGGTCATGGTACGCTGGAGTGTCTGTTAATGAATAATCAAGATGTTGATTTTGTGGCTGGTTAGAACAGGTTCCCTAATGCTTACAACAACAACAATCAGAACTGGAACAGCTACAAGAATCAGAATCAGAATCAAGGTCAAAGTAACTCGAGTTGGCGTTCGGCCGGTGGGCCACCTGGTTTCCAAGCTCCCTATAATCGAAATCAGGGACAGTATAACAATGATGGTTCCAATGGTCAAAGTTCGAATAATGTGCCGGATCTGAGTAAGAAGTTGGACGAGATGATGCAGCAAATAGTTACTAGAGATCAAGCCACTCAAAAGACCCTTACCGAGCATGATCTGCTTTTCAAGAATCAACAATCAGCTATGCTCGACATGCAATGAACCATTGGTGATATTGCCCGACAATTCAATGAAAGACCCCTGGGACAGTTTTCAGGTTCTACTCAGCAGAATTCGGTCGCTCAAATAAAAGCAATCACTACTTGTAGCGGCAGGATTTTGGGTCTCGAGGTAAGAGGGAATGAGGTTGAAGTTGAAGATGAGGAGGTGATGGATGAAGAGATCGAGATGGAAGTACCGGGAAAAGTGTAGAACACTGCACCAGTTGCACCGCCAGTAGAGAAGAAGCCGGTTGAAGTCCGGCCATCACCTTTGGTTGACCACTCTCGTATCCCGTATCCCGCTCGCGCAAAACACCTGAAATACACGCGGGAGTATGGGCATTTTCTTGATATGTTCCGATAGTTGAAGATTAACCTCCCGTTCATTGCAGCCCTCCAACACATGCCGAAATACGCGAAGTTTTTGAAGGACCTGTTGAAGAGGAAAGATAGGTTGGGAGAGGTGTCATCGATTCCCCTTATGGGAGATTGTTCGGCGGTAGTATTGAACCGCGTGCCCGAGAAGTTGTTGGATCCGGGTGTGTTTACGATTCACTGTTTATTTGGTAGTGATGCGATGAGCCATGCATTGGCGGATTTGGGTGAAAGTATAAATTTGATGCCGTATTCCTTGTACTAAAAGTTGGAGTTGGGCGAGCTTACACCGACTCGCATGTCCTTGTCGTTGGCTGATCGTTCGGTCAAGTATCCGCGAGGTATTATCGAAAATTTGCTAGTGAAGGTTGACAAGTTTGTGTTCCCGGTTGATTTTGTGGTGCTCGATATGGAGGCCGATGAGAAGGTTCCCATTATTCTAGGTCGTTCGTTCTTACGAACCGCGAAGGCACTTATCGATGTGTATGATGGGAAGATCACGCTTCGGGTTGGTGATGAGAATGTTACTTATGATGTCGCGAGGTCGATGAAGCATCCGAATGATCAAGATGATTTCAGTGGTCCATGCCACTCGGTTTATTTTATTAACTCTTTTATTGCAGGTGTGGATAGCTGTTTTGACTATATTTATGGTGCGGATCTCGTGGGAAGTAATGGTCTAATCGATTGTGATGATTTGGGTGAGGATGAGTCGTGTGAGGACGATTCGGTTTATGATGAGTTGGCTGAGTTTTCGGGTTTGCCTGAGATGATAGAGGTGAATGAGATTAGTTGTGAGAGTGAGGCGTGTTCTAAGGAGAAACCCGCGCCGTTGGAGTTGAAAGTACTCCCGTCACACTTGGAGTATGCGTATCTTGATGAGGGCTCGAACTTGCCCGTTATTGTGTCATCCAAGTTAACAGAAGAACAAAAGACGAAGCTGATTGACGTGTTGAAGCTACATAATGGGGCGATTGCATGGAAATTGTTCGATATTCAAGGTATTAGTCCCGCTTATTGCACGCACCGGATTTTAATGGAGGATGAGTACAAACCGGTGGTGCAACCACAAAGGCGTCTTAATCCGAATATGCAAGAGGTGGTAAAAAAGGAGGTATTGAAGTTGATGGATGCCGGGATGATTTACCTGATTTCCGATTCTCCATGGGTGAGCCCGACTCAAGTTGTTCCAAAGAAAGGAGGTATGACTGCGGTGATGAACGAGAAGAATGAGCTTATCCCTTTGCGTACGGTTACCGGTTGGCATGTGTGTATTGACTATAGGAGGCTGAATGATGCCACTCGGAAGGTCCACTTCCCGTTGCCATTTATTGATCAGATGTTGGAGCGTTTGGCAGGTCAGCAGTTTTATTGTTTTCTTGACGGTTTTTCAGGTTACTTTCAAATTCCCATTGCACCGGAAGACCAAGAGAAGACGACTTTTACATGTCCGTATGGCACTTGTGCGTGCCATCGCATGCCGTTTGGACTATGTAACGCTCCGTCTACCTTTCAGCGTTGTATGGTGGCCATCTTTCAGGATATGATAGAGACGTCCATGGAGGTTGGGCATTTTCTTGATATGTTCCGATAGTTGAAGATTAACCTCCCGTTCATTGCAGCCCTCCAACACATGCCGAAATACGCGAAGTTTTTGAAGGACCTGTTGAAGAGGAAAGATAGGTTGGGAGAGGTGTCATCGATTCCCCTTATGGGAGATTGTTCGGCGGTAGTATTGAACCGCGTGCCCGAGAAGTTGTTGGATCCGGGTGTGTTTACGATTCACTGTTTATTTGGTAGTGATGCGATGAGCCATGCATTGGCGGATTTGGGTGAAAGTATAAATTTGATGCCGTATTCCTTGTACTAAAAGTTGGAGTTGGGCGAGCTTACACCGACTCGCATGTCCTTGTCGTTGGCTGATCGTTCGGTCAAGTATCCGCGAGGTATTATCGAAAATTTGCTAGTGAAGGTTGACAAGTTTGTGTTCCCGGTTGATTTTGTGGTGCTCGATATGGAGGCCGATGAGAAGGTTCCCATTATTCTAGGTCGTTCGTTCTTACGAACCGCGAAGGCACTTATCGATGTGTATGATGGGAAGATCACGCTTCGGGTTGGTGATGAGAATGTTACTTATGATGTCGCGAGGTCGATGAAGCATCCGAATGATCAAGATGATTTCAGTGGTCCATGCCACTCGGTTTATTTTATTAACTCTTTTATTGCAGGTGTGGATAGCTGTTTTGACTATATTTATGGTGCGGATCTCGTGGGAAGTAATGGTCTAATCGATTGTGATGATTTGGGTGAGGATGAGTCGTGTGAGGACGATTCGGTTTATGATGAGTTGGCTGAGTTTTCGGGTTTGCCTGAGATGATAGAGGTGAATGAGATTAGTTGTGAGAGTGAGGCGTGTTCTAAGGAGAAACCCGCGCCGTTGGAGTTGAAAGTACTCCCGTCACACTTGGAGTATGCGTATCTTGATGAGGGCTCGAACTTGCCCGTTATTGTGTCATCCAAGTTAACAGAAGAACAAAAGACGAAGCTGATTGACGTGTTGAAGCTACATAATGGGGCGATTGCATGGAAATTGTTCGATATTCAAGGTATTAGTCCCGCTTATTGCACGCACCGGATTTTAATGGAGGATGAGTACAAACCGGTGGTGCAACCACAAAGGCGTCTTAATCCGAATATGCAAGAGGTGGTAAAAAAGGAGGTATTGAAGTTGATGGATGCCGGGATGATTTACCTGATTTCCGATTCTCCATGGGTGAGCCCGACTCAAGTTGTTCCAAAGAAAGGAGGTATGACTGCGGTGATGAACGAGAAGAATGAGCTTATCCCTTTGCGTACGGTTACCGGTTGGCATGTGTGTATTGACTATAGGAGGCTGAATGATGCCACTCGGAAGGTCCACTTCCCGTTGCCATTTATTGATCAGATGTTGGAGCGTTTGGCAGGTCAGCAGTTTTATTGTTTTCTTGACGGTTTTTCAGGTTACTTTCAAATTCCCATTGCACCGGAAGACCAAGAGAAGACGACTTTTACATGTCCGTATGGCACTTGTGCGTGCCATCGCATGCCGTTTGGACTATGTAACGCTCCGTCTACCTTTCAGCGTTGTATGGTGGCCATCTTTCAGGATATGATAGAGACGTCCATGGAGGTTGGGCATTTTCTTGATATGTTCCGATAGTTGAAGATTAACCTCCCGTTCATTGCAGCCCTCCAACACATGCCGAAATACGCGAAGTTTTTGAAGGACCTGTTGAAGAGGAAAGATAGGTTGGGAGAGGTGTCATCGATTCCCCTTATGGGAGATTGTTCGGCGGTAGTATTGAACCGCGTGCCCGAGAAGTTGTTGGATCCGGGTGTGTTTACGATTCACTGTTTATTTGGTAGTGATGCGATGAGCCATGCATTGGCGGATTTGGGTGAAAGTATAAATTTGATGCCGTATTCCTTGTACTAAAAGTTGGAGTTGGGCGAGCTTACACCGACTCGCATGTCCTTGTCGTTGGCTGATCGTTCGGTCAAGTATCCGCGAGGTATTATCGAAAATTTGCTAGTGAAGGTTGACAAGTTTGTGTTCCCGGTTGATTTTGTGGTGCTCGATATGGAGGCCGATGAGAAGGTTCCCATTATTCTAGGTCGTTCGTTCTTACGAACCGCGAAGGCACTTATCGATGTGTATGATGGGAAGATCACGCTTCGGGTTGGTGATGAGAATGTTACTTATGATGTCGCGAGGTCGATGAAGCATCCGAATGATCAAGATGATTTCAGTGGTCCATGCCACTCGGTTTATTTTATTAACTCTTTTATTGCAGGTGTGGATAGCTGTTTTGACTATATTTATGGTGCGGATCTCGTGGGAAGTAATGGTCTAATCGATTGTGATGATTTGGGTGAGGATGAGTCGTGTGAGGACGATTCGGTTTATGATGAGTTGGCTGAGTTTTCGGGTTTGCCTGAGATGATAGAGGTGAATGAGATTAGTTGTGAGAGTGAGGCGTGTTCTAAGGAGAAACCCGCGCCGTTGGAGTTGAAAGTACTCCCGTCACACTTGGAGTATGCGTATCTTGATGAGGGCTCGAACTTGCCCGTTATTGTGTCATCCAAGTTAACAGAAGAACAAAAGACGAAGCTGATTGACGTGTTGAAGCTACATAATGGGGCGATTGCATGGAAATTGTTCGATATTCAAGGTATTAGTCCCGCTTATTGCACGCACCGGATTTTAATGGAGGATGAGTACAAACCGGTGGTGCAACCACAAAGGCGTCTTAATCCGAATATGCAAGAGGTGGTAAAAAAGGAGGTATTGAAGTTGATGGATGCCGGGATGATTTACCTGATTTCCGATTCTCCATGGGTGAGCCCGACTCAAGTTGTTCCAAAGAAAGGAGGTATGACTGCGGTGATGAACGAGAAGAATGAGCTTATCCCTTTGCGTACGGTTACCGGTTGGCATGTGTGTATTGACTATAGGAGGCTGAATGATGCCACTCGGAAGGTCCACTTCCCGTTGCCATTTATTGATCAGATGTTGGAGCGTTTGGCAGGTCAGCAGTTTTATTGTTTTCTTGACGGTTTTTCAGGTTACTTTCAAATTCCCATTGCACCGGAAGACCAAGAGAAGACGACTTTTACATGTCCGTATGGCACTTGTGCGTGCCATCGCATGCCGTTTGGACTATGTAACGCTCCGTCTACCTTTCAGCGTTGTATGGTGGCCATTTTTCAGGATATGATAGAGACGTCCATGGAGGTGTTTATGGATGATTTTTCGGTTTACAGTGATTCTTTCGATCAATGTTTAGCTAATCTTAAGAAGATGTTGAAGAGGTGTATCGAAACGAAATTGATGTTGAATTGGGAAAAATGCCATTTTATGGTGACGGAAGGGATCGTGTTGGGTCATAAGATCTAGAGAGATGGTATTGAGGTGGATCGTGCGAAGATTGATACTATAAGTAGACTTCCTCCACCGACGAACGTGATAGCGATCAGGAATTTCTTGGGCCATGCGGGATTTTATCGGCAGTTTATCAAAGATTTTTCCAAAATTACCTGCCCGATGACCCGACTCCTCGAGAAAGATGTACTGTTTGTTTTTTATGATGAATGTGCGAAGGCGTTCACATTTTTAAAAGAGAAGCTTGTAAGTGCTCCCATTCTTTGTTCTCCCGATTGGAGTTTGCCATTCGAGCTCATGTGTGATGCTAGTGATTATGCAGTTGGAGCGGTTTTGGAGAAAATGTGAGATCAACATTTTCACCCAATTTATTATGCAAGTAAGAAGTTGAATGATGCCCAAGAGAACTACACCACCACCGAGAAGGAGCTTCTAGCCGTTGTTTTCGCATTTGACAAGTTCCGCTCGTATCTCGGGCTTTCGACGACCATCGTTTTCACCGATCATGCATCTTTGCGTTTCCTTTTCCATAAGAAAGACGCGAAGCCTCGTCTCATACGGTGGATTCTTCTACTTTCCGAGTTTGACATCGATATTAAAGACAAAAGGGGTGCGGAAAACGTAGCGACCGATCATCTATCTCGTCTAGAGGACCCGAGGAGAGAAGAGTTGCGTGAGGAGGAAATTGGAGATACATTCCCTCAAGAGTCGATCGATTTTGTTGCGGCTGAGAAGCAAGGTATGCCATGGTTCACTGATTTTGCTAATTATTTGGCTAATGGTTTTGTTTTGGAGGGTATGACTACGCAACAAAAGAGGAAGTTCTTCCGGGATGTAAATAGATATGTGTGGGATGACCCGTTCTTGTTCAAGATTCGTGGTGATCAGATTCTGAGGAGATGTGTGACGAAAGAGGAAGGTTGGGATATTCTCAAGAATGTTCATGAAGGGTTGACTGGGGGTCATCATGGTGCACATTGTAACATCTCGGATTTTTCATATTTGTATTCTTTTAAGTTTAAATCGATTCGAGAACGTAATTTAGATCTTCCGAACTATTTAAAACTTGTATTTACTGGTATTTAACTTGGTTTAACTTATTTTATAATTTCATAACTTTCAATTATGCCAAATAGCCCTTAGAAACCTTTAAAATCGCTTAAAACGGCTAAAAATCGCATTTTCGGGAACTACAGCGACTAGTTTTGCCAATTCTTTCCTATTTTCGATTAAATTAACGAAACTTAAACTCCAAAAAATGTTATAGCTGATCCAATTTCGTTTTCTTGGTGTCAAAGCCAAATTTTGTTAGTTATTGTACTAGATTCTCTCATTAAATAACTTATTTTGTTTCCTAATTTGTTTTTAACATCCAAATCTTTTTGGCATAAATCGAGTAATTAAGGTCCAAGAAAAGGATTATAACCAAAATACAAGTCCATACTCTTATATTACTGATCAAGAACGAATTTTCAGTGATATTATATTGGTTTTCTCATTAAAACCGTATTTTGTTACTTAAACGAGTAAATCTTCCAAATATGGTTCGTTTTTGTAATCTCTATATAAACACATCATAATTCTCCTACCAAAAACTTCCTCATACCCTAATATATTAACCCTATCCGTCACCTACCTCTGTTCATCATCAAATCCTTCGGTTTTTGCATTATTGTTGAAGATACACGCTTATTCGGTTGACTTTGCTTATGCACCGACCTTGGACCCATCGTTTCTGTTGATCCTTTCACTTTCCGGGTAAGTTGTAAACATAGAAATCATTCATACATATTCCCTAGTCAATAACCTTCGATCAATTTTGGTGGTTGAAGGGTGTTGACCGGTCAAATCGTTTAAAACTCGTTAAAGGACAAAAAGTCAACAAGTTTAACTTTACGTTTTCTCATACGTTTGATTAGATTTAACATTCGGTCCAGAAGACTTTTATGCTCGTAACGAAATTTTAAGGCTACTGACCAAAACCCGACTCCCGACTCGCTGTTCGGATTCTGGTCAGTACCAGCTCGCTTAAATCTTAAAACAAACATAACTTGAGTTCTAATCGTCCATTTAGAGTGATTCCGTCGGCAACGAGTTCGTTTTTACTTATATTATCATATCCTAAAATCTCAGATTCTTAATTGGTTATATCATTTGAAATGTAGTGGACGACTCGCTTATTCATATTTATATTCGTTCGTCATTAATCTAAGGTGAGTTTATCATTCCCCTATTTTACTCAGATCTCTAAATGTTTGGGTACATATGCATACGTATTCGTATTTCATACTATATATATTCAAAAAAATGCATACGTGTTATTGTGAGTGATTTAATCAAACATACGTGCTACTTGCTTACTTGTGTTACCATTCAATCAATCGTATATTGAAATTACTATTCATTCAATCATATAGCGGGTGTTCCTGCTGGTGACCAATGCCTGATTCGCTTGGCAACGATCTACATACTTGTTTATGGTTTGATTTTATTTACCGCACATATCACGTCATGCTTATTTATATTGTTGTGTCAAAACTGGTGATATTCTCACTCAACTTTATGTTGACAAAACTCCATTTTATACGCATATGCAGGTGCTTGTATTGAAGATTGAAGTTTGGACATGTAGACGAGACCTTAGGACATAATCAAATTAACCTTTACTTGAGCTTATGTTTGTATAATTAAATTGGTTATTGTATTTGGATATTGTGTGTATAATTGGAATAAAATAATTAATTAGATATTGTCACATTTATATTATGATAGTATCTTCGAGCTGTGAGCAATCGGATCACGCCCCGACATTTCCGCCTTAGGTTGGGGTGTGACACACATGCTACCGCGCAGAAGGTGTTTGATAGTGGTTTCTATTGGCCGATAGTTGTTAAAGATGCTGAAGAGTTTGTGAAGCTTTGTGATGCGTGCCAAAGAACAGGTAATATTTCCTTCAAGAATGAGATGCCTCAAAACCCCATACAAATTCTTGAAATCTTTGATGTTTGGGGCATCGACTTCATGGGACAGTTTCCCACATCGAATGGTAATAAGTATATTTTGGTGGCTATTGATTATGTGTCGAAGTGGGTGGAAGCCCAAGCGTTGGCTACGAATGATGCACGGGGGGTTGTGAAGTTTCTTAAGAAGTTATTTACTCGTTTCGGTACTCCGAGAGATATTATTAGTGATCGGGGCACCCATTTTTGTAATTCCGTCATGGAGAAAGTGTTAGCTCGTTATGGGGTTACGCATCGTACCTCTACTGCCTATCACCCTCAAACGAATGGTCAAGTCGAGAATGCAAATCGAGGGGTGAAGAGGATTTTGGAGAAGACGGTTGGGGTTAGTCGGAAAGATTGGTTGGAGAAGTTAGATGATACGTTGATGGCATTCCGTACCGCGTACAAGACTCCGTTGGGTACTACACCGTTTATGCTTGTTTACGGTAAGTCTTGCCATCTTCCGGTTGAGTTGGAGCATCGTGCTTATTGGGCATTGAAGACGGTGAATGTCGATCTTACCGAGGCCGCAAGGAAAAGGTACTTTTAGATTCATGAGTTGGAGGAGCTTCGGGATGCAGCATATTCCCGATCGTTGAACATCAAAGAAAAGACGAAAGCTTTACACGATCGGCGGTTGAAAGACGGAAAGGAGTTCAAGAAAGGTGATAAGGTATTGTTATTTAACTCTCGTTTGAAGTTGTTTGCAGGAAAGTTGAGATCAAAGTGGACGGGACCGTACTTGGTGAAAGAAGTTTTCCCGTATGGAGTGGTGGAGTTGGAGAATCCGGATAATGGAACATCGTGGAAGGTGAACAGTCATCGTTTGAAGCACTATCTTGGAGGACCGGAAGAATCTATCGAGATAGAGGAAACTCCTCTCGATCCGTCGTACTGAATTGTCACACGTGGTTCTTGAGTGAATACTCAAGTGTAGAGTTTGTACATTCTTTCCTATTTTTATTTCTATTTTATTTTTATTTTTCCTTGAGTCACTAACGTAGTTTTTTGTAGTTTTTCTTTATTTTTAAGTTTTGGTAAGTTGTGAAGGAAGATAGAGAGAAGATCCCCTTGAAGTTTAATGCAACATTCAAGTGTGGGGAGAGAGCAGCAGGAGCCGTATACTTTTCTTATTATTTATTTGCTACTTATTCATGTTTGTTGGTTGGTCTGGTTATATACTATGAATGATTATATCTATCAAATTGATAAGATGAGTTTTTAGATATTGTTTGTATTATTGCCGCTTCCGTTCGTGTACGAGAGAAAAATGAGCTACTGGTTGTTGAGCATGTTTGTAACATCCTAAAATTTATAATGTTAAATAAAAGAAAGTTATGTTTAGTGATTTCACGTTTTAGTTATTTAATGTCGAGTAAGGAACGGGTCATGGGCTTAGATTACGTAAGATGGGTTAAATGAGAATGGGCTTTGGGTCCGTGGGCTTGAGAGATATAAATACCCATCCCAAGCCCAAGATATCATTTTATTTCCATCTTTCTCTTTTACACACTCAAAAACACACACATAACCGACCGAGATCCGAAGTCGAGACCCGAGATTTTGCTGGTAGATCTGAGTTGGAAAGGTAAGAACTAATCCCGCAAAGCTAATATTACTGAAAATGGTTAGGATTTGACGGGTTAATCGGACCCGAAACACAACTGCCCAAATCGGACCCCTAAAACGTCGATTTTAGGCCGATTTGATGGTTGGGATTTGTAGGCGCCGATCATACGATTCCGTGGGTACCAAAATCGAGTTATTTGGCTAAGAAACGAAGGAGTTATGGGCAAACAGATCTGCAGCGCGACAACTTCGCCTTCATCTGGGCAACTTCGCCTTCAAGCGATGAACTTCGCCTGCAAGCTAAGTTCGCCTGATGAACTTCGCCTGCAAGCCAAGTTCGCCTGATGATAAGTTCGCCTGAAGCCAAGTTCGCCTGATGGCAACTTCGCTGAAATGGTAACTTCGCCTAAGGTTTAACTTCGCCTAAAAGCCAAGTTCGCCTGAGGTTTAACTTCGCCTAAAAGCCAAGTTCGCCTGAGGTTTAACTTCGCCTAAAAGCCAAGTTCGCCTGAGGTTTAACTTCGCCTAAAAGCCAAGTTCGCCTGAGGTTTAACTTCGCCTAAAAGCCAAGTTCGCCTAAGGTTTAACTTCGCCTGAAGCCAAGTTCGCCTACGGTTTAACTTCGCCTAAAGTGAAGTTCGCTTAGAAAATAAATTAAAAACCTAATGGAAAATGTGTTAAGGCAGTTATCGAAAATAAAATTTTTCCAAGCTGACCTGGCAGCTTAACCCCAGCCAGGGGCTCTGCCCCTTGGACCCCGCTAGGGGCTGCCGCCCCTAGAACCCCGCTGCCAGGGGCGCTGCCCCCGGACCCCCGTTCGTTGTGGGTCATATATAGATAGAAATACAAAACGAGTAGTAGTAGTTAATTGATATGTGTAAATATTATACAGTTAGCCGGGCCCAGTTAAAGAAAGGAATTACGATCAACGGCGAGCGTAACAGGATCCAGGTGAGTTTCTAGCCCCATTTCTTGTTATGTTTTCGGGGCTGTGTGCATACTTGATGTGTTGTTAATACATTTATCCTAAGTGATAAGTGTATGCCATATGTGATATATGTGATATGTATGAATGATTGCTTGATGGTACGTGAACGATCTTCGGATATTGCACGTACTGTCAGGTTGTAACGTTATAAATATGGTAAGTATGTTATGTATGAATGATTGCTTGATGGTACGTGAACGATCTTCGGATATTGCACGTACTGTCAGGTTGTAACGTTATAAATATGGTAAGTATGATATGTATGAACGATTGCTTGATGGTACGTGAACGATCTTCGGATATTGCACGTACTGTCAGGTTGTAACGTTATAAATATGGCAAGTATGATATGTATGTTTATGTGTATGAACATAATAAAGTTAATAAAGGAAGGAAATGATGCTTGTATGGTTGTATGGTTACGAAAAGGGTACCGAGCCCTAATAATACTCGAGGTATGATGTATGGTTGTATGGTAACGAAGAGGGAATCGAACCCTACTAATATTCGAAAACAAGGGACCAGACCCTAATAATATCTGTGATGTTAGGGACCAGACCCTAATAATATCTGTGATGTTAGGGACCAGACCCTAATAATATCTGTGATGTTAGGGACCAGACCCTTATAATATCTGTGATGTTAGGGACCAGACCCTTATAATATCTGTGATGTTAGGGACCAGACCCTTATAATATCTGTGATGTTAGGGACCAGACCCTTATAATATCTGTGATGTTAGGGACCAGACCCTTATAATATCTGTGATGTTAGGGACCAGACCCTTATAATATCTGTGAGGTTATAGGGCGAAAGGCTCTTTAAAACGTATGATTATGAATGTAAAGAAAGTATGTAAGTAAGAAAGAAAGTATGTAAGTAAGAATGAAGGCATGAGTACTTATGTGTGTATGAAAGAAAGTTATGAGGTTAAGTACGTATGTATGTAATAAGGTATTGTATGGTATTGTATGATTAACTAGAACTCACTCAGCGTAGCTGACTTTTAGTATGCACGCAGGTGAGTAGGTTGAGACAGCTGGCTTGAGTGGAGGACACATGGCAGAAGACTAAAGCCTGGCATCTGAAGATCTGATATGTTTTATAAGTTATGTTTTGATTTTGAAAGACAAGAGGAATGTTTTAAGACATGATTATGAATCGATATGTAATGTTTTATGAAAGTTTTATATTCCGCGTAAAGTTTTTAATTAACTCTGATATTTAGAACTGTGTTTATGAGTAAATCCAACACGAAAGTAGGGTTACCGGTAACGGGGCCTTACAATGTTCGGAGATGGAGGGCATTTATGGAAGAAGACTTTAGCGTCATACTTCACTCACATATTACCAGCTAAGTCTTTCCTTTTTACTTTGTTTTTATATTTTTAGTTTTAAGTTTTAGCTTTGTTTTGTTCTTATTTATTTTTGTATTTTTAGGTTTTGTTTTGTTTTTAAAATCTTGAGTCGTGTTTCCGTCCCTGCATTGAGGACAATGCAAATTTTAAGTGTGGGGATAGGAACACATGTTTTTAACTTGTTTTATTTATATTAAAAATTAAAAAAAGTTTTGAAAAATGTCCATTAATTTTGTTTCTTTTTGCGTATAAATGGGAGATGAGGATACTTATCGGGAATCGGTTTTTCAAACTACTAATAATAAGATATAATTAAAGAACACGCACTTAACTTAGGATGTGTCGGTAGGCTCAGCCTTGAGAATGAAATGGCAGTTTGATAGTTGGTTTTAAACGATAAAATATGATTTTTAGTGAGAAACATGTTGAGTCTGTATAAAATACGAGATGAAAGGTCGGGCCATACTCAAGCCTCATTTTTAGTTCGATTGTAGAAAATTAAAAATTTTATAGAAATTTGAATACGCTATCATACGATGCTTGGGTAGGTTTAAACGTTAAAGTATACCGTGTAGCGTGTGATATATACTTAAAACTTGCACTTCTAGCTTTAGTGGTTAACACTTCATAGGCGTATGGTTTTATAGCCTTAAATCCTGTATTGATGGGATGCCTCGGGTTCGGAGACCACGGGTCTTTTTACGGTTGTTCATCTGGGTATCTTCGGATATTTAAATAATAAAAGCTTTTAAGCATAAACCCGCAGTTTACTGCAATCATTACACTCACTTACATCAATTACAGTGAAGTAAAATCTTGATGATCCAGTGATCATCCCGCTGTTAGTCATACGTGGTCCTCTTACTTGCGTCCCATACCATTAAGAACATGATCAACTAGAGACACGACGTATGTAAACCGACAGATGGAAACTTGTAAAATCACGTGTGGTAATGGGTCTGAGGTATTGCTTGATAACGGGGGTATGTCATGTAGTGAGGAACACTAGCTAGTTAGTTGAATAATTGAATCTTAATCGTATCTAATGGCTGCTTGGTATAGTTTGATGTTTAAATTTAGGTGGATAAACAATGTCCTTGATCGTCTTAGCTGTTCATGATAAATGTGCAACAATGTTTTAATATGCTATTATGAGGTTTAAGTCAAGTTGGGGTGGTTTAATCCGGTAAAATCTAAAATAAAACGGGTCTTGACTGTGGGTTCCACTAGATTATATACATAATAAAAATAATAATAATAATAGTTGGATCTTACTTGTCCTGGTAAAGACAAAGGCATGTGTTTAAGTGGACAACAATATCGGTGATCGCAGTTTTTGCGTTGTTCTAAATTTAAAGATAACCTAATATGTTTTTAAGACCGTATTTCTCCGAATCTGATCCCATTGTAATTAGACTTTTTCAGGGACGAAAAAAAGATAAGTGTGGGGATATTTGATGTGGTCAAAATTATATATAAAATTAATAAGTATTTCCTACACTTTTTAATAACTTTGTGATCATTTTTATTATAATCTACTCATTCATGGGCCACATTTGAGTTTTAATAATATGAAGAGACAACACGTTAAAATGAGTAAAAGCTTAACAATAAATATTATTGATCAGTTTGTTTTATGGGATGCATATTATATTTGAATTATGATATTATGTTTTTATGTAATAGGAATTAAGTTTAATGATCTAAAAATAATGCTTGCATGAAAACGTACAGATAGTAAAAATAGAGTGAATTAATCTAATTAAATATATATTTGATAGTTTTCTTTTAAATGTGAAGGTGACTTTAGATGGGAAATTAACAAATTGACGTGGGCTGTTGTTATCTTGGGCTATCCATTACGAGGGCCATGGAGAAGTTAGGCCACGGAAGAGAAAAAAATATACATGGCATGTTCTAAAAAAGTTGGATTGTGCAAAAAGAAAAACAAAGGTCGGTTCATGGAATTATAAGAAGAGTTTAGAAGGGACAGAAAGGGCAGACCCTACGCACGAAAGAGTCAGACGGAACAGAAAGCAGCCGCAAGAAAAAAAAAGAGAGAAAGTCCTTGTTTCAACCAAATAGCTTCCGGGTTCCACACCTACCCATCCAAGAATCCTTTTTAGTCGGTTTGAATTTATTATTTTCGTCATGAATTTATTGTTTAAACCTATTTATTTTCTTTTGTTCTTGAGTATGGTTGTTGGCTAAACCCATAGACTGCCTAGGCTTATGATGAACCTACTTTGATGTTTTGATTTGACTTGGGATTATTTATTGTTATGGTTTTTATGGTTTAGTAAAAGATTTATTTATATTAAATTGATGCGTATGAATGCTTGGGATTGTTTGATGAGTTTTATTCCATAACTTTCCTTGATTATTGTTTGTCATATGATGGGTTGCTATTAGATCAATTACTTTGTGTTTTTTATTATTTTATGATTGATGTTATGATAAGATCATAGGAATAATATTGTCAAATAAACCTAAGTGTGCTGCTAACATAAAATCTGTAAAGTGCTAGGTTGTTGATAGATCTTTATTATTTAATCTTGCTAGTTTTGTTCTTCGTAAGGAGTCCGTCTAGGGTTGATTATTTATTATTGTCTATTAAATCAATTAAATATATTAAATTGCCTTTGATTTCCGCGCTGTAAGGTAAGATTTCATATAAAGGAACTAAATTATAATTAATTAGGTGACCGTAAGGGAACTTGATTTTCAATACTGGTGTGTGTTAAAACTTGTTAGAAATCCATAGGTGTCTCTTGAAAAGGGTCAGGGGTCCTGTTCGGGTTTCTTTTAAGTGTATATTTTACGATCCCAGCCCATAACTAAATATTTTCCCGGTTAAGTCATAACTGAAATTTAGGGGATTCTAGCCTAGCTAGTTTTCTCATCATCATCTTATTTTCACAACAAACTTTGTTTTCGCTTAACTTACTTGTTTTCTTAATTAGTTTTTAATTATAGTATTAAATTAGTATTTTAAATAAAACCCCCCAAACAAATATAATTAATAAGTCATGTTTTGTAATCGAGTCTAATTAGCTAATAAACGTAATTTAGAGAGTCTCGTGGGTTCGATATCCGAACTTACTTAGCTTTACTAGAGTCGATCGGTTCACTTGCCGGTTAGTAGTTAGTCGAGTTTTAGAGAGTCTAGAGTATTACTTAGTGTTTATTTTTAGTTAATTTAGTTAATAAATATTAAACTACTTCAAGCACATCAAGGCTTATACTCCCTTTGGCCGCCATCGGACCACCGCTTGACCGCCGTCGGAATACCCCCTGACCACCGCCACTGCCGGAAAACTTTGCAGCTCTCTGCTCCCCCTCTCTCTCTCTCTTTCTCTCTCTCTCTCTCTAAAATGTTATAAAATGAGGGAATAAGGGGATGGATGGCTATATATAGCCGGTTTTATCTCTGTGATCTTCGTTTGCGTCCCGGTTACAACGAACCTGCGATTTTAAGTGACGTTATATTTTCCAAGTATCTTTCGTCAAAATATTTATTCCGTTGTCGACTTAAATTTGTCTCATTAACTTATTATTTCCGCTAATAAGTTATTGTTGATCGTTTCCCGGTGTCGGTTTCGTGTTACTCCAAACTTAATAAAACTAGTGTAGTTTTTCCTAAAAACAACCCATCCAAACTTATGGTGTCTATTTGATTTATTTTATCCAAAATAATAAATCTAAAATACGGCGATAGTGTCAACTTTTGCATGCTCATCGATACAAGTGATTTAATGACCTTGCTCAAAAATAGTAATTTGCATTTTTCCGCTTCGTTATAACTCGAAATTGAGTCATGTTTTCACCGGAGTTCTTGCTTTTCAATCCTCTACATTATTCACATGGATTCAACCATGGACATTTTATCGAATGGCGGGTTGAATATTCACACGTTTAACCGAAAACTTTCGTTTATTCTAACTTATCACCAAAATTTCCTTATTCGGTCTGACTTCTCACATGCTTTTAACTTACGGTCTTAATTTCTCACTTAACCAGGCCTACACATGTTTTAATCTCGATTATGGAATATAATAGTACCTTTTATTTTACCAAGTGTCACATATTAGGTTAAATAAGGTGCTCTAATCGACTTTAACGAAGTCAGAGTCAAACGCTTTGAGATCTTCGTTACCGGTTTTATCGTCGGAGACCGGTGACTCGACATGTTTCTTGCAGTACTCGATGACTTTGGAGAGGATCTTGCTGGATACGTTAGGGAGTGGAATAATAGTGTCGGCACAGTCGTTTTCGATCATGTGTTTGATGGTTTGTGACTCCAACGCCATGGCTTCTTACACCTCGAAGGTTTCGCCGTCGGAGCTTCTGAGGACGATGAGCTTTGATGATGAAGACATGATGGTAGAGGTGGTGGCCTTCAATTTTTGAAAAGGTTAGGTAAGATTGAGGCTACAGAGAGAATAAATGTTATTAGGGTTAGTGAGATGAGAAAATTAGTGAGTCAAATTATATAAACAAAGAGAATTCGGGTCAAGTAATATAAACGGGTCCGCCTCTTTTCATATTTTCTGTTATATTTTTTAAATTTAATTAATTATTAATTAGGTGGAAATCTTAAACATGGAAATAGGATGAGTTGGCAGCCTATATGGCAGCCTTAATTGAATGTCATGTGGCAACAGGGTTTTGCTTTAATAATATAGTAAGATTAGTTTTTTTTTCTTTTTAATTTTTTAAGCATGCTTTATATTTTTTTTAATGATAACTTGACGAAATTATTTTTTAGGTTTGGTTTCCGTACCCGCAATGAACCTAATTGATACTGATCGAATTCGTGTTAACTCGACGTAGTGACGCTCGGTTTTTAACATGTTAACTTGACGGAATTTTCGTTGGTTTAGTTCCGGTGACATAACAAACATAACTGGAATTTTTTGTTTTAAACATGTTAATATTTTGTACAATTGGCTATACGAGTGTCACTACTATTATGGGTGTGTCCGTGTTTACTAATTTCTTTTTTAGGTTTAATGCGTATATCAGTATGAACCTGACCGATAGCGACCACATTTGTGTCACTTTGATTTAAGTTGTATGAGTGTCAATACTATTTTGGGTGTTTACAAAGTTGTAGTTATTGATTTAGTGTTGGTGACGTAACGAACTTGACCGATACCAACCGAATTTGTGATCCGCCGCCGCAACAAGGTGGTTTTGCTACCTAGTTTTAGTTAAATATATCAAAAGTTTAACTGCTAACTTTGATTCTTAAATGACAATATTTTTACTAGTGTTTCGTCATAAAATTTATAGTCCTTTCCGTTTTTTATGCACTTCAGTTATTATAGCGAAGCGAACTTATTTAGTTATTTTAGTATTTAACTTAATTACTTTTAAAATTACAAAATTTTATTAGTAATATTTTCGAAATGCTTTAATATTTTTAAAATGTTAAAATAAATAAGTTACACACATTATTTGCTATGTAACGAATCGAACGAGTTCCGGTCGCGTTTCCGCCGCAACGCGCGAGTTAATTGTTTATCAAACATACACTCACATGTGTATATTTTTATCGATACTGACTGAGTTTGCATTACGTCCCGTTGCAACCAGGGTGAAGCAACTAGCAGGGCTGTAAACGAACCGAACGAACATGAACAAGGCCTTGTTCATGTTCGTTCGTTAAGAAAATAATGTGTTCACGAATGGTTCACGAACACTTACCAAACGAGGTTTTATGTTCGTGTTCGTTCATTAAGGAAATTAATGTGTTCACGAACGGTTCACGAACACAAATGAACAGAAATAAAATCGGCGAAGCCTAGAGATTGAGACCAATGTAATCATCAATGTGAATAATGAAAGCCTGCAAACGAATTGAATGAACACGAACAAGGGCATGTTCGTGCTCGTTCATTTAACTTTAAAAGAACACAGATACTTAATCGAACAAATATTTATGTTCATGTTCTTTTTTTTTGAAAATGGACATTTGTGTTCGTTTGTTTAAAATATAAACAAACATAACTGAATAAAGATAAATGAACATGCATGAACAAATGCAAATGAACACAAATATAAACGGACTTAAATGAAAACACTTAAATGAACACAAATTAACAAATATAAAACCTTTAAGCAGATGACCTATCCAGATAATATTTAATTGTTTTCTATTAATACATAAACGAACATAAACGAACGCTCATGAACATAAATGAACGAACGGAACATGTGTTCTTGTTCGTTCGTTTAATTAAACAAACATAATTAAATGAACGAACTTCTCACCGAACGGTTCACGAATAATTTACAAACGTTTAGTTCGTTTACAGGCCTAGCAACTATTTTAACTTGGCTAAAAGTTAGAAAAATCTTTTTGGCACTTGTAATAATTTAATTTAGAAGAGATGTTTTATACAATACAAGTCCCTTAAATATCCTCTTGAAACCATCTCTCTCAAACTTAACCTAATTCATTCGTACCTCTACATAATCATAAACATCATTCTCTACGGTCAAAACCAGAGTGCATAAAGTAGAAATGGCGAAAACCAACAAGAAACAACCACCATCACTGTGATCAAATAGAATGAGAAAAACAACAACAAGAACAAGACCAAAACCCGAAATCAGAAACCCTAGACTCCACCACAAACCCACAATATCTCCCTCTGGTATATACATACGCTCTCAACATTTAATTTAATTATTATTATTATTATTATTCCACTACTCAATTACCATTACACCCGTTATCATCATCATCATTATTACAATTAGCGTTTACTTTGTACAGACAACGAAATGATGGGTTTTGGGTTATTCGGATCGTCATCGCCCTCATCGGTGACGTCATCGTCGTCGTCCTCGAACCTGTCGCCGTTGGCTGTTCCGTTCACCGTCGAACGATCCAACTATAACAAGTTCAGTTTGGGTGACTCTCATTTCAGTTTTGGTGGTAACAATTCAGATGCATATTCTTCACCGCCCAATTCGATTAGGACCACCGCCACTGTCCCGTGGCCCCCGTCCACTTATTCGTCATTCCCCAACCCTAACCCTAGCCCTAACCCCATCACTATCACTGCACCCAGTAGTTTTAACCGAGCTTCGATTCCCGCTGTCTATTTGTCTGCTATTGACCATAATCCTATTCCGAACCCTATCAGTACATCCACGGGTCATAGTCGCTCTTCAGCTATAGGCCCGAGTCAGCGTGCTACTGATGGATCGTTTTCGAGTTTTTCTACGGCTTTTGATGCACCAAGTGCGGATAATTGGTGTTCGATGAACTCTAGTGTTACGTCAGGGTTAGAGCCCGTGAATACGAATCCGTCTGCTGGTAATGTGTTTGGTGTAAACCCGAGTTCACAGTCTCATAAGTGGTCGTTTGGGAACGATGTTAGTGGTAACGATGCTCCGGTGATGAATGTGTTGCCGGGTAGGGGTTTTCTTGAGGATTATGGATCTTCTCAAGGTGGTTATAACCAAAGCTTGTCGGGATCGAAGTACAGTTGTCAAGCCGATGGATCACAAGGTAACGATTAATGAACCTCTTACTTTAATTACATTGAGATATAAAAGATATACATTTAGGCTTTTTTTTGTTGTAATTATATAGGAAAAGAAGATTCGTCTATGTTTGGACCAGCGTTTGGTCGTCCTGCTACAAGGGAAAACAACATTGCGCCTTCAATAATCGGGATGACAAATGGTGCATCATCGTCTGCAGCGTCTCACGGGGTTGTTTCTAGTGGGTTCTCAAATGAACATACGTTTACATGGAACGACTATACATCGCTTTACTCGTTTGATACAGGATCGGTCTTGTATGATTCCTCAAGTGATCACTTATCGCCTCCTGTAACCACCCAAAGTCTGGATACTGGCAGTACTTCACCTTTTAACAAAAATATTAATCTTTCGGTTAATTGTAACCCCTTAAAAGAAAATGAGTCATATCATGCAGTGGGTTTGATTTCTCAAGTTGCTGATATAAATATAACTGAAGAAGTAAACTCGGGTGCACAATTATCAGAGCAGTTAGATCATCATAACCCTGGTGAAGATTCGCCATGCTGGAAAGGCGCTCTGACTCACTTTTCATCGAGTGGGTCCCATGAACATGAGCCAACTCAGCATCCGATGAAGAAACTACAAAGTAACAGTACCAGTGGTGAAGATGTATTGTTTCAAATGGACCAGAGTTTGGCTGGGATGGTTGAGAATATGGTTGTAGCATCTGAAAGTCTAGATGTGAATATGGTTGTTAAAGCACTTAATAACCTTTCGGAATTGCTGTTACGGTTATATTCAAAAGATGAATGTGGGCTCAAAGAACAAGATCACAAGGCTCTTGATCAGGTTATTGCAAATTTAAACGCGTGTATGCCTAGTAAAGTTCGACAAGTGGATCCTGCACAAAATTGTTCCTTGCCTCAGCAAATTACTTCAAATGTGCTTTGTGAGGTACTCCTTTCTCACAATGTGTTCAGTAAAGGTGGAAATTTCAATGTATATATTTATGACTGCGGATTTGTAGGGCTGTAAATGAATCGAAGGAACATGAATGGAGTGTGTTCATATTCATTGATTTAACGTTAACTGAAAAAATGATCGAATACAAACAATTAAACGAATGGAGTTTTCTTGTTCGTGTTCATTTGTTAAGAAAATGGATGTTTTTTTGGTTGTTTGTTAGAAGTATAAACGAACGTTTCACGGACGTTAATGAATGAACATAACTTAGCATAGATAAAAATAACTGAGCTGAAACAGTTTAAAGTAAATGTGAACAATGTGCCGAGCCTAAAAAATTAAGCCTATACTAAATGTAATAAACCTCTCAATCATACCCAGTGGAATCTCACCATTAGAATAGAGAGGTGGCTTTTAGGCATGTTCAAAACGGTTTGGGACTAGGAACCGGAACCGGTTCCTAACCGGTTCCTATATTCAAAACCCCCTTTTAAACCGGTTCCAGGCTCGAACCGGTTATGGAACCGAACCGGTTCTCCCACCCTCGGACCCCTAACCTATCTAACCGGTTCTTACCGGTTCCTAACCCGGTTCCTGTACCGTAACCGGTCAAAAAACGGCTATTTTTGACCCCAACGGTCAAAAAACGGCCAAAAAAAACGGTTAGGAACCGGTTCCGGATGGTTCGGTTCCAGAACCGGTTCCTACCCGCCCCCACTCAGAAATGCAAGAACCGGTCACGGATCATCGGGTTGAATCAGATAGGGTCCGGTTCCTACAAAAAACGGGTAGGAACCGGTTCGGGTCCGGTTCGGGTCCACCGGTTCGGTTCCAGGAACCGGTTTCGTTGAACATCTCTAGTGGCTTTCAGAGACCCTTAGCTTTAAAAATCATATGTATGAAGGAATATCAGAGGAAATCAAAATTCAACAGTAACATAATTAATAATAGCACGTAGTAATAATAATAATAATAATTATAATACATAGATAGAAATAATAAGAATAAAATACAAAAAAAAGAAAATACATAACATATGAAAAGAAATAACATAATGGTGTGTGGCCAAAAATAAGGTAAAGAGAAACCCCTAAGGTATTACTTACTCCCTAAAAGTCCTTAACCTTAATTCTACGTCTCCAAGAATTCCTATCCTCAACCATGTCCACGGAGAGGTTTAGGTCTAGCAAATCATGTTTAATCCTCTCATCCTAAATCAATTTAGGTCGGCCTCTACCCCTCCTCTCCTCTATAGTAATGTTTTCTATGAATCTAACAGGATTCGTTGTCTGTCTTCTCTTCACATGTCCAAACCATCTCAATCTCCACTCCTTATCTTGTCCGATATGTTAGCTACCTCTAATCTCTCCCAAAACACACTTCTTATTCGGTCTAAAACTTGTGTGCCCACACATCTAGCGTAGCATTCTCATCTCAGCTACCTCCATCTTCCACACTTGTGCCTTCTTGATGGCCCAATCTGTAATGAACCTAAAATATTTAAATGAGTATATTAACAAACGTAAAAGAACGAACTATAACTAAACGTAAACTAACAAGCATAAATGAATAAACGCGGCATGTGCTAATGTTCATTCGTTTAACTAAGTGAAAAAAAAGTATTTGCTCATGTTCGTTCGTTTATTAAATAAACAAACATAAATGAATTCCCCCCGAACGGTTCACGGTTCATTTACGGGCCTATGACGATTTGGGTTTTGTTGCCGGTTAAAAGGGGAAAATCGAAATTTTTAAATAAAAAAGAAACATGTTAAATGGGTCCGGGTCAAAGTCACTCAAATTGTTTTTTAATGCTTAAAACCTTCATCGTTTTTTTAAAAACTTAGATTATTATTTAAATATGATAAATTTTACATTTTTCACTCTAATCATCTATAAAAATTGTAACTCTGGAAAATACCTGTTCGGGTTGAACCCAACTCAACTAGTACAAAAAACTACCCATTTTGACCCGAACCTATTACCCCCGACCGGCCCACCATACACACCTGTTTCATGATTATCGGTTGTACACCAGGAAAGGAATACTGACCAATTTGGTAAGAACATTGAGGAATTACGGAGTGCTTATGTTAGGGATGAAAGTCTACCAAAAGATTATAACATGGTCCAGGTATTATTATCTTTATTCTTCCAATTGAATGACTTGTTTTTTCTTTTTAGATTGGGATTTGAAACTTATTTTATATAACCATAAATTGAAGCAGAAAATAAAGAGGGTACTTGATGAGGATGTAGAGATCAAGGAAGATTCATCATATGACCCTCTGTTATACAAAAATTTATGGCTTGAAGCTGAAGCAGAGCTCTGTGTTTCTAGTTTTAAAGCTCGTTTACATCGTGCTAAGACAGAGATGGGTAAATCAAAAGCCTTAGGTAAGTATAGCTATCATTATAGTTGATTATCTAATGTCTTATTATCTATGAAAATGCACAATCTTTTTTCAAGTCCCAGATTTATCTGAAGTTGCTTCTGACATAAAGAAGATCTCAACTGCTCCCAAACTGTTACACGAAGGTGTTGGTGGCAAAACATTGAACACACATGTGCCTAATATTTCTTTGCCTGTCGTTGATGATGTCGAGAATTCAGTTATGGCACGTTTTAATATACTGAAACGACGTGAAGAAACAAATCCTATTAATGTGACAGAGAAAGAACCTGCAGATGCTGAAGCTTCTGGTAATAATATTCAAGGTTCTCGAGTGGCTGAGGAACCACATCTGAAGCATCTCCTTGATACAGGTAACGCGCGCCATGTAAAAACGGGCTGGTTAGGTATTGTGTCAAAAGGTGTTCAGGTTAGGTAATGGATTGAAATGCATTTGGGTCAAAGCAGGTTCGGGTTGACCTTGAAACTTTGTTTAATTATTGTATTTAAATAGTTAATACATTAAATGTGATTATAAAAACTATGTTTCTCTGGTAATGATCTGGCTTATAAAAATGAAAAAGTTGAGCATTAAAGATTTACTTTAGCCACTTTCAACCCATTTGACTCATTTATGTTTCAGCTAATCCTATTTATTTGGCCTATGGCTGTAAACAAATCGAACATTTAGTGAACTATTTGACGAGAAATTTGCTTATGTTCGTTCATTAAATAAGCGAACGAACATGAACACAGTTTTGTGTTCATTTAATTAAACGAAAGAACATAAACAAATGTCTTGTTTGTTTATTTATGTTCATTAATGCTCGTTTATATTTGTTCATTTTTCCAAATATTCAAGTTTATTTGTTACTAATATTAATTTGGAATCAATTTTATAAAACCTATTGTTTGGACATATATTTGTTTAATTTTATGAAGTTTGACGTAATAATGATATGGTAATTCTAGATTTTAATTTGGATATTCAGGTTTACATTAACTCGAGTCGGTTTATGTTTGCTAATTTATGTCCGTCTGTGCTCGCTTTTCGTTTCATTTATGTTAATTTGTGCTCGTGAACCATTCATCTAGAATCTTAACGGACAAACATAACAAACACAAACATCTTTTTTTTCTCAGCGGAAAAACACGGACAAGAAAATTCATTCGTTTAAGTGTTCATGTTCTTTTGCTTATTCAGTTAAACGAACGAACACGAACAAGCCCCGTTCCTGTTCGTTCCGCTCATTTAAAAGCCTAGTTTGACCCGTTAGAGATAAACCATTACCCAGATCAACCCGTTTATTAAAAAGAAGTATGTTGGAATTTTCACTTTTAGTAACAAAAAGTCAAGAACTTTACAAATAGATGTGAAACTGATGAATTGTTTACTTGCACCAGATGATGCAGCAGTGCATTCTCATGGTAATCAGAAGATGCGTGCAGAGGATGCTGATCATGCAGTTATGGTTAGATTGAATATCTTGAAATTACGAGGTGACGTGGATCCTGTTAATGATCAGGTGTCAGGTAAAGAAAGCTTATTTTTTCATTTGAGATAAAAACAACACAAGATAAATAAAAGAGTTAATTACTCATTGCAAGTTTGGGTAATTACTCATTGCAAGTTTGGCCCTTAAGTTTGAAAAATTAAACCTAACCCTAATGCCATATTTTATCAATAAGGGTAATTTTAGTCATTTCACATGCACCTAATCTGAAAAACTAACGCCCATGCAATCGAAGGACCGTCCGTGTTACGCTTTTGAAGCGGTTGGGACAATGCATGTAGTGTTTCAAACAAAAAGACCATACTTGCAGTATGGACTTACAACTGGACCATCCAAGAAAATAATGCATAAATAAACTAATTATGGTTGTGTTAAATGCGTTGATGATGATTGCAGAAAAGGGAAGCATGATGAAGAATCAGTTTGGGTCATTGAATGCATCATCATTTGGGTGGGAATATGTGACTAAAGGATCAATAGGATAAGGTGATTATGAACACGTGTGGCCGATGGGGTATATTTGTGATGATGATGTTGAATCAAAGATTATGTGAAGTTGATTGTGTTCTTAATTTGGATTGCTTGTATGCATACATAGCTGATGTGGGATGTTTTTAAATTGTCGCATTAATTTTTCAGCTCGAAGTTGTATTGAAAGAGAGTTTTATAAAAAAATTGATCTACCAAAATAGGGTAAAAGAGTACATATCTTCTGTAAAAGTCTGGATATGGTGATAGAGCAAGTAGTATTAGAGGTGGACAACAAAACCGGTTCCTGGAACCGGTTCGGTGGAACCGGAACCGAACCGGTTCCTACCCGTTTTTCGTAGGAACCGGTTCGGTTCCGTTTCAACCCGACGATCCGGAACCGGTTTGACATGTTTGGAGGTGGACCGGGTAGGAACCGGAACCGAACCGGAACCGGTTCTGGAACCGGTTCGACCGGAACCTGTTCGGAACCGGTTATAGCCGTTGGAGTGGTTCTAGCCGTTGGGAAACGGTTTTATGGCCGTTTTTTGACCGTTGGGGTCAAAAATGGCCGTTTTTTGGCTCCCCAAACACCCCACTACTAGTATAAATAGGTATTTGGTGTAATGGGTTCATCACAACACTCAAAACGCAAACCCGAACGCAAAAAAATACAAAAAAACGCTATTACAACGTTCTGAGTTCTCTAATCTCTTGTTTTCTCTTTTTCTATATTCATATTTGTTGTTATGGCTGCCTCACAATCATCGGTTGGTCAAGGTTCCACCGCCGGACCAAGTTTCGTTCGTATTGTACCTCATAATCGTAATCAAGAGATTTGGTGCAATTGGGATTTGGTTGAATTGAGTGACCATTCATTGAAGGCTCGGTGCAAGTTTTGTGGGATTTATTTAAACCCACTTTCGAATTCAAATTTGAAGAAACACATCGAAAGACCGTATTGCAGGGCGTTGAAACAGAACGTCGAGTCGCAACAAACGCAAATGGATAGTGAAGGCGGAATATTTACATACCAAATTGATCGAGTTCAAGATCGTATGGCGAAGTTTGTGATTCAAGAAGCTTTGCCGTTTAGCCACTTCGACAACCCTCGCTTAACCGCCATGATTCGAGATACGCTTCAACCACAATACACTCACGTAAGTCGTCATACTCTTAAACGTTATTGTTTAAAATTGTGGAAGAAGGCCAAAGAGGTACTAATTGCATATTTTGAAAATATAAATACGGGAATAAACTTAACTACTGATGTTTGGTCGGCTCCACATGGTCTACCCGAATCTTATCTTTGTGTCACCGCTCATTGGGTAGAACCGTCATCGTGGGAAATGATGAAACGCACCATTGCTTTCGAACTCTTTGAGTATCCACATACGGGAGATAATTTGTTTGAAATTTTAGATTATGTTATAAAAACTTATAAACTAGAAAATAAAATATTTTCAATTGCATTTGATAACGCGTCGAATAATACATCGGCGGTTGATAAATTAAAATTAAAATATACGCCGATTTGCAATGGTGTATTTTTTCACTCAAGGTGTGTTGCACATATCATTAATTTAATCGTGCAAGACGGACTTGCTTCGGATGAGGTTACATCGGTTATAAACGATTTTAGAGTAATGCTACATGAAGTTTTTAAGAAAAGTAAAAAAAGACAAATGGATTATAGAAAATTTTGTAAAGATACGGGAAGAAAAGCTTTGGGAGCTAATTGGGATGTACCTCATCGATGGAATTCCACTTGCATAATGTTTCAAAGTGCTTTGAAACAAAGAGACACTTTACAAATGTTTCATTCTAGTCTTGCCGAGAATGATTTGGCAATCCCCTTTTCAAATGAGAAATGGGAAATTATCAATGACTTATCGACTTTTCTTGAAGTTTTTAAAACATCAACTACGAAACTATCGGGAACGTATTATCCGACAAGTCCCTTGGTTCTTTCGGAGTTATTTTTAATCGTTAACAATCTTAAAGAATTTGAAAATAAAAGTCCAATGTTTTCAAACATCATATTACCAATGAAGTTTAAATTAAAAAAATACTTTCTTGAATTGCCACCGATTTTTACTTGCGCCGCCGCTTTAAACCCAATGTTAAATGTTACGGGGGTTGAATGTGTGATAGACGAAATTTTTTCAGCCTTAGATATGCATGAAGTTGACCCAAACTTTTCAACAGAGGCACAAAATGATTTTAACTTGAATTTTAAATTTATGTATGACTTTTATATAAATAAATATGGGTCAAACATACACATGCCTACGCCGGGGGGGTCTTCATCAAGTTCAAGTGCTCCTAGAGTACGAGACCCCATGATTAGCCTTATAAACACCGTTCGCAACGTAACGGCTAAAAAACAAAGGGGTAACACCCCTTCAAGCGAACTAGGAAGGTATAGTGCGTATGATTTCTCTACCGGTTTATCCGAAGAGGAATATGGCACTTTTGATGTTTTGGCTTGGTGGAAGGTAAAGGAAACCGAGTTTCCGATTCTTGCCACCATGGCCCGTGATTTACTAACCGCCCAAGCTTCTACGGTAGCTTCGGAATCTGCTTTTTCTCTTAGTGGCAGGGTAATATCGGTGAGAAGAACAAGACTGAATTCGGAGTCGGTGGAGATGTGCATTTGCTTGAAGGATCACTTGGACTCAATCGATCGTGTTCAACACGTAACCACTCTGGAAGACGAAACACCACTTGATGTTCGAGTGCACGACGAACAAGAAGGCGTTTCTACAAGTAATTCTGATGAATAAGTCGTCACTCAATAATTACGACGAACAAGAAGGCTTTTCTAGAAATAATATGTCACAACTTTATATTTATAAGTTTAATGTTTTGTTAGTTTGTTTTTGAATATTTTAAAACATGTAACATTTTTTTTTTGAACTCCTTAAAGTAAATAAAATGAATTTTATGTTAATTGTTTTTTTTATTTAACATGTTATACAAATACGAGCAGCGGAAACGAAAAACGAAAAAAAAAATTATTTTTTACACTGTAACCGGTTGGAACCGGTTACAGTGTAAGAACCGGTTTAGGAACCTGTCAGAACCGGTTCCACCGGTTCCGGGTCCGAGGGTTGGGGAACCGGTTCGGTTCCCTAACCGGTTCGAACATGGAACCGGTTTAAACAGTGATGTTGACTAATGGAACCGGTTCTGAACCGGTTCCGGTTCCTTTGACCAACCCGATTTGATCACCTATAAGTAGTATAGTAAAACATTCGTGGGTGACCAAAATAAAGATCCCTAGTTATCGGTGGTTTCAATCTTATGGATTTGAACCCGTGAGGCGTGAGGCATAGCTCATATAGAACATTCAAACAAACCATTTCAATCTTTTGGATTTGAACCTGTGAGGCATAGCTCATATAGAACATTCAAACAAACCATTTACGTGACAAAAATTCCAATTAACTTTTACTCTTATGTTAAACACATACAGATGAAGCTAGTGACAAGACATTGGATATTTTGAGAAACCTCTGTCGCGTATGGTAAAGACGAGTGTGCAAGCTTTCCGAATAAGTCCCTAGACTAGTTATACAAGGCACAATGTAAATAAGTCCCTAGACTAGTTATACAAGAACAATGTATATGCACTGATGCTTTAACCTCATCATACAATCAATTGTATTTATAGTTCTGTTTTTAGGATTAGGTCATGCATTGTCAAGGCAATAACTTTGTTCCCTTTGTAGAGGTCCGATAGAGTTCCAACACTATCAGCCTATTACATTACAAATAACCATCATGAGAGGATCGAGCAACAAAAAGAGTATCAAATGCCTACCTTTGCGCTACTATCAAAGGAGCAATTATGGCTATATCTCCAATAAATGGCTTGATTTGGCACTTCAAATTATACAAGGAAATTCGGGTTTACTCAAATTTAGACAACTAAATTTGGATTTACTCAATTATACGGATTAAAATGGGTCAATCCTTGTAAAATTTTATAACTTATGGTACATCCAAATAGACATCATGTTGGGATCAAAATTACTTCATCAACCTACACCAATAGAACACTGGACAACAGATCTAATACTTTGACCAGATTAGTATTACATTAATTGAATCCATATTGAATTATTAATCAATTAGTATTATCAAAGTAAATAAGCAACAGAAATTAAATAGCTTTAAGAGGTTTCATATGGAAGAACAACTTTGTATTAATTATAATCGAATGATTAAAATATATTGCTTCCCCTCAAACTTAGCTCATCATTTTAACTGATTTTTAGTACAAAGGTACTCTGATCATGTGAATGTGCGATGTGTAAAAGTGTTGACGAATAAGAGACTCTCTTCTTTGTTTTATACATGTGTTAAACTATTGATAAGTTAAATGTGAAAGCGACATCTAACTAATTCTGCGACAAACTATTGATGAACTAATACAAACAACTATCTATTAAAGAATCCTATAAAAACTTTTGATCTTTGTTGAAACAACTGATGTTTGAACCATTAGTTGTTTGTCTTCAGTCTTTTGGATCTCAGTAGTTTGCTTGAGTAGTTGTTATTTCTATGTCTTTAGTTCTTTCATATCAGCAGTTCACTTGGTCAGATGTTTTAGGAGCAACAACTTGACAAAATCCATGATGGAGAACAACAGATGTTTGAACGATCAGTTGTTTGGTTTGTAGCCATCAATTCCTCGCTAGGTTCAACAATCTCCCCCCTGAACTGATGGCGCCAAAACCATTTATTTTAGCTCCATTGTCTTATCATGACAGTCTTCTCTTAGCTAAATCTTTGATAAACTTTAGGAATTCAGCTCCCAAATTGTCATTTTCTTCCATCAGCAAAGGAAGGTCTATGAGAATTTTCAACACATCTTCTTCCAACATGGGTACATCCTACAGCTCTACCCATTTTTATATACTAGTGTCAAATTCCAAGGTTACAAAGAAGCTATTCACACGTTTGCTCCATTGATAACCCTTGACTGGCTTTGACCTTCAGTTGATAGAGAATGGGATGCTGTCAAAGATGATGAAGGAGACAAATACTGAACATCAAATTTAAAGCCCATCTTGGCATCTATGTGAAAATCCTTGATAGATTGTAATTATTCTTCTTCAGTTAGCCTTCTTCTTTTGGCTTGCATTCCTTGCCTTAATCCCTTCAGCAGTTGTTGAAGTGATCACAACAGTACTTTGTGTTTTTCTTTGCCTCTTAGGGATTTTGATTTCAAATAGTGCTTTTGGTTCACGGTATTTGCTTAGATTTTTCTTTCTTGCATGCATAATATCCCTATATGCAATACTAAGCTTATCCATTCCCCATTTAGCAGTTTCTCTTCTTGAATGAAACTTAGCCTCAGCTAATTCCATCTTCATTTTGAGGATCTCCCTATCTTTGTCCTCATTTTCTTTCCTTCACAACTTCCAATCAGGCTCAGGATGATCCCGATTAGGGTCTTTTTCAAGAAGCTTCTTTATTCTCCCACATTCAGCTTGAAGTTCTTCATAGGTACAACCTCTGAACTTGTAAAGGGAGACTTTGTACTTGGCATGCTTTTGAAGCCATAACACAATGACCTTCATTGCTTCCATCAACAACTGTTTGTCAGCTATTGGTCTTTCTGAAACAACCAACCTTCTTTCATAAGCTTGTTGTTCTAAGTCTCTTGTCTTCAAAAGCTCTTGTTGATATATTCTTACTGTCACACCCCGACCAAAGCTGCGGAACATGCCGGGTGTAACGTATTGATAGGGCAGTAGCTCAAAAGACACTAATTAAAGCGACAATAATTATTTAATTCATTAACATTAAAATAAGTACAAAATTACAACCAAATCAAATACAATATACATTTGTATTTTTAACTAAATATCCTAAGGCCAAACTAACTATCTTCGATCTTGATAACACCAAATACTAAAACCTGTAGCATGTACTAAAGTAGAATTTGTCAATACGAATGTTGGTGAGAATACATAAGTTTAGGTTCATATATATAGATAGATAAAATCACAATTCATATGTAAATGATACGCATTAAAAATCTAATGACTATGTAAACAATCAAATAGATGTGGACCCGTTACTATTAATACAAAATTAACGTACTTGGGTAAATGTATGATAATACTAGATGAGAATAGATGAGGATGAGGCCAAACCACAAAAAATAAAATAAGCACTTAAGCACATAGAGCTAATCATAGAGCATGCAATAATCAAAATCAATCAATCAATCATACCTAGCATTTCCCACAAATAGCCTAAGCTATCATAAGTAGGGTCTGGGGGGGGGGGGATGTAGGAAAACCTTACCTCTATCCCTAAGGACAGAGAGGTTGCTTCAGACGAGACCCCCAACTCGAAGGTAAATAGATATACAGATAAAAAGTATATAAATAATAAACTACACTATGATATTAATCAGTTTTATTCAACATTTCATTATAGATAAACTAAAAACAAAACTCGGGTAAAATTTAGCAAATAATAATAAATAAAAAATAATAATTATAATAGTAATAGTAATAAAGATAATAATACTAATAACAACAACAACAACAACAACAACAACAATAATAATAATAATAAAGGTTATAACAAGAAATAGTCACTCTTTCTAAATGTCTTTAATCTTAATTCTACCTCTCCAGGAACTCCTATCCTCAACCATGTCCTTAGAGAGGTGTAAGTCTAGCATATCACGCCTAATCCGCTTATCCCAAGTAAATTTGGGTCTACCTCTATGTCACACCCCGAATTAGGGCCTGGGCGTGTGACTCATAAGTTGGTACCTGTTTTGTAAATATATCAGAGTTTAAGGTTGTAAAGCGGAAGACTTAATAAAATATTATTATAATCGAAAGACGGGATTTTTAAAACACTCGTTAATTTGTACAAAAGTGTTTGGATAATAAAACCATGATTTACATTATTTTAATAATAAAAACGTCCATTGAGCCATCAGATCGTCTAACGGCTATCCATCATCTCCAAATACCTACTCTCCATTACCTGTAAAACAGTTATAAAAATACGTCAGCAACACATGCTGGTGAACACGCTGACACAAAATATTTTAATACTTAGTTATCCCATTGGGCATCTTATGACCCGGCCCATCGTGGCTTAGGAAACAACCAAGTTAAATTTACTATTATAAACATCTAGTTCTACTTGAAACCTCTAAGTGATACCGCAGCATCGAGGACTTAGCAACTACCAATATACACGAGATAATCCCCTCTCGGACATTACTTAGGTCCGGCCCAACGTGTCGGAGGCATTAGCAAGTGCGGTGCGGTGTGCCCACCGTCTACCCAGATATATAAGGATCCAAACAAATGTATACAATAGCCTGAGGGCCAGCGATTACTTTTGTTTATAAAGTTTTAGGGATATAATACCATGCAAACTTTCACAGACTTGTTTTATAAAAAAGTTGGACGTATTCACCTTTCTTCTTGTTTGGTGATTTTCACCGATTTGTCTTGTTACCTCGGACCTATAGTACGAGAATAACGTTTTATAAGTACTAGATCAATGATCTAGCTTCAGAACTTTATTCCGATTGCATAACCTTTACCTTGATATTTATCTCTTTATAAAATATAAGGACCTCTAGTCCTTTCTTTTGTTAATCATTTATAAACCACGTTTCATCTTCATGAAGAAACGTACATTTCAAATTTCTTTTATCATAAGAAATATTTATAAAATCTTTATAATAGAGAAATAATATTTCATCTATAATCTTGACTTATAAAAATATATTTTCTCACTTTATTATATAATCAAGGTATGGGCTATATCCCCGACTAGAGTCTAAGCCATTTAAAATATAATAATCTGGCAGAACCCTACCTTGTATGGCTTATTATACGGAATACCTATGCTCTACTTGGACTGCACTTCTTCTTGGAGGAAAGTCGAGGGAGCAACTCAGAAGAATTCTAGCACGAACTTCGAGACTATAATCATCGGGATATCGACATATCGGGGTGGTGGCGCGATTATCGAGGTTATATGTGTGTTTTGGAGTGTGAGAATGGATGAGAGGTCCCCCCCATGGCTGCCCTATTTATAGGCAGAAAGCTGCAACTTCGTGACGCGCGAAGCATCTTTGCGATGCGCGAAGATGCAGTAGGCTTGGCGAGTCGCCATGTAGGCTTGCCACGTGTCACTACGGCCTGCCACGTGTCCCATGACGTGTCGTGACGTGCGAAGATGCAAGACCAAATTCTTCGCGACGCGCGAAGATGCAAAATTTCAAATCTTCCATTTCTTGTCCCTGTTCTTTTGGTAACTTGCCATGCTTTGATTTCGTCTCATCATCCAAAAATACAAAGGCGGCTCTTAAGCGGCGATGCGAGCGTGCGAAGTGCGCCATCAAAGCGCGACATTGCGCCAATCGCCCTTCGCTCGTTCCCGTGCGCGTGCGCGTCGGGTGCTTCGCACCCTCCGCTAGGACTAGGGAGAGTGGTTTGCCACATAAGAACATTATCATGGAAAGTTCCCTCCTTATAAAGTGCTTTATTTTCTTTACCACTTTCCATGTTGGATGGAGTCTCCTTATTTCATTCCCTAACATAAGCTACTTCCATCTCTGTCTTATTTTACCCATTATTTATACCATGAATATTTTTGATCCCTCATCTTTATTATTTGTCAAAATTGGACCAAATTTTTCGTGATGTTACATCCTCCCCACCTTAAGATGAATCTCGTCCTCGAGATTCGCTAGAACAAATGTGGGTATTTCTTTCTCATCTCTAATTCTAACTCCCAAGTAAACTCGGGTCCTTTTCGAGAGTTCCATCGTATCTTGACTAGCTTTAGCCTTCGTCATTTAACTTGCTTGACTTCGAAATCTTCAACTTGTAGAGGTTGTTCTACAAATTTTAGATTTTCGTTGACTTCCACATCTTTTAAGGGATGGCTAATGTTTCGTCAGCCAGAAAGTTTCGTAAGTTAGAGACATGAAATACATCATGTATTCCTTTCATCTTTTCTGGCAAACGTAAGCGATAAGCGATAGTACCGATTCGTTCTACGACTTCAAATGGTCCCACGAAACGAGGACTTAACTTTCCTTTCTTGCTGAACCGTACGACTCCTTTCCATGGTGATACTTTTAATAAGACCTTATCGCCTACTTGAAATTCCAATGGTTTACGACGGACGTCTGCATAACTCTTTTACCGGTCTCTTGCCATCTTGAGTCGTTCACGAATTTGTAACACTTTATCCGTCGTTTCTTGGACGATCTCGGGTCCAGATAATTGATTATCTCCCGTTTCAGACCAACATACAGGCGTTCTACATTTCCGTCCATACAAAGCTTCAAATGGTGCGGCCTGAATACTTGTGTGGTAACTATTGTTACACGAGAATTCCATCAGAGGTAGGTGATCGTCCCAACATCCACCTAAATCGATCACACAAGCTCGGAGCATGTCCTCAAGAATTTGAATTGTTCTTTCGCTCTGCCCATCAGTTTGGGGATGATAAGTAGTGCTAAGATTCAATTTAGTTCCTAACGCTTGCTGGAAGCTATTCCAGAAATGAGACGTAAATCTACTGTCTCGATTGGATATGATAGATAATGGCACAACATGTAATGCTACAATGTTGTTCACGTAAATCCGTGCCAATCTATCCATAGAATAAGATTCATTGATAGGTAAGAAATGAGCGGATTTAGTTAACCAATCAATGATTACCCAAATAGCATTGTGCTGTCGGGTAGTTTTAGGGAGTTTTGTAATGAAGTCCATTGCTATCATTTCCCATTTCCATACAAGAAGTTCAGGTTGCTGAAGCAAACCTGAAGGTTTCTGATGCTTTGCTTTGACTTGTAAAAAGGTTAAACACTTAGCAACATATGAAGCAATATCTCTCTTCATTCCATTCCACCAGTAGTTCGGCTTAAGATTTTGATACATTTTATCACTACTGGGATGCATCATGTACTTTGACTTATGAGCTTCATTAATGATCCTTTCACGTAAATCACCAACAATCGGTACCCAGATTCTATTTCCGAGTCTTAGTATATCGTCATCTCCATTGACTAAAGAATCAATGGTACCGTTACGCTTTTCTTCGAAGATATGATTCTCTTCAATTGATTGCTTCTGAGCCTTCTTGATTTGTTCGAGTAAGTCTATTTGTAGCTCTAATTTCAAGGCTCGAACTCTTTTGGGTCTCTTACGTTCTTTTCGGCTCAATGCGTCAGCTACCACATTTGCTTTTCCTTCATGATAGATGATTTCACAGTTGTAATCGTTTAAGGTTTCCATCCATCTTATTTGACGCATGTTAAGTTCCTTCTGATCAAAGATGTGCTTTAAGCTCTTATGATCAGTGTACACGATAAATTTGACTCCATAGAGATAGTGCCTCCATAAATTTAGGGCAAAAATTATGGCACCTAACTCTAGATCGTGAGTCGTATAATTTTTTTCGTGCATTTTCAATTGTCGAGAAGCATAAGCTATTACTTTCTTTCTTTGCATTAGTATGAAACCCAAACCTGAATGAGATGCGTTACTAAATACAACGAAATCCTTTGTACCCTCTGGCAAGGCCAGTATAGGTGCATTTGTAAGCTTTTGTTTAAGTCAGTCAAATGCTTCTTGTTGTTTGATTCCCCATTTATACTTAACATTCTTTCGGGTTAATGAAGTTAGGGGAATTGCTATACGGGAGAAGTTTTCGATGAATCTTCTATAATATCCAGCCAAGCCTAGGAAACTTCTCACCTCGGTGGGCAATCTAGGAATCTCCCATTTAGCTATTGCTTCAATCTTTGCGGGGTCCACTTGAATTCCATTTGCATTGATAATGTGGCCAAGAAATTGTACTTCATGCAGCCAGAATTCGCATTTGGAAAATTTAGCATACAATCTCCCGTTTCGGAGTATCTCAAGTAAGGTCCTAAGATGAACTTTGTGATCTTCTTCTGATTTAGAATAAATAAGTATGTCTTCGATGAACACGATTACAAATTTATCTAAATAAGGCTTACAAACCCTGTTCATCAAGTCCATAAAAGCGGCTGGGGCATTAGTGAGTCCAAATGGCATTACTGTGAACTCATAATGTCCGTACCTTGTCCGAAAAGCTCTTTTCGGAATATCTTCTTCTTGAACTTTCAATTGATGGTACCCAGAGCGTAAATCTATTTTCGAACAGAAACTTGCTCCTTGCAATTGGTCGAATAGGTCGTCAATTCTAGGTAGCGGATATCGATTCTTAATAGTTACCTTGTTTAATGCCCTGTAGTCAATACACATCCTCGCGGAACCATATTTCTTTTTGAAGAGTAATATCGGCGCTCCCCAAGGTGATGAGTTTAGACGAATAAATCCTTTCTCTAACAACTCATCTAGCTGTTTCTTCAACTCCTTCATTTCCGTCGGAGCCAAACGAGAGGGGGATTTGGCTATTGGAGCTGTTCCAGGCATTAAGTATATTCTGAATTCAACTTCTCTATTGGGTGGAATTCCTGGAAGTTCATCTGGAAAGACGTCAGGAAATTCGAATACTATAGGCACGTCTTTGATTTCCTTCGGTTTTGATTCTTCCGTTACATAAGCCATGAATGCTAAACATCCTTGGTTTAAGCATTTATTAGCTTTCATCATGGAGATTATGCTAACATGAACAGTGTCTTTGTCGCCTGCGATTTGAATTATTCGCTTGTCAGGGGCTTGGAGTTCTATGGTTTTCTTATTACAAATGATACGGGCATGGTTTTCGGATAACCAGTCCATACCTTGAACTATATAAAATCCCACTAATGTCATGGGTAGTAATTGTATAGGGACGACATAGCCTGCCAACAAGATCTTTCCATTTTCTAAGGTTTCAGAAATTTTAACTACCTCACCATTAGCCGTTTCGACGTTTACAGTTTTATTCAATTTTCTTAAAGGTTTGTTTAATAGACTACAAAACTTATAATTTATAACACTTTGATTTGCAACAGAAACAAATAAAACTCTCGCGTAAATGTTATTAACTAAGAACGTACCGGTGATGGTTTCCGGTATGTTGGCGGCCTTCTGGGTGTCAAGTACAAAGACTCGAGCATTCCCCTTCTTTCCTTCATTCTTGGTGCCGCTCCCCCCAGCACCTCCAACACCTCCACTACCAACAACATTCTTTTTAGGACATTCAAAGCTAAGATGCCCCATCTCCTTGCAGTTGAAGCAAGCCATCTTGTCCTTCCAGCAATCGGCAGCAACATGCCCTGTCTTTTTGCATGTATCACAGATAGCAGATGTAGACATTGCGAACCGGCATCGACCCAGATGATGCCTTTTACAAATCTTGCATAACGGGTAGTTGGAATTAAAACCACCCCTCCTCCGGTCCACATCTTTTCCCTTGAAACAGTTATTTCCCTTTCCCTTCTTGTCATTTGTCACATATTCTTTCTTATCCTCTTCCTTGTTGCGAATCATACCTTTCATCAGATAACCAGCCAGCTCCATGGCGGATTCAGCTGTCTGCGGCAAATGAGACCTCACCATGTCTCGTATCTCTCTTGGTAAACCCCATATGTAGCGGGTTACCTTGCTCGATTTGGGTGTACCAATCGGGGAACAAGTCTACAATACTCTTGGAACTTGGTATTGTAGTCTCTTAGATTAGTGCCGACTACCTTGTGATTGAGAAACTTGGTTTGAAGTAAGTCAGTCTCATGTATCGGACAAAACTTCTGCAAAACCAGATCTTTAAACTCCTCCCATGTCAACTGATATATGGTTCTCCTACATCTTGTCATCAACAGAGTGTTCCACCACTCTAATGCTTCCCCTTTAAACATTTGCACTGTATACTGAATCTTCTCTTCCTTGTTGCATTTGCTTATTATGACGATTGATTCCATTTCTTCAAGCTATCTTATGGCTGCAACGGCTCCTTTGTCGCCATAAAACTCCTTTGGCCCACAATTTTTGAAGTCTTTGAACAAACAGCCTTCGATCCATAACTTTTTTTTAAAGGTTTGGTGGAACTCTTCACCATTTATTGATCCTTGATCACTCTCTTCTTTTTGAGGTGTAGGATTTGGACAGGATTTTGATTTGACAGACTTACTGGGTTGTCGGTTTTCACTTTGATGGAGAAAATTTTCATTTATGGCGGGTAATAAGGTATTCATGGCATTAATCGTTTCATGCATTTTGGTTATCAACTGCTCATGGTTTCCTTAAGCAGGCTCCGTTTTTCGCTTTTAGCGTTTGAAGCTTCCTTATTTTGGGAATGATTACTTTGTTTCAAAGGTGTTTTATTTAAAACATAACGGAGACATATTACAACCATGACAACTTCTACCATCATAGACTTAGAAACAGTGATACAAGCTCAAGTACAACGATCTTATTCTAGAAACAACCGGTACTACTACAACGGAACGGGAACCAAATGGTGCAACTACAATAGCAGAGCGGGATTCTTAATCCTTCATGTACTTCTTGATCATTTTCTTTAACTTACTACATTTGTGTAGTAACTTTTTTCCCACCTTTTCTTTCCTGCTATTCTCCGTAGCCATCTTCTTTTGCAACTCATCGGTCTCACGGAGTGCCCGATCCAGATGCTCTTCTTGTGATTGAGGGACGATACTTGGATACCCATACTGTGGTGGTGGATCTCGATATCCCATCATGACTATGTCATAGTGGTTCCTTGGGTAAGGTGGCAGAGGGCTTGATTCAAATGGCATGTTATAAAAAGCTTCCGCGGCCTCTCCTTGCTGCCTGATCTCCTTTGCTTGTTCTGAGATGGTCGGAACAACGCCACTGTAGGGTGGAAAACCATATGTAAGTGCTTGGACATACGGATCTGGCGTATCATAATGAGGGGACAGGTGAAACAACGGTTGTTAACAGCGCATACTCGGTGGACAGTCACATCCTGGGTGGTTAATGCTCATTTCTTTTAGAGCTTCTTCTTTTGGATCTTCTTCTGATTCTTCTTCTGGTTCTTCTTCGGATTCCTCTTCTGGCTCAACTTCTTTTTCAGGATCTTCTTCTGGTTCAACTTCCAAATTACCTTTATCAACCTGAATGGTCACCTTTTCGAAAGGTTGCATCACTCTCATCTTGGGTTTCCTTGATGGACCTGAAACAGAATCATTTGGAGAATCTGTGGGGTTATAGACTGGAGTTCTTGGATATCTTAGGTCGGAATAAATCTACATCCAACTTGGGGTGTTTTCCTCAGGATCAGACTTAGCTGGCTCGTCAATCTGCATTTTATCGGAAGGATGATTCTTCGGGGTTGGCGGGTCACTTGGTATGTTGATAGGAATTTGCTCTGTGCCTGGGAAGTGAATAGGTTGACTTCCATATGGGACCACTGGTATGACGGGCCTGTCTTGGTTGAAGAAGTCAGTGTAGTAGTCATTATTTTCATCGTCGGGAGGAATGATGGGTTCCGGACGGCCTGCCTGTCTCATTTTTTCTTAGAAGGACTCCATCATCTTTTTGAATGTTGACATCTATAAGGATTAGAATAATAAGGGATAGGAAAGAATACCAACCTATCTTACCCTATATAATAATAAATTATTTGAAACTTATCTCTGATCAAGCTCAGGTTTACTTATATACTTAATTCGTTAAGATTGATGGCTATGATACCAACCCTTGTCACACCCTGAATTAGGGCTTAGGTGTGTGACTCATAAGTTGGTACCTGTTTTGTAAATATATCAGAGTTTAAGGTTGAAAAGCGGAAGACTTAATAAAATATTATAATATTCGAAGGACGGTATTTTTAAAACACCCGTTAATTTGTACAAAAGTGTTTGGATAATAAAACCATGATTTACATTATTTTAATAATAAAAACGTCCATTGAGCCATCAGATCGTCTAACGGCTATCCATCATCTCCAAACACCTACTCTCCATTACCTGTAAAACAGTTTTAAAAATACATCAGCAACACATGCTGTTGAACACGCTGACACAAAATATTTTAATACTTTGTTATCACCTCGGGTATCTTATGACACGGACCATCGTGGCTTAGGAAACAACCAAGTTAAATTTACTATTATAAACATCCAGTTCTACTTGAAACCTCTCAGCGATACCGCAACATCGAGGACTTAGCAACTACCAATATACACGAGATAATCCCCTATCGGACATTACTTAGGTCCGGCCCAACGTGGCCGAGGCATTAGCAAGTGTGGTGCCATGTGCCCACCTTCTACCCAATTATGTAAGGATCCAAACAAACGTATACAATAACCTGAGGGCCAACGATTACTTTTGTTTATAAAGTTAGGGATATAATCCCATGCAAATATTCACAGAATTGTTTTATAAAAAGTTGGACGTATTCACCTTTCTTCTTCTTTGGTATTTTTCACCGATTTGTCTTGTTACCTCGGACCTATAGTACGAGAATAACGTTTTATAAGTACTAGATCAATGATCTAGCTTCAGACCTTTAGTCCGATTGCATAACCTTTACCTTGACATTTATCTCTTTCTAAAATATAAGGACCTCTAGTCCTTTCTTTAGTTAATCATTTATAAACCACGTTTCTTCTTCATGATGAAACGTGCATTTCAAATTTCTTTTATCATAAGAAATATTTATAAAATCTTTATAATAGAGAAATAATATTTCATCTATAATCTTGAGTTATAAAAATCTATTTTCCCACTTTATTATATAATCAAGGTATGGGCTATATCCCCGACTAGGGTCTAAGCCATTTATAATATAATAATTTGGCAGAACCCCTACCTTGTATGGCTTATTATACGAAATGCCTATGCTCTACTTGGACAGCACTTCTTCTTGGAGGAAATTCGAGGGAGCAACTTGGAAGAATTCTAGTACGAACTTCGAGACTATAATCATCGGGATATCGACATATCGGGGTGTTGGCAAGATTATCGAGGTTATATGTGTGTTTTGGAGTGTGAGAATGGATGAGAGGTCCCCCCCATGGCTGCCCTATTTATAGGCAGAAAGCTGCAACTTCGCGACGCGCGAAGCATCTTTGCCACGCGCGAAGATGCAGTAGACTTGGTGAGTCGCCGTGTAGGCTTGCCACGTGTTTCCACGTGTCACTACGGCCTGCCACGTGTCACCACACATGTCCAATGACGTGTCGCCACCTGTCAATTGTCGGTGACTTGCAACTTCTCGACGCGCGAAGACGCAAGACCAAATTCTTCGCGACGCGCGAAGATGCAAAATTTCAAATCTTCCATTTTTAGTCCCTGATCTTTTGGTAACTTTCCATATTTTGATTTCGTCTCATCATCCAAAAATACAAAGGCAGCTCTTAAGCGGCGATGCGAGCGTGCGAAGTGTAAAGTGCGCAATCAAAGCGCCACATTGCGCCCATTGCCCTTCACCCGAGCCCGTGCGCGTGCACGTGCGCGTTGGGTGCTTCGCACCCTTCGCTAGGACTAGGGAGAATGGTTAGCCACATAAGAACATTATCATGGAAAGTTCCCTCCTTATAAAGTGCTTTATTTTCTTTACACTTTCCATGTGGAATGGAGTCTCCTTACTTCATTCCGTAACATAAGCTACTTCCATTTCTTTGTCTTATTTAACCCATTATTTATACCATGAATATTTTTGACCCCTAATCTTAATTATTTGTCAAAATTGGACCAAATTTTTTCGTGATGTTACTTCCATTTCTTTGTCTTATTTAACCCATTATTTATACCATGAATATTTTTGACCCCTCATCTTTATTATTTGTCAAAATTGGACCAAATTTTTTGCTAGAACAGATGTGGGTATTTCTTTCTCATCTCTGATTCTAACTCCCAAGTAAACTCGGGTCCTCTTCGAGAGTTCCATCGTATCTTGACTAGCTTTAGCCTTCGTCGTTTAAGTTTCTTGACTTGGAAATCTTCAACTTGTAGAGGTTGTTCTACAAATTTTAGATTTTCGTTGACTTCAACATCTTTTAAGGGCATGGCCAAAGTTTCGTCAGCCAGACATTTTCGTAAGTTAGAGACGTGAAATACATCATGTATTCCTTTCATCTCTTGCCAAATCGTACGACTACTTTCCACGGTGATACTTTTAATAAGACCTTATCGCCTACTTGAAATTCCAACGGTTTACGACGGACGTTTGCATAACTCTTTTTCCGGTCTCTTGCCCATTTCGAACCAACATACAGGCGTTCTACATTTCCGTCCATACAAAGCTTCAAATGGTGCGGCCTGAATACTTGTGTGGTAACTATTGTTATACGAGAATTCCATAAGAGGTAGGCGATCTTCCCAACATCCACCTAAATCGATCACACAAACTCGGAGCATGTCATCAAGCATTTGAATTGTTCTTTCGCTCTGCCCATCAGTTTGGGGATGATAAGCAGTGCTAAGATTCAATTTAGTTCCTAACGCTTGCTGGAAGCTATTCCAAAAATGAGACGTAAATCTACTGTCTCGATCGGATATGATAGATAATGACACACCATGTAATGCTACGATGTTGTTCACGTAAATCCGTGCCAATCTATCCGTAGAATAAGATTCATTGATAGTTAAGAAATGTGCGGATTTAGTTAACTAATCAATGATTACCCAAATAGCATTGTGCTGTCGGGTAGTTTTAGGGAGTTTTGTAATGAAGTCCGTTGTTATCATCTCCCATTTCCATACAGGAAGTTCAGGTGGCTGAAGCAAACCTGAAGGTTCCTTATTTTGGGAATGATTACTTTGTTTCGACATTTCTGTAATTATAAGGAAATTGATTCATAACCAAAGGTGTTTTATTTAAAACATAACGGAGATATATTACCACTATGACAACTTATACCATCATAGACTTAGCAACAACGCTACAAGCTCAAGTACAACGAACTTATTCTAGAAACAACCGGTACTACTACAACGGAACGGGAAACAAACGGTGCAACTACAATAGTAGAGCGGGATTCTTAATCCTTCATGTACTTCTTGATCATTTTCTTTAACTTACTACATTTGTGTAGTAACTTCTTTCCCACCTTCTTTTTCCTGCTATTCTCCGTAGCCATCTTCTTTCGCAACTCATCGGTCTCATGGAGTGCCCGATCCAGATGCTCTTCTTGTGATTGAGGGACGATACTTGGATACCCATACTGTGGTGGTGGATCTCGATATACCATCATGACTATGTCATAGTAGTTCCTTGGGTATGGTGGCGGAGGGCTTGATTCAAATGGCATGTTATAAAAAGCTTCCGCAGCCTCTCCTTGCTGCCTGATCTCCTTTGCTTGTTCTGAGATGGTCGGAACAACGCCACTGTAGGGTGGAAAACCATTTTTAAGTGCTTGAACATACGGATCTTGCGGATCATAATGAGGGGATAGGTGAAGCATCGGTTGTTAACAGCCCATACTCGGTGGACAGTCACATCTTGGGTGGTTTTGCACTTTATGGCTCTTCTCATCAATGCTCATTTCTTTTGAAACTTCCTCTTCTGGATCTTCTTCTGATTCTTCTTCTGGTTCTTCTTCGGATTCCTCTTCTGGCTAAACTTCTTTTTCAGGATCCATCCTCTTCTGGTTCAACTTCCACATTACCTTTATCAACCTGAATGGTCACCTTTTCGAAAGGTTGCATGACTCTCATCTTGGGTTTCCTTGATGGACCTGAAACACAATCATTTGGAGAATCTGTGGTGTTATAGACTAGAGTTCTTGGATATCTTAGGTCGGAATAAATCTGAATCCAACTTGGGATATTTTCCTTAGGATCAGACTTAGCTGGCTCGTCAATCTGCATTTTATCGGAAGGATGATTCTTCGGGGTTGGCGGGTCACTTGGTATGTTGATAGGAATTTTCTCTGTGCCTGGGAAGTGAATGGGTTGACTTCCATATGGGACCACTGGTATGACGGGCCTGTCTTGGTTGAAGAAGTCAGTGTAGTAGTCATTACTTTCACCGCCGGGAGGAATGATGGGTTCCGGACAGCCTGCATATCTCAATTTTTCATAGAAGGACTCCATCATCTTGATGAATGTTGACATCTATAAGGATTAGAATAATAAGAGATATGAAAGAATACCAACCTATCTTATCCCTATATAATAATAAATTATTGAAACTTATCTCTAATTAAAGCTTAGGTATACTTATATACCTAATTTGCTAAGATCGATGGCTCTGATACAACCCTTGTCACACCCCGAATTAGGGCATAGGCGTGTGACTCATAAGTTGGTACCAGTTTTGTAAATATATCAGAGTTTAAGGTTGTAAAGCGGAAGACTTAATAAAATATTATTATATTCGAGAGACGGGATTTTTAAAACACCCGTAATTTGTGCAAACTTGTTTGGATAATAAAACCATGATTTACATTATTTTAATAATAAAAACGTCCATTGAGCCATCAGATCGTCTAACGGCTATCCATCATCTCCAAACACCTACTATTCATTACCTGTAAAACAGTTATAAAAATACGTCAGCAACACATGCTGGTGAACATGCTGACACAAATATTTTAATACTTAGTTATCCCCTCGGGTATCTTATGACCCGGCCCATTGTGGCTTTGGAAACAACAAAGTTAAATTTACTATTATAAACATCCAGTTCTAATTGAAACCTCTCAGCGATACCGCAACATCGAGGACTTAGAAACTACCAATAAACACGAGATAATCCCCTGTCGGACATTACTTAGGTCCGGCCCAACGTGGCGGAGGCATTAGCAAGTGTGGTGCGGTGTGCCCACCGTCTACCAACGTATGTAAGGATCCATACAAATGTATACAATAGCCTGAGGGCCAGCGATTACTTTTGTTTATAAAGTTTTAGTGGTATAATCCCATGCAAACATTCACAGAATTGTTTTATAAAAAGTTGGACGTATTCACCTTTCTTCTTGTCTGGTGTTTTTCACCGATTTGTCTTGTTACCTTGGACCTATAGTACGAGAATAACGTTTTATAAGTACTAGATCAATGAACTAGCTTCAGACCTTTAGTCCGATTACATAACCTTTACCTTGACATTTATCTCTTTATAAAATATAAGGACCTCTAGTCCTTTCTTTTGTTAATCATTTATAAACCACGTTTCTTCTTCATGAAGAAACGTGCAATTCAAATTTCTTTTGTCATAAGAAATATTTATAAAATCTTTATAATAGAGAAATAATATTTCATCTATAATCTTGACTTATAAAAATATATTTTCTCACTTTATTATATAATCAAGGTATGGGCTATATCCCCGACTAGGGTCTAAGCCATTTATAATATAATAATCGGGCAGAACCCCCACCTTGTATGGCTTATTATACGAAATGCCTATGCTCTACTTGGACCGCTCTTCTTCTTGGAGGAAAGTCGAGGGAGCAACTTGGAAGAATTCTAGCACGAACTTCGAGACTATAATCATCGGGATATCGACATATCGAGGGTGGTGGCATGATAATCGAGGTTATATTTGTGTTTTGGAGTGTGAGAATGGATGAGAGATCCCCCCATGGCTGCCAAATTTATAGACAGAAAGCTGCAATTTCGCGACGCGTGAAGATGCAGTAGGCTTGGTGAGTCTGGGCCATGTAGGCTTGCCATGTGTTGCCACGTGTCACTACAGCCTGCCACGTGTCACCTCGTGGTGACACGTGTCCCATGACGGGTTGCCACGTGTTGATTGTCGGTGACTTGCAACTTCGCGATGCGCGAAGATGCAAGACCAAATTCTTCGTGACGCGCGAAGATGCAAAATTTTAAATATCCCATTTTAAGTGCCTGATCTTTTGGTAACTTGCCATATTTTGATTTCGTCTAATCATCCAAAAATACAAAGGCGGCTCTTAAGCGGCTCGCAACGAAGCGAGCGTGCGCCAATGAAGCGCCATATTGCACCCATCGCCCTTCACCCGTGCCCGTGCGCGTGCGCGTCGGGTGCTTCGCACCCTCTGCTAGGACTAGGGATAGTGGTTAGCCACATAAGAACATTGTTAAGGAAAGTTCCCTCCTTGTAAAGTGCTTTATTTTCTTTACCATTTTCAATGTGGTATGGAGTCTTCTTACTTTATTCCCTAACATAAGCTACTTCCATTTCTTTGTTTTATTTTACCCATTATTTATACTATGAATATTTTTGAACCATCATCTTTATTATTTGTCAAAATTGGACCAAATTTTTCATGATGTTACACTCTACCCCTTCTACCATCTATATTAAATTATAATATTATATTTAACCTTTTAATGGAAATTTAATGATTTAAAATTATTTTAATATTTTAACTAAGTTTTGAATTAAAAGATAACGAGTTTTAAAGTTTACGATTTTGAGATTAACTAACAAGCGAATTATGGTTAACGAATGATAATTTACCAATTTTAAAGTTAACGGGCTACGGTTGACGAAATATATGTTAACGAATTAAGCAAATGGTTTAAAGCTTAAAAAAAATTGAACGAAATTATATTAACAGGTTAATGATTTATTAATACTTTAATTATATCTTAACGACAAGGTTAACGTTAAGCTTAAATATTATAACGTTCATGAAATTTTGGTGTTAACGGTGTTCTTTATTTTGAAAACGAAAGTGCTAACGAGTTATAAAGTTTGACGAACG